>NC_072010.1:49966054-50286411 GCF_027791375.1 Indicator indicator | reverse complement strand
TTTAATGCCATTTTTCATGTATCTGTAATACTGGATGATACAAGGCATAGGCACAGATAACAGGCCATATACTAAAACCCCTAAAGTTAAACAAACTAGTTTGCTGCTATGAAATTCAGAAAGTGTTTTGGTTTATTGTTTTTTTTTTCTCAGAAATTCAGAAATCCATGTTCTTTAGGATGCTATTTTACCACTCAAGAATTAGCTGAAATAAAAAGAAATTCTTGAGTATTGTTCAGAAAAAAAAAAAGTTTCTGCTTCTGTAAAAAGGCTCTTTTCATTCTTATTTCAGATTTGCCTGTATTGGTTGGTTTCCAAGGCAATATTACTTGACTTTAAAATCATGTTTGCATCAATAATGAGTCAACAGGAGGTTTTTCACATGTGGCTGATGTTAAAAAGTATTTATTTGATCTCGCATATCAGTACCACTGCTCTCAGAGTTGTCTTGCCACCATTTGTCTTCCAAATGCATAGCTGTCTTAAAATTAGTACATGCTCAAATTTATGGAAAATTTGCTGCTATTTCATTTATAAGGATTATCACCATCTAAAACAACAGATAACTTCTGTTCCAGTCCCTCAGGGCAGCAAGTGTGGGCATTTATGATTATATCTGTGATGAACAAAGCCAAAAAAAGACACATGCTTTAAATTTGATGACTAAAAGTGTTATTTAGTTTTATGATCTCACAATACAGTTTCCCAAGGTATTAATATTTGCATTAGTTTGATTTCCATGTGTTTAAATATTCATTTATTTATCAATTTAATATTATTTTAAAGAAACTGTTTACACTGATTATAGATAAGAACTTCACTTATTTTTTTTTTTTTTTTAACCAATAATATACCAATCAATTTATTTTCATTTAAACATTCTGGATAGTCATTAAAAGATCTTTCAAAGATTAACATTAGCGTGTAAAATGAATCAACATTATCCTTCTCATACAGAACTGATTAGATTAGTAAACTGTGTACAAAAAGTCACAAATAAATTCTGCATTCAGTTTTTTGCTTACCAGAATAAACATAAAATGTACAGAGATATGCCATTCCACCTGGTAAGATATAATTTTGTGTATAAAGAAAAAATATTACTGCATTTTTTGTATTATAATATAAAGCACAGTATAAATAAAATAACTGAGATTCCCATTTCCATGACAACAACTAATGGAAAATAAATTTTTGAATATATATAAAGAGATTATACTCAGAGTTACAATATTGAGCTCAAGTGCTACTTAATTGAAAACAAAACAAAGAAACAAACAAAAACTTCAGAAAATAAAGCTGTGGGTTATCTCATTCATAAGGATAGAAATATTTTACCCAAACTATTTCAAATATAAGATATAAAAGCCTAGTGTATCCCTGGAACTCATGGACAACTATCACTATAAGCTAAATCAATTACTTGAGAATATTTCATAATATTTTTAATTTAAAATAAATTGCAAGTGTTGCCCTTATATCTGTTATTTTCTAATTTTAGAAGAAAGTTTCAGTGTTTTTGAAAGATGGTGTCCACGTACCTACCTCTGGTATTCAGAACCTAGGCATGTCTTCTGATAGGCCACTGATGTTATTTTTCCCCTCATCTGTCCTTTAGTCAATTCCAGACCACAGTTACCTGTATTTGATTTTTGACTTTGAAACAGATCATCTCTGAATAGTTTTGAAGAGGCAGAAAAAGAGGCTTTTGTCAACAAATAAACTGTGTAAAGGAGAATAAATAGAAAATTTTCCTCCCAGGCATCATGTATCTGAATAGCCTGACTGTGAACCTTCAGTTTTATCACATGATCTGTGGCAGACAGCTCTGCATCTTAAACCACAGTAATGCTAGTTCATCTTCTAGCCTGCATGGCCCAAGAGCAAGCCACTCGATAGCATTTTGGCTAGAGATGAGGAACTGCTGGGAGAGCTAAGACATTTGCGAAGTTTCCCAGAACCTCAGTTTGTGTCAGCGTGGTTAAATACTCTGAGTAAAGAATATCCTGGAGTCATCCAGCTACCTGAAATCACATGTAAATCAAATCAGAATAAGGTAAAACTGAAAGATAAACCAAGTCTTTATTGGTAACCTCAAAAATAGACAGTATCGTTAAACCAGGTGTAGAAGAAGTGAAGAAATAAAAACATCTCTAATCTATTTATGTGGTTGCTTTATGCTTTGCCATTCCTCTCCTGGTAAGACAGGTGTTTGGGTTTTGGTTATACCTTCTCCCACTTGTTGGTAGAACAAGAGCTTTTACAGACAGCTCCTCTTCCAAGGTATTCAAAAATACTTCTATAGTTTCAAAACAGCTTCTCATGAACTGTATTCGCAACAACAGAAGGAAAGGCTTCTTGGTTTTATTTTTTAAGAGGATGAAGAACTGCAAAGAAAGAGATCAGCATTTTAAAACACAATGGAGAAAATGGAGTGAAAGGTAAACCACCAAAGTACTTTTTCTCAGTAAAGTTAGCATTTCTCAAAAAAACCAAAACATATGTATTTTTTGGACATTAAATTCACTGTTTAAAAGAGGAATTATTACTTTATATTTTTAATTGCAAATTAAACAAAATAGGAAAAAAATAATAATTAATCCCAGACAAGTCACTTTGTTGTGAGGACATTAAGGTTCACAAAAGAAAAACAAAAACAAGTCAGTGTCATGAGGAAGTAAAAAAAAGCTCATTTATACAGTACATAGAACATTCTGTGCACTACTGAGCAAATTCATGCGAACTCATAAAACATGAGAGGATTGGACCAAAATGCAAATTAAAAAAAAAAAAAAAAGAATAAAGTACGTTTTAACAAAAATAGAAAAGAAATTAAATTTTCAAGGTTTTGTTTATCCTTTTATTTGATCCTGTCTTCCAGAGTAGAGGAGTTATGCACAATCTCAATAAAACTACTTACATATACATTTTTTAATTCAAAATTAATGAATCATAATTGTGCTACAGTAATCCACTTAAGGAACATGATTGGCACTTCAAAGCCATGTTCTGACTAGTTATTTGGTCTTTTGGATTATGTTATGGCTATTCATCAACTTTCAACAATGTGAAACATAATCACTAAAAACCACAAAAATTCTGTAGCTATGATGAATAAAGTAAACGGATCCACTAAGTGATAATTACTTCCTCTGTTTGTGTCCTTCCCATCTTAGTATTTAGCTTGCATGTAATTGTTTCTTACTTCACTCTACCTCTCCATTGCCTGAACCTTCACATTTCCGTGACCCATGTCCAGTAAAAACTCATTTCTATACAAATCAGCAGTCTTGACTGCACAAGAATTACGTCGTTTTCCTTCATACCAGCCAAGAATCACAAAACTGCAGAAGGTCATCTCATCCAAATTTCCTACTCAAGCAGGGCCATCTAGAGCCAGCTGCTTTGGACTATATCCAGGTGAGGTTTGAGTATCTCCAAAGAGGGACACAATGCAACCTCTCTCAGCAATCTGTACAAGTGCTTAATGGTGAAACTCATAGTAAGTATCATCTAAAAGTCTGATATGCTGGTTGCATTACACTCTGTTAAAAAAAGTGATGCAATTTCCACAAGTGTAGTTGTTACCAGAAGGCTTACATATTTTACAGAACAGTCCTATGGATATCAAAAATATATAATCCATTTGCTACAGATGAGGTAGGATGTATTAGTCTAGGCTCCATATACAAGGTTGCTATAGTCTACTGTTCTTTGAGAAGAACGTAGGTTCTATGACCTAAGTAGGAGATGGTAAGTAGGAACATGGTGGATACAACATTTACAATTGAAAAAACAGTAATTTATAGCAGCAAATTATCATATTTTTTTCAAGTAGCAATATAAATATTCTTCTACTTAAAAGCAACTTTTAGGACTCAATGAACAGCCTTGGTTAGACTGGATAGATAGGCAGATATGTAACTGGAAATATTGCCATAAAAAAAATTAATTGGAATTATATAACACAGGTATCTTCTTTGTTGTCAGTGTAGGTGACTGAGGAAATCTCTTATGTTTGTGTCCTAGTTTTGAGCCACAAGCCGCCCAGGACAAACAAACAGAAAGATATTTTACCTGCGAGGGAGTAAAATGAAAACACTAACACAGAACTGGAGGTTAAATGAATGTTATTTACAACTTTATGCAGAAATACAACAGGTGTTCAGGGAAAAGGAATATATATGCAAATTAAGCCCAGTTTGCCACCTGTGCCTCACTAGGCCAAAACCTTCCAAACCCTCTCCCCACTCAGCCTCAGCCGTCCCAGGAGCAGGCTAAGCTGCCCCCCACCCCTGCTGATTTTATCAGGCCTTGATTTCCCCCCTGCAGCAGCACACCAGGCCTTGGTCAGGCCTGAATGCCCCCCACAGGCCATTCTGCTCCCCCCCGTTAGGCTGAAATTGCATAGCAAGAAATTCGCTTGCCAGCTCAAGGCTGCAGAAGGCTCAGACTCCGCTATGCTACCACAGAGATAACTGGAGTCACACCGCGTCGGGAGCAGAGCAAAGGGAAGAAAAGAAAGAGAAAGAACAGGCTGTGAACTCCCTTTGCTCATAGGGAGATGCAGCATGATGAAGATGACATAACAAAGATTACACTTTCCTGTGTCCACCCTCTTGTATTCTCTGGTGCTTCTGGAGGACTTTTTCTCTGTGATGAAGACACCCAGTTGTGGTGGATTTAAGGCTATGCCTTTAATTTCTTTGCACAGAGTTCGAGCAGAAAAGTAAAAGAATGTAAATAAATCACAATTGGATGCAAAAAGGAAAAATAATGATTATTCTAAACACTTCCATTGGAGAGAGAGAAATGTTTAAGATTCAGCACTCAAAACAAAGTTCAGTCTGTCTGGTGTTTCTCTGCTGGGCAGTCTAGCAGAGTGCTTCTGCGTTTCTCTTCTGGCTTTACTTCAGAGATAATACACCTGCATACTGACCTTGAAAGGTAAGTTCTAACAACCTTTCTGCTTCTTGTCTTTCTTCCTTTTGCCAGAGGAGTCTGGAGAAGGCAGGGAAGGGGGAAGCAGAGAGACAGCTTTCCTGGCTTTGGCCAGGAGGGTTTTGTGCTGTTTTTGTTAATTGTACATATTTGTAGCTATTGTAAATACTGTATATATATTCATTGTATATATATTTTGAACATATTCATTGCATTCCACTGTAGACTGTAGTTTTTGCTTGTAAATACAACTTCATTTGATTCCTAACTGAGCTAGCCTGGTGTGGTTATTGTGGGAAGGAAATCTCAACCCACCACACCAGTCTTACACCCATAACAACTTGCCAGTGGAAGAGAGGGGGGCAAGCTTTATAAATACACAAGACTTGCCACCAAACAGAAATAATTTTCCTTCTTTTTTTTGTGTTTTTGTTTTGTTTTGTTTTGTTTTGTTTTGTTTTTAATCTAAAAGAATGTATGTGGAAGTAGAGACAGCTGGAAAACATTCAGGGGGAAATAAATTAACTTGAACTTCAAGTCTCCAGATTTAAGATTAGCAGTATTCAGTAGTGAAATTTTATGTTAAGAGATTATTTGTATTTGTTTAACATATATAATCTTTGTTGCTTTGCAACTGGGGAATTAATTTAATCCACTTTTAGGTATTTACTGTGTACTTTATATGTGATCTGATAGTTTGGCATCACTTTATAATAAATAGAGTGAAACAAACATGAGGAAAAAATTAAATAATCCTACTGTAACAGTGTAAAATAAGCTAGAAAAACTGTTCTCTAGAAATGTCCAACAACTAAGCTCCCACTTTTCCCCTCCCCTCTAGTGGGATGAGGATGATAATAAAAGTGAAAAAATACATAGGTTGAGATAAAGACAATTTAATAGGTAAAGCATAAGCTATGCCACAAGCTAAGCAAAATAAAGAATACATTCACTGCTTCCCATCAGCCGGCAAGCTTTCAGCCATCTCCAGGATAGCAGGGCTCTGTCACTTATAACGGCTACTTGGGAAGAAAAATACAATCACTCTGAACATGTGTCACTTCCTTTTTCCCTCAGCTTCTAAGGTTGAGCATCCCTTTGATCTGATGGGATCATCTGATCCATCTCTCCCTTTCCCAGTTTTTATGCACCCCTAGCCCCTACCCTACTAGCTGGTGAGGTGCAGTGAGACGAATCAACCTTTGACGCTGTATAAGCACTGTTCAGCAGTAACTAAAACATGAGTCTGTTATTAACACTGTTGGTCATAAATCAAAAACATAGCACCCTACTAGTTGCTAGGAGGAAAACTGACTCTATCCCAGCCAAAAGCAGTGCAACTGCTTATATTAAAATTGACACAGGATGTCTGCCACACTAAAAGTTTTACTGAATAAAACTTGTTTGCTTATTTCATTACTTTAAGTATAGTTTGCCAGCAGTCTATAAAGTAGAAGGATGTCCTCTTTATGTAATCCAAGGATCTGGAGAGTAACTCCTACCTACCAGTAGTGTGCAGTCATATGTGAAATGTGTCAAGTGTATACACAATCTAAACCATGCCTTTTGTGCAAAGCTTCCTTGACACCAGAGAAACCACACAAACTCTGGTATTTCATATTTATTGTGTTAACCAGTAATGTAAAACAGCAATGTGGGATCATCATTAGTCAAGTCATATAATATCAGGATTTACAATATGAGGGAAAGTAGACTGCAATCACATGCTTCTTGTTATATCTAGATTTGAACGGAAAAAAACAAATAAAACCCTAAACAAACAAAAAACCCAAAACAAAACCAAAAACTGACAGAAAGCTGCTGACAAGCCTTGGGTTAGCAGAACCATAGACTCATAGAATCACAGAATTGTTTTACTTGTAAAAGACCTCTAAGATTGAGTCCAACTGTCAACCCAAGACCACCGTGGCCGTTAAACCATATCCCAAAGTCCCATGTCCACACGTTTCTTGAACACCCCCACCATGAACAGTGACTCTACCACCTCCCTGGGCCACCTATTCCAATGCCTGACCACTCTTTCAGTAAAGAAACTTTTCCTAGTATCCAAACCCTGTCAGAACTTCAACCCATTTCCTCCCATTCTATCAAGTAGATTTAAACCTTCAAGTTCATTGTTATAATGTGATGGACCAAATACTAAATGTGTTCAACTACTTCAGTGTTTCCTAATAGAAGCAACAATCTTTGCAGATGAAGCTTTCCATAAGCTCTTAGTGATTTAATTCTTCCCTCCCCTTAATAATATTAAATAGTTATCTGTTCCTAAATGAAGAAGATTAGAGTCAATGCTGAATATTCTGAAAACGTAAGCCTACACTTCTCAAGTAATTTTATACACCCTTTCTAAATTGCTTACTATTCTGACAGCTAGAAAGATCTGACTATTTTAAATTATGTTTTTTTCTAGTGTATATACAATTATAATCTCCTAGTTACGATTTCACAGTATGTATTGAAACATGATGTTTGTCTCAGATTCTTGTGACCAGTTCTTGAAACTCTGTCTCCCTGGTTTTGTTAATTATTCCAGTGCATTCACCCCTGAAGGCACATATCACTGAAAAATTATTTTTTTCTTTCTTTTATTTTTTTGATTAAATTAGAAGCAAGTAAATGTTAATCTGAAACTCAATACAAGCAAGTAACTAATCCTCAGACCCTAGCAGCTGCAAGAAGACAGCAGAAGCCAGAACCCACAAATCATACAGTATTCTGCTTGTGTTATCTTTTTCATTGTTGTAAATGAAAATTCCACAACATTAAACTGGATGGGAGAGAGAGATGATTTGGGGTGATGAATAAAAGCTTTGTTCAGATCAGGAAATCTAGTGTGGTAAATACGGTGAGATCTTCACCTCAAAAAGTATCATCAGAAAGCAAAATTGTTTGTATAGATTCCCTGTGAAACATATGTAATGGGTTCTGCTTTGTTGCCTTTTTTTAGTGTTAAATGTCATTCAGAGGAAAGAAAGCATCTTGCTGCATTTGAAAACATTATTTACAATCTCTAAGATACATTATGTTAAAAATGTGGTTGTACTTCACAGCTTAGGAAACAGAATTACAGAATCACAGAACCAACCAGGTTGGAAGAGACCTCCAAGATCATCAAGTCCAACTAATCACCCAAACCTAACTAAGCAACAAGACCATGGCACTAAGTGCCTCATCCAGTCTTTTCTTAAACACCTCCAGGGACATCAACCCCACCACCTCCCTGGGCAGCCCATTCTAATGGCAAATTACTCTTTCTGTGAAGAACTTCTTTCTAAGATCAAGCCTAATCTTCCCCCTGCTCAGCTCAAGACTGTATCCTCTCATTCTGTTGCTGGTTGCCTCCCCTTTCCTTTTCATTCCCATTTTCCCTCTGCTCCAGTGCAATCAAGCGTTCTTAAGGTGCAAGTGAATGAACATTTTCACTGGATTTAACAAACTAACTCATCAGCTATTTGATGTCAGTTCACTTTAATTTATTCCAAGGGAAATTTCTGAACATTAGCATGACCACCCCTACTGCCCAGGGTTAGCCTGGGACACCGGGTCCTGAACAGATTGTCACCAGTGCACGCAAGCTGATCAGGGATGTCAAGGTTGGAGGCAGTCTGGGCTGTAGTGATCATTCACTGGTAGAGTTCATAGTCCTAAGGGATACAAGTCAGACAAGGACAAGCACAGTTGGGATGCAAAGAACAAGAAGAGCTTCTACAGGTATATCAACCAGAAAAGGAAAGTTAAAGAAAATGTACCCCACCCTGATGAGCAAGAATGGCAAGCTAGCAACAACAGATGAGGAGAAGGCTGTGTTTATCAACAATATTTTTGCCTTGATCTTCACTTGCAACCTTTCTCCTCACACCTCTTGATTTGAAGGACCACAAGACAGAGACTACAGGAACAAAGTTCCTCCCACTGTAAGTGAAGACATGGTTCATGACCACTGGAGGAACCTGAATAAATACAAGTCTATGGGGCCTGATGAGATGCATCCCAGAGTCCTGAGGGATTTGGTTGATACAGTTGCCAAGCCAGTTGTCATGATATTTGAAAAGTCATGGCAGTCAGGTGAAGTCCCTGATGACTGGAAATGGGGAAACATTACACCTATTTCTAAAAAGGGTAGAAAGGAGGACTCCAGGAGCTACTAATCTGTCAGCCTCACATATGTGCCTAGGAAGACCATGGAACAGGTCCTCCTAGAAACTCTCATGAGGCACATAGAGGACATAGAGGTCATTAGAGACAGCCAACAAGGCTTCACTAAGGGGAAGTCCTGTCTGACCAACCTAGTGGTTTTCTACAATGGAATGACTACATCAGTGGACAAGGGAAAGGCAATGGATGTTGACCATCTGGACTTTGCAAGGCTTTTGACATGGTGCCCCACAACATCCTTCTGTTGAGGTTGGAGAGAGATGGATTTGATAGGTGGATAAGGGATTGTCTGGATGGTCATATAAAAAGTATAGTGGTCGATGGCTCATTGTCCAGATGCATACAGGTGACAAGTGGTTTCCCTCAAGGGTCTGTACTGGGACCAGTGTTTAATGTCTTCATCACTGACTTAGACAGCAGGATCAAGTACACCCTCTGCAAGTTTGTAGACAACACCAATCTGAGAGCCTCTTTCTTATGCTGGATGACTGTTACATGCGTATTTTAACTTTATTTATATTTGGTTCCCCCAGATAGCCTGGTGAGAGCAACACAGGAGCCAGCTATGGGAAAAACTTGATATCAGATGACACAAATTATTTTTCTTTTCTTTTTTAATAATTTTCTTTCTTTTTTAATGCATTGTTATTCCAAAGTTGCTGTTCTTTCTTTTTTTTTTTTTTTTTTTTTTTTAAGTGGAATGTTTGACATCAAACAAAAAATCTGTGGGCTTTTAATTTTAGAAAGAATACTTGGGAAAAAATAAAAATAAAAACTCAATGCTAATAATTTTCCAGTCAAGTCATCAGTCAAAAATCAGTTACTCAGATATTCCTATCTGGTTGTTCATGTTCAGTTGTTCTCCTGCTGGAAGTGGAAAAGATTATCTGCAATTGCTTCTAAAACTGTCAACTCAATAAATGTAATTTTTAATTTGCTTTACAAGTCCATCACCAACCTGAGTTTCAAATACTGGGCAAGGTAAACAGACACTTTTTTGCATCTATTAATTTTGTGTAACTATCTATCAGAGATAGTAGCATGAAATACAATAAGAATTGCTGTATTTTCTTATTGTTGCTTTTCTTTTCAAGGGTTCAAATACCAAATTCTTGTTTATGTAAACACCTCACCCTGGTCTTGAGATCCAGCGATTCTTAAGTGTGATGATTCAAGTACTGAAATAGTAAAGCAATATGGTAGATCAGCTGTGGCATATGAATACTTGAAATGATTGTGTTCAATATAAAGAACAAAGGACTCAACATGTGCTACTGCTCCAGAAAGGGAACAAAAAAGACATGTTAGCAAGAAACATAAAATAGTTACATTAGAAATTTCCAGAGGGGTATTTCTAAATGCAAAAATGTTTATGTGAAGAAAAGATCTGAAGTTACTTAAAGAAAAATTGAATTAGGATCATAGATGTAGTTAGGGTGGCAATATGGTTTAGGGGAGGTATGTAACATAAGTACATTATGAATGCTACAAAAGCAAAAGACAAATAATCTGAGTCATAAAACAAATAGAGTTATTAGGAGGCTCAGAAGCTGTGAACAAAATACCTAATGGTCCTTTTGTGCAAGGAGAAGGATAGTAGCAAACCCCTTCTCTAAACGTCACTATCTTATCTAAATTAAAAGCATTGGCAAGAGCTTCCCAGGAGCCTGTGGATTTGTCACCCTGGAGATGGTCAAAACCAAGCCAGATAAGACTCTGAGCAATCCACTTTAACTTTGAAGCTAGCCTGCTTTCACCATGAGGTTGTACCAGATCATCTCCAGGAGCTCTTTACAATCTAAATTATGCTATGATACTATGATGCCACAGACTGTTCCGAAACACTTGGCAGAAAAAAAGTTGTAGAAATTCACATAGTGTCCCTGAAAAAAAAAAGTAAGAGTGTTTAAAGAAGTAGTGAACGTGACAGATGAATAAGCATCTGTGTTCTGTAAGAAATCATGCATTTTCTATGCTCTTCCATCCCAAACAGAACGAAAACAAAAACAAAACCACTTTTTTTTTCAAAAAGCAAAGTTCTGAAAACAATATCAAGAATAAAATAGTCTGTAGTGATAAAAAAAAATTCCTCTGTAGAATATTTTTATACCATTACAATGTTGTCTTAAAACAGAATCCTTAAGACCTACTCTTCAAAAAGCTCTGAATGCTTTTAAATATTTTGATTGGATCAGAATATTCCTCTAGATAGAAGAATTCCATGTTTCAGTGTTATAGAAGTTTGAACCCTACTATTTCTGAATAACTCAGTTGGTCAGTCATTATCAGTTGTGATGTGGAAAACTCTTCAAACTGCTACCTACGGAACCTAGAAAGAACTGGGGAACTTCAAAGATTTAGGATCCCTGCCCTTTTTGGAAATGAAAGCAAACTGAACCACCTCAGCAACTACTTAACTTTTGCTGCCTCTAAGACTCCAGCAGAAAAAAAAAAAGAAGCCATTTTTTTTCCTTTTTCTTTCTTTTTTTTTTTTAATACAGACTTATTCAAAGGTACAGCTCCAAAAGTAAACTGCAAGAAATATCCTGTTTCACAATCTTTTTCACAGACATACCTAAACATTCTTAATTTAATGTGTTGCAAGGCTTTTGTTTAGCTTAAAGGCTATCTTGGAAACCATTCTTGAATTTCATCACAGTAGTTTTTAAAGAAATGTTATTTATTTCTGTTACCTGAGTTTTAAGAATGTACAATCTATATACTAGTTGCCAATTTGCCAAACTAAGTGGAAATTAAGTGACTGAAGAAGTACTTTGTGGACACGGGATTTGCTTTTATAAGAAGCATACATTCACAGTTGCATGTGACTACTAGTAAATTACCACAATAACAAGAGTAAAACAACCCTACTTTTCAAGAACTTAATTCTTGAAAATTATACTTAGCACTGGATGAAGTGATGAAACTGTTGAGTTTACAGCCAGTATATGACCAGCAGATCCACATATATGTAATGAATGCTTCAATCAAGAGTGAATAGTTAGTTAATACAAGACTATTTAATATGTTGAGTTTCATTGGCCTACATTTCTTGGAAGAGCAACACTATAATATTTTTTTTTGTCAGTGTTCGTAGCTTGAAGATATCAAAATGTTAAGTGCAAGAACAACAGATATTCTCTCCCTTATTATTGAATGTTGTGTGATACAGTATTTCATAATATAAGCCATCAGGGTTGGGCATGTTCTGTATTTTAAAAGAGAAAAGATGCAGTACTGGTGCATTTAATTTTAGTTAAATGGCAAAACATCAGATGTGTAAGAAATTCTACTGATACATAAATTGTGCATTTTATGCTCCATTCAGGGTAGAAAAATATATCACTGGTAGTCACGATGTGTTCTGTGTAATGTTTTGTGTAGAAATGGATCTGTCTCTAGCTTGTTATTAAAAGAAGGGGGCGAAAAGGGGGAAATAAAAAACATTTTTCAAGTGTAAGCAGCTGCAAAAAACGTGTATTATCTCAAAGAATTTTAGACTGAAGCAAAATTTCAGCCTTTCAGAATGTAATGCTCTAAATCTGTTTTATTTAACAATATGCTGAAATGATAAAATGGCAATTAAGCTACAAAACCCAAAGGGATGTATGTTAGCTTTTAGATATAAGGCCTTTCTTCATAGAATCATAGAGTGATATGAGTTGGAAGAGAATTCTAAAGGTCATATAGTCCAACACCCCTTGTAGTGAGCAGGAACATCCTCAACTAGATCAAGTTGCACAAACTGCAGACCAACCTGACCTTGGATATTTCCATCAGTGGAGCACCTACTGCCTCTCTGGGAAACCTGTTACAGTGTTTTGCTACCCTCATTGTAAAAAAATTCTTTATATCTTGTCTGAATCTACCTTCTTGTAGTTTAAAACCATTACCCCTTGTCCTGTCACAACAGGCCTTGATAAAAAGGCTGTCCTCAAGGTCCCTCTAAGTACAGAAAGGCCGCAACAAGGTGCCCACAGAGCTTTCTCTTCTCAAGGCTGAACAACCCCAACTTTCAGAGACTGTCTTCATAGGAGAGATGTTCCATCCCTCTGATGGTTTTCGTGGCCCTCCTCAGGACTCACTATAACAGGACTGTGTCTTTCTTGTGCTGAGGGTGCCAGAGATGGACAGAGTACTATTCTGATTTCACCAGAGAGGAGTAGAGAGGAAAAATCAGGTCCCACATTCTGCTGGACATGTTCCTTTTGATGCTGCCTAGGACACTGTTGGCCTTCTGAGGTGCAAGCACATATTGTTGGCTCATGTCCAGCTTTTCATCCACCAGCACCTGCAAGTCCTTCTCTCAAGTATTGCTCAATCCTTTCTACTCCCAGCCTGTACTGATAAGAGGAGGTGTCAGAGATCCATGTGCAGGACTTAGTCATTCGCCTCATTGAACCTCATGAGGTTCACCTGGGCCCACTTCTCAAGACTGTTTAGGTCCCTCCAGATGGCATCCCATCCCTCAGATGTGTCAACTGAACCATTCAGCTTGATGTCATCCTCAGACTTGCTGAGGGTGCACTCAGTCTTGCTATTTGTACCATTTATGAAGATATCAAACAGTATTAGTCCCAGTATGGACCCCTTGGGGACATCACTTGTCAGTTTTCCATCTGGAAATCAAGTTGTTGATCAATACCATCTGTACCCAAACAATCAACCAATTCTTTATCTACCAAACAGTGCACCCATTGAATTCATATCTCTTCAGTTTAGAGAGAAGGATGTTTTGGGGGAACCAAGTCAAAGACTTTACACAAGTCCAGACTGACAATCACGATAGATCTTCCCCTGTCTATTGATGTAGTTGCTCCATCACAGAAGACTTTGAGGTGGATCAAGCAAGTCAAGCAGGGCTTTCCTTTGGTGAAACCATGCTGGGTGTCTTGAATCACATTCCTGTCCTCCATGTGCCTTAACATGGTTTCTGTTAGGATCTGTTCCATGATCTTCTTAGACACACAAGTGAGGCTCACAGGTTGTAATTCCCAGGATCCTCCTTTCCAACCTTTTTACAAATGAGTGCATTGTTTCTCTCTTTTCAGTTACCAAGGACATCACCTTAGTGCCATGAATTTTCAGCTATGATAGGAGTTGCTTGATAGCTACATCAGCCAATTTCCTAAAGACTCTAGGATGTATCCCATCAAGTCCCATAGACTTATGTATGTTCGGGTTCCTCAAGTGGCCATGAACCCAATCTTCCTTTACAGTAGGTGGGACTCTGCCTCCCTTGGTCCCTGTCTTGTGGTCCGTTGACTTAGGAAGTTGCCAGCGAAGACTGAGGTAAAAACTTGTGATGGTTTGAAACTGTCTTTTTAATTTTTCCTTGCAAAGTTCAGAACAGAGAAAGTGAAAGGATGTAAATAAGTCACTATTGGGTGTAAGAAAGCAAAATAACGATTGTTCTAAACACTTCCATTGGATAGATAGAAATGTTTAAGAACTATTACCCAAAACAAAGTAGGCATTCTGCACATTCTGCATTCGGCAGTGGGGGCAGTTGCTGGGCTGTCTGGTTGCTGTTTCTTCTTCTCTTCTGGCTGAAGATAACACACTGACCTTGGCAGTTAAGTTAACAATTTTCTGCTTAACTAACTCTGCTTCTCTGTCCAGGGGGGTCTGGGGGGAAGCTCCTGGGAGAGGGAGGCCCCTTTGGGAGGGTCCCCTTGGGGGGAAGCAAAGGGAGATCGATTGTGCTTTTTCTGTTGATTGTATATATTTGTGAATGTTGTGAATTTTGTATATTTGTACATATTCATTGCATTTCATTGTAGATTTTAGACTCTGATTGTAAATACAGCTTTTCATTTGCTTCCAGACTGAGCTAGCCTGGTTATTGTTGGTGGGGGGGGAATTTCAGCTCACACAAAACACTTTTTATTTTTGGCGCTCCAACTCGGGGCTCGATTGCTTGTGATTTATTTCTGCTCAGATTAGGAAGCAAAATGAAGCTGTTTTGGATTTTGAGTAATTTTATTTCATCTATTATCGGTGTGATTGTTTACAGATGGGCTGTTTCCTGCATGATAGACAAGATTGTGAGATATGTGGCATATAAGTAATTTCTTTGGGTTAAGAACAAGTTACTGAATGTTGGTGAATTCTGTTGTGGTCTTATTGGGCTAAGAAGCTATGGTAACTCAACTATGGATCTGCTAGCAGACACATATGAGTTTGTTACTCCTCTTACAACTACAGAGGGTCCTTGGAACCAGTGGTACCCTAGATATCTTGTACTAGCCTTAATCTATTTTGTTGCTTCTTGGAATAATCATATGGCTACTGATAGCACTGTGTCAAGAAAGACATAAGGCTACTTGCTCTTCCAACTCTGCTGTGAATGTGAAAACCAAGCCAGTAAATTTGGTGGCCACTGTAAGCAGAAAGCGTAAAGGAGATGCAGATGCTGCAGGAGATGGTGCAGATGGAGATGAGGGTCCTTCTACTCAGGGTCCCTCTGTTAAGAAAGATCCTTCTGGTGAGGAAGAGAGGGTTAGCCTTAAAACTCTGGTAGACCTCTTGAGACCCCACATGGATGATGGAGATGTAGGTCAGGATGTAGACCCTGGTAGATTAGCAACTGCTGGCAGAGCCTCTGAACTCAAGGAAATTCAACGGAGGATTACAACAGGATTATGGGGACAGCGACCTCAGGAGGATGATGATGATGATGAGGATGACATACAGTCAGCTAATGCACCCAGACAGGAAATTAGACATGTGAGGAAGGATTACATCAGAGGAGATAATGAGCCAGTCCTGTCTTGGCTAGCCAGGTGTTTTGATATGGGAGCCCCAGCATTGGTGGTAGGTGACAAGTCGGCCTCTCAGTTGGGGATGCTCTCAAAGGATACAGGCATAGACAGGCACCTAGGCAAGTGCATTGGTAAAGTTTCTCTGTGGGCACGCCTCCTACTGGCAGTCTCGCTGAGGTACCCCAGCAGAGATGATTTACCATGGAACCCTAAGCCTTGGACCACAATAGCTGAGGGAATCAAGCGTCTGAGAGAGTTTGCTGTGAGAGAAGTAATGTATGGAGATCATAAGACTCTGAATCCTGATGAAATTCCTGTTGGAACAGGCCTTGCCAAAAAGCTCATTAAGCTTGCTCCTCCTAATTATGCCACTATTCTGGCAAGCAGGATTGTGGCAAGAAATTATGGTGGAGTGCCTCCCACTGTTGGCCATTTCACTGACCAAATGAGGCAGTTGGAGGATAGTCTTGCACGTACTTCTTTGGTTTCAGCCATTGAAACTTTGTCTGGAGAAATGAAGAATTGCATGAAAGAGCTGAAGGAGGAACTTAAAACCTCCATATCCAACTTGATGAAGGGGGATGATTCTGATTCCTCTTCCTCCAGATGGATACAAGTTTCAGCTGTTAGGAACAGACGTGCTCCAAGAAGGCCATTCCAGAATAGGTCAAACCAAAACAGACAGCAGAGGCAATCACGTGGCAGTATCTGGATAACTCTGCGTGATCAGTTTGGTGAGAACATGAACAGATGGGATGGTCAACCAACTTCTGATCTTTTCAAGAGGTTACGGGAGCTGCAGAGGGGCAGATCCCGAGGTAGCAATACCAGGAGGGTAGCTGTCGCTTCCTCAGTTTCCCAGAACAACTCTGATAGCTCCAACAGTGATCCTAATTCTGATGCTGGACGTTGTGCCAGCTGTACATGTGGAGGTAATCCCCACCATTAGGGGTGCCCTGCCTTCCGCCAGGGGGAGGTAAGGGATAATGGAGATAACAGAATCTATTGGGATGTGTACATCCAGTGGCCTGGCACTTCAAAATTTCAGAAGTACAGGGCCTTGGTTGACACAGGAGCTCAGTGCACCATAATACCATCAAATTATCAAGGGGAAGAATCTATAACTATTCAGGGAGTCACTGGTGGATCTCAAGAGTTGTTTAAGATAGAGGTTGATATAAGTTTAACTGGGAAGCAGTGGAAGAAACATACTATTGTAACAGGTCCTAATGCACCTTGTATTTTGGGAATTGACTTTCTGAGAGAAGGGCGTTTTAAAGACCCTAAGGGTTACAAATGGGCTTTTGGAATAGCAACTGTAGAAATTGAGGGAGGAAAATTGAAGTTGTCCATTAGACCTGAGCTTTCAGATGAATCTGCAGTTGTGGGACAACATGAGATAGAGGATGTAAAGCTGCCGGTTGCTTCTCAAACTGTGCATCACAGACAATACAGAACCAACCGTGACTCTTTGGTGCCCATTCAAAACTTGATTCGTCAGTTGGAGAGTCAGAAGGTCATCAGCAAAACTCATTCACCTTTCAACAGTCCAATCTGGCCTGTGCGAAAGCAGAATGGAGAGTGGCGTCTGACAGTTGATTTCCGTGCCTTGAATGAAGTAACTCCACCCATGAGTGCAGCAGTACCAGACATGATGGAACTCCAATATGAGCTGGAATCCAAGCAGGCCAAATGGTATGCTACCACAGACATTGCTAATGCTTTCTTCTCTATTCCCATAGCAGAGGAATGCAGGCCTCAGTTTGCTTTCACCTGGAGAGGCATTCAGTACACATTCAATCGTTTGCCCCAGGGGTGGATTCACAGTTCAACCATCTGCCATGCAGTGATCCATGATGCTTTGGAGAAAGGTGGAGCTCCAGAACACATTCAGTTCATCGATGACATCATCGTCTGGGGTGAGACTGCTGAAGAAGTCTTCGAGAAAGGTAACAAAATCATTGACATTCTCTTGCAAGCTGGTTTCGCTATCAAGCGAGACAAGGTGAAAGGACCTGCCAGAGAAATCCAGTTTCTGGGAGTGCGGTGGCAAGATGGTCGCCGTCACATCCCAATGGATGTGATAAACAGAGTCTCCACCATGGCAAATCCCATCAACAAGAAAGAAACTCTGCGTTTCTTAGGCATAGTGGGATTTTGGAGACTGCACATTCCTGGATACAGTCAGATTGTGAAACCTCTCTATGATGTGACTCGAAAGAGAAACAGTTTCCAATGGGGTCCTGAGCAACAAGCAGCCTTTGACCAGATCAAGCGAGAGGTAGTCCAAGCGATGGGTCTGGGACCTGTCCGAACCGGTCCAGACATTAAGAACATTCTGTACACGGCCGCGAGTGACAATGGTCCAACCTGGTGCTTATGGCAAAGAGCTCCAGGGGAGACACGAGGACGTCCTCTTGGTTTCTGGGGTCGTGGCTACAGAGGCTCAGAGGCAAACTACACTCCAACAGAGAAAGAGATTTTAGCTGCTTATGAAGGAGTGAAAGCTGCTTCTGAAGTGATTGGAACTGAGTCACAACTTCTTCTAGCTCCTAGATTGCCAGTTCTGAATTGGATGTTCAAAGGCAAAGGTTCTTCACCACATCATGCAACAGATGCTACCTGGTCTAAGTGGATGGCTCTGATAACACAGCGAGCTCGAATGGGAAATCTCGAAAGGCCTGGTTTGGTGGAGGTGATCACAAACTGGCCAGAAGGCACAAGCTGTGCAAAACCTCCAGAGGAGAGAGTAACTCGTGCTGAGGAAGCTCCTCCTTACAGTGATCTGTCTGATGATGAAAAGAGATATGCTTTGTTCACAGACGGTTCCTGTCGTCTTGTTGGGAACAAGCGGAGATGGAAATCTGCAGTGTGGAGCCCAACGCGCAGAGTTGCAGAAGCGAGAGATGGAGAAGGAGAATCCAGTCAATTCGCAGAGGTAAAAGCTGTCCAGCTAGCTCTTAACGTAGCTGAACGTGAGAGATGGCCAAAGCTTTATCTCTACACCGACTCGTGGATGGTAGCCAATGCCTTGTGGGGTTGGCTGAAAGACTGGAAGAAGAATGGCTGGCAGAGGAAAGGAAAGCCAATCTGGGCTGCAGATCTGTGGCAAGACATTGCTGCTCGCATTGAGAGAATCCCAGTGAAAGTGAGACACATCGATGCTCACATTCCTAAGAGCAAAGCTACAGAGGAACAACAACACAACCATCAGGCAGATCTAGCTGCAAGAGTTTCCCAGGTGGACACAAACTCTGATCCTGATCCTGATCTTGACTGGAAACACCGAGGTGAGCTGTTCTTAGCTCGGTGGGCCCATGACTCGTCAGGACATCAAGGCAGAGATGCAACCTACCGATGGGCTCGTGACAGATCCATTGACATTTCCATGGATGCTATCACACAAGTCATCCATGACTGTGACATTTGTGCTGCTATTAAGCAGGCAAAGCGGATCAAGCCCTTGTGGTACGGTGACCGATGGTCCAAGTACAAGTATGGTGAAGCCTGGCAGATTGACTACATCACTCTACCTCGTTCTCGATCTGGTAAGCAGTATGTGCTGACTATGGTAGAGGCAAGCACTGGATGGCTGGAAACTTATCCAGTTCCTCATGCAACTGCACGTAACACCATTCTTGGCCTGGAGAGACAAATCCTGTGGAGACACGGAACTCCAGAGAGGATTGAGTCAGACAACGGAACTCATTTCAAGAACAATCTTGTAAAAAACTGGGCCAAAGAGCATGGCATCGAGTGGATATTCCACATTCCCTACTATGCACCAGCTGCAGGGAAGATCGAACGCTACAACGGTTTGCTGAAAACCACTCTCAAAGCCATGGGGGGTGGATCTTTGAAAAACTGGGAGAAACATTTAGCACAAGCAACCTGGTTGGTGAATAGTAGAGGTTCAGTGAATCGAGCTGGACCTGCCCAATCAGATTTGTTGCGAAAGGAGGAAGGTGGTAGAGTTCCTGTTATCAGAGAAAAGAATCTGTTAGGCAAAACTGTTTGGGTATTTTCTCCTTCAGGAGAGGCCAAACCTGTCCGAGGGGTGGTTTCTGCTGAAGGTCCTGGTCACACCTATTGGGTGATGCAAGAAAATGGTGAAATTCAGTGTATTCCACAAAGAAATCTAACTTTGGCTGAGAGAGGTTAAATTCAGAGTGTTGCGCAGATACAGCATCGCGCCCAAGAGGAGAGTCCATGAGATCTACGGTGCACGAACCCTGAGAGCCCTGAGTCACCTGAGAGTCCCTGTTCCTTCCTTCGCTCCATCTGCGAGGAAACAAGCTGTTTGCTGTTTTTCCTGTGATTTGACTCTTTTGAATCATCTACATCTGAGATAGCCGGAATGGACTATGGTCTTTATTCACCTATTGTTGTAGATATTATTTTAGATTAGATAAATGATAGTAGCAGCCAATGGAATTGTTTAGAAGGGGTGGACTGTGATGGTTTGAAACTGTCTTTTTAATTTTTCCTTGCAAAGTTCAGAACAGAGAAAGTGAAAGAATGTAAATAAGTCACTATTGGGTGTAAGAAAGCAAAATAACGATTGTTCTAAACACTTCCATTGGATAGATAGAAATGTTTAAGAACTATTACCCAAAACAAAGTAGGCATTCTGCACATTCTGCGTTCGGCAGTGGGGGCAGTTGCTGGGCTGTCTGGCTGCTGTTTCTTCTTCTCTTCTGGCTGAAGATAACACACTGACCTTGGCAGTTAAGTTAACAACTTTCTGCTTAACTAACTCTGCTTCTCTGTCCAGGGGGGTCTGGGGGGGAAGCTCCTGGGAGAGGGAGGCCCCTTTGGGAGGGTCCCCTTGGGGGGAAGCAAAGGGAGATCGATTGTGCTTTTTCTGTTGATTGTATATATTTGTGAATGTTGTGAATTTTGTATATTTGTACATATTCATTGCATTTCATTGTAGATTTTAGACTCTGCTTGTAAATACAGCTTTTCATTTGCTTCCAGACTGAGCTAGCCTGGTTATTGTTGGTGGGGGGGGAATTTCAGCTCACACCGACACAAAACTTCTTAAATATCTCAACCTTCTCCTCATCCATGGTTACCTGTTGGCCAGTCTTGCTCATCAGGGAAGGTATGGTTTCTTTGACCTTCACTTGCTGATTAATATACCACTAGAAGCACATTTTATTTATTTACTTTGAATCTTTTCCAGATGGAACTAAAGAGCAGAACAGTTTAAATCAGATGTCTCCCTCTATAGAGTAGCCTCCTATTGTTACTGAAGTCTCTGTGACTGATATCTAGGGGATAATAGGATTATTTTTATTTGAATAATATTGTGTTATGTAGAATACATGAAGAATTGACATGGTTCTTCCTTTTATGTGTGGTAGCCCTGTTTATGGCTGCTCAGTTGTGATACCAGATGAAAGCTGTAATTTTAGTCCTGGCCAGAGTAGCTGCTTCTTCAAGACACAGCACAAGCACCCACTTTCACAAGTTCTGTCCTTATATTCATGCCTTGATGTATGTGGAGGTGTGTTTCCTCTCCTGACACCTCAGGTGAAGAATGATCCTCATTGAATCCTTGAATCCTTCCTGTAATCTTATGGTCTACTATGTCCTTTTGTGTCCTACTTGTATTTTACCATCTTAACGTTCTAAACATCAAAAAAAAAAAATAGAATTCTGATAGATGATTCATTTATATATATGCAGTATTATATATATCTTTTGCATTTCTTCTGTTTTCTTTCACTATCTGGTGTCCTTTTCATGTTTCATACATTCAGAAGCCTGATGCTCCTCCAGAGTCCTAATCAGTTTTCCATTCTGTAAGTTGGATTGTAATATCATCCTCAATAGTTCATTGTGTGCAAAGCCATTAAGCAGATTCTCAGATGTGTACTAGCGTACACAGGTAGTTTTTTCTTTCTTTGTCTAGATGGATGCGAAGAAGGTGAGAGTCTGATAGGGCTCGGAAGCTTGAAGCAACAATGGTTCCCAGCTGTCTGTCTTGTAGGCAGGAATATTGGAGCTAAAGGAGAGGGAATAAGATATCATTTTTTTCTCAGGAGATTAATAGTGTGTTGAATTTTTTTTCTCAAAGCGGGGCTGTCTGTTTCAAGAAAAAACTGTGACTGGTGAAGTACATTACCATTAAATTCTAATAAGAGCATATGGTAACAGTTTTCTATAAAACAAACTGAACTACTGATCAAACCGGAGAACTGAGGTCAGTGATAGATCTGACTTCAGTGCCAGAAGGGAGGACATAAAGCAAGATATCACCAGGCAGTGTGGCAATGATTTCAAAGGTAGCAAGGATAAACTGAACACACACTGCATAGAAAGAAGCATTTTGCTAAAGGAAAATACTGTAGTCAAAATTATTTAAGTAATGTTTCAGGCAGGCTGATATTTAAAGTCTAAGGAGGTACTTCAAGCCAAGTACTTCAAATATAGTGCAACCAACAGTTTATTTTACCAGAGAAGCCAGATGCACTTTGTTAGAAAGTTTAGTGCTGTCAAACTCGCTAGAATCTGCCCTGCAGCTGCTGGAGTTTTAAGGCTACAGACAATTCAAAGGTAGTTAATTTGGCCCAAAGGTGAAATGACAGTACACTCTGCCAGCCATGTCTATGTAGGCTTTGTAACAAAATAAACTACATACTTTGGGTTTTTTTGTAGTTTGAATGGATTCAAATTAAAACTGAATCTATTTTAATTCCATGGTATTGAATTAAACATCTAGTATTTTTTGGTTACAATTGCCATTTTATTTTTTTTAAAATTATTATTACATGGAACTCTTTATATTTTAAATTCATTTGCAAACATAATTTAATTTTTATTCAGAGATTCTTATAACTTCTCATATCTGATATGTACTTAAGAAGGTCAGAACATGTTTCTGTGTTAAACAAATTTACAGCATCAGCAGTTAATGCGAAAGGCTCTGAGCCAAGACACTGTTAAGGCAGCGAATGGTACAGAAGAGGATGCCAAGAACTATGAACTTTCTAACAGAGTGCAGCCAACTTTTAAGTGTTTTTGAATGTGTTAGACCCAGCAATTCATATATATATGACTATCCAAACTTCTTTTTTTTCTCTTTTGCCCTTTTTTCAGATCACATGCCCTGTTCTGAATGAAGTGATGGTTTATTGCACAAGCAATACCACTCAGCTGTGACAAACAAGGGAAATCTGTGCAGAAGTGTCTGACAAAAAGAAAAAGAACAATCCTTAAAATGACAAGGCAGTATCAACTAACTGTGTAAGGAAGGAAAGCATAAAGGAAATGAAAGAATGAATAACATGCAATCTAAGGACCAAGAAGGAACTCTACTATGCTTTTGTGAAGTTAATAATACACGAGAAATTCTCAGCCCACGATCAATATAAGGAACATGATAAAAAAGAAAAGGCAGTTTACAATGAAAAAATTCTGTGGCTACACAAATGAGAAAGAAAAAAAATGGCAACTAGTTTTAGGTTGCCTACACATGAATGGTAGGAGGAAAAATAAGGGGAAAAGTATATATAGAAAAAAATCAATAGTTGTACCTTGCTGGGAAGATGAATTATGACTGACATTCACTTAGATGAACTCAGCTTTTCTGATTCTCATAGTCACTTATCAGTTTATCCCATCTTCCAATTGTCTAAAGTATAGGAAAACAGGTATATATCTTAAACCTGCTGTCTGCTCTGTGTCTGTTGTGAATAATCTAATCTGAATTTTGACTATGGCCATATCTATATTGTTCTCGTTCATTTCATTTGAATATTGCACTACATAGATAAGTGGGGGGGTTGCTATTGTTTTGTATTTGCAGGGTTTTTTTTTGGGGGGGTGTGGGGTGTTTTGTTTTGTTTTGCTTTTCCCCAAGGATTAATCTAATTAGTCTTTACTAAGACAACTATACCAGTTATCTTTTAAGGAGATGTTGTCCAGGACTTATTATAGAAAAGCAGTAGCAGAGAAAAAATATAAACTGAAAAGAGGATTTCCATAGTTTGCTGGTGGGAATTTGAGGCACATAAAGATGAAAACAGTTCAGAGTAGTAATATTTAAGCACGTTAATTTCCTTAGAAAGTTCTGCTGAAGGAGCTTTTTTAGATATGAACAGTATGTCAAAGCAGTGCCCTTTTTTCTGCTTTAGCTCATACTATTACTTCTGCTTTATTTCAGTCTTTTGGATAAAAAAAGCATTTAGTACCCAAACAGAATATTATGTGCAAATGTTCATTATTCTGAAATACCCCAAATTCCCAAAGAGTTTTAAATTAAAATGAGATGTCTTGATTTATTGTGATCATATTTGTAAAAGGAACAGAAATTAGAAAAAAAGCACATTTCTTTTAGAGCTAAATATATATGTACAGAAATATTTACTGTATTACCTATGCCTTGGATATTCACAGTAGTCTTTATAGTGAATTGCAAATAAGAACTCAATTTCTATACATATACATGTAGTTCTACTACAGACAAAGCACAGTATAGGCTTGATCTGTTACCAATGCTGAAACAAAAATTTTAATAAAATCTTGAGCTTTAAACACTACCATTTAGTAGAAGACTATGTACTTGACACTTAAGCTATTAGATAGCTCTTATCTCTAGTAAACAGTGTAAGAAAAACACAAAAGTGTGCCAACGAAAATTAAAAAGAAAAAAAAAAGTAGGAAAGAAAAAGGAAAGTAAGTGAAAGACAGAAACTGCAATAGGAGAAAAGGGGTAAAATGCTCTGTAAGATAAACCTTTACAAAAAAATCCATAGAAACAGACAGAACAGTAATTTCCTATATATAGTCAAACACATTATTGTGCTGTCCTACCTTTAGGATGCAAGACCGGTTAAGGAACTTAGGCAGCTCTGGAAAATGTCTTTGTATGTTGGAAAAACCTGGTGAAGCTTTTTGTAAAGGAATTTTAATGAGCGGGGGCAGGAAGGTTGGGCGGAAGAGAGGGTAGGCACTAGAACAGTTGCATGAGAATCTTATTAAAAAATTTATGTCACCTTGCAATGCAAAAGAGGAAACTTTAGCTGTCCTTTTCTGAAAGATATAGTTTAAATATAATGTATTTCACCACCAAAAAAAAAAAAAAATCACCCTACCTGTGGGACTGCTAGTCCTTATTAATTTGCTAGAATGATAGAGCTCTGCACTCCAGCAGGATATTGAGTGAAACGATAGCAGAGTCACACTACAAAGAAAGCATTCTGTACCAGTGGGAAAGTAACTGAAGGACATAGTAATAAATCTGATTTATTTCACAAATAATTTATTTGCATAACTGTATGCTTGCATAATAATATGAAGAGATGAAAATGTAAGAGCAGAGCTGTTTAATGAAAGTCATATAAGAAGAGTCTAAGACACTAACCAAATTATATCTTATCTTTATACTAAATGATGAAAATGGAAGTAGATCAGAGTATCTACTATGACTTAATTGCAGGGTTTAATCTGATTTATGTTGTTTATTTTTAATTTTAAATTTTAGTGGAGGTTGATGAAATCTGCTAGTGGATGTTTTCTAGTTCCTCACCAGCACAAATCTGAGATATTTTTCTATTAGTTACCCTACCATGAATTAAAGCATCCGCTCTCACAGGAATTTCAACATGGTTTAGTTTCTCAGGCACTTCAAAACACGTTCACCACTGTAGCATCTTAAGACTTTTGTGTGTCAGCCTCTTAGAAGAATCCATTCCATATCTCCATAAGCCTTAAAATGTAGAGAGCTCACCTGGGAGGCAAATGTGGTTTTACTTCACCTTTATTCCCCACAGCTGTGAAAGCTGTCAGCTTCTAAAGCATTCAAACTGAGAATTCATAAAATCCTCAGAACAGTTAATTTGTCTCACATCAGTGTTTCTTTCACTCATTCCTGCCTTTCTTCTGGATATTCCTTCTTCATTAATAATAGTAAGGTCAACTTTCTCCCAATGTATATTAATTGTATATAACCTCTGTATTTACCACAGTGGTTATTTTTATGGATATAAAGAATGATCTTGAAAAAAAATAGTTTTATGTAAGTGACTGAGTCCTGAAACATCTTAAGAAATGTTCTAGTAGGCAGTAATCATGAATAAGCTTTTAAAGACTGGAATAGTTTCAAATGCTATTTGCTCTACTGCCAAAAATCACATTTTTAAATGTCTACACTTAGCCTTTTATCTCACACAGAGTTATCACTGGAGCTGTGCAAGATGTTAGTTCTTATTTAACTTAAAACTGACATTTCAAAATTTGTTCTTGTTCCAAATCAAATAAAGACTTATTTTTCTGACAATTTCCCATGAAACAGATTAAACAAATAAATAAATTTTTAAAAAAAGAAAAAAAAAAGTTATTTTGTTGTAGAAAGACAAAATGTTTCCTTCTTTTAACGGTACAATTTTACAGTATTTCATGGAATAATAGGTTCCTATTATCATAGAATCATAGAATCAAGAAGGCTGGAAGAGACCTCAAAGATTATCGAGTCCAACCTGTCACCCTAAACCTCATGACTATCTAAACCATGGCACCAAGTGCCACGTCCAATCCCCTCTTGAACACCTCCAGGGATGGTGACTCCACCACCTCCCTGGGCAGCACATTCCAATGGCCAACCACTCTCTCTGTGAAGAGCTTTCTCCTCACCTCCAGCCTAAACCTCCCCTGGCGCAGCTTGAGACTGTGTCCTCTTGTTCTGGTGCTGGTTGCCTGGGACTATTAACACTTTCTATCAACATATGCCACATAATCGCACAGAATATTCTGAATTGGAAAGCACCCCTAAGGATCACTGAGTCCACAGAGGACAACCTAAGATTTGTACCATATGCCTAAGAGCATTGTCCAAACATTTCCCGAAGCAGTGAGCAGGCTAAAAAGAACTACGGAGTGTGAGTCAGAGATAGATCCGTGTAGTTACACCCTGCTTTCCCAAAACCAAACAGAATCAGCCATCAGTGAGAGCTCACAATGAGGGTGAAAGGAAACAGGGCCCTGTTCAATGCAGGATGCTCCTTCCCCCATGGCCTCCCTTCCCCGTTGCCCCTACATAACAGCTATGGGGCTGTGGACTCTGAGGACAGACAAGCAATTTGAAAGATGATAATGCCTCCCACAATCTACCAACAATAAGGCAGTCAGCACCATGTAGCAAGACTGCCTCTACCAAGAAGAAAAGGGTAATTGTCGTTGATGAGTCCCTTCTGAGAGGGACAGAAGGTCCAATTTCCTGACCTGGCTCATCCCAAAGGGAAATCTACTGCTTCCGTGGGGCCATGTTTGGGACAGATATGAAGCTTTACAAGTGCAGCCAGTTGAGGGGGAAAATGAACCAACTACCTTAGAAGCATTGGCAAGATTAAGGAAGCCCAAGCCTAGCATCAAAGTGGCTTCTGAGAAAAAAAAAAAAAAAAAAAAAGTCATTGTTATAGACAACTCCTTTCTAAAGGGAACAGAAGGCCCAATATGTAGACCTTTTTATTTCACTGAAGAAATAAAAAAAAAACGCTAAAAAAAAATCAGAAGAGGGTTTTTCTACACAAATATTGTGTACAGCAACGCTCATGTAGAAATGGTAAAAATTGTACCAAATATATCTGAATAGTTTGCATGTGAATAAAATTGGTTTGTTTTGTTATCCACAGACACTGCAATATAACAGAGCTTCACAATATAAATATGCAATATAAGAATGCTATTGGCAGTATTCCTGATAAACTGTCTTCTCACTCATTTCCTTAAAATACAATTTGGTTCTAGATTTTTATATCTCACAAGAAATTCACAATAATTCACAAATGTGCCACGATAGTTTTAAAACAACTAGAAATGAACTTGCATTTTTACTTAAAAACACAAAGAATTTAGAAGTCTGGTTAGAGAGATTGCTTTAATTAAAAAAAAAAAAAACACAAAACAACTAAAAACATCACGAAAAAACAACCCACCAAAATCCATTCAATTGTATCAATTACAAAGAGCAATACTTTCAGAAACCTGTGACCTTGTGTCAGAATGTTTTACAGTAACACATAAAACATGACTTGTGGTGTAAGATCCAAAGTTTCAGAACTTTAGTCAGTCTTTAACATTTTGGGTTTTTTTTAAATGTCCCTCTTAATTACTCATGGCAGTGAATCATACTAGTTATGCTTCTTGGATAAGAGAACATTAGATCATTATTTTTTTCCCAGTTACAAATAAACATCACCTGTGATAAACAGAAAAGTGTGGGTGATTTTTAATTACTTTTTGCCTATAATAGATTGGCAATGTTTATCCTGAGGGAATGCAAATCTTATTCATAGGATATAGTTGTGATTGGAACATACATACAAAATGGTAAGGAAAAAGAGCAAGAAACCCTATGCAATCACTTACTATTTCTAAATTTTTACTTCAATTAATTCTTATCATTAGTATTTTTCATGGTATCAGCTATTACATTAAGACATATTTGCTTATGTTTTCCCAAAATACTGATAATCGGTGTAACTATCCAATACTAGTTAACAAAGTTTTAGGACAACTAAAAAAAAAACACACATTACTTTCCAACCATTTATTCTGATTAAAATTTAATGAGAAAATGGGACTCAATTATTCAGAAGAATGTAAGTTTAAGTGTTTATTCTCTCATTTGGTCTTAAAATCACAATAGTCGTCATCCATCACATTGTCATTATGCTATCTCACAGTTCCTATTTCTGTAAATCTTTATTGTGACATGCTATTATACTTGTTAACAAACTTAATCCATTGATTTAACAACAAGGTTAAAAAGCATAGAAATGGATTCTTATCTAACAAACTTATCCAGAATTGAATAATTCTCCTAATTTTCTAGACAAGATTTTTTTTTGCTTTGATTCCTTAACTCATTGCCTCTTTTTTCTTTTTCTTTTTTTTTCTTATATGTGATCTTGAGCTCACTTTTAATAATTTCAAATTACAATTTCATCATTATAGGGAAAACTGTAACATACTAACACACATGCTTATTCACTTATAATTCATTCATAAAACTTAGACATCTCAAGATGACAAATTCAGATTAACTTAAATAAGATCTCTGGAGGGTATAGGAGACAAATGCCTGCTGAAATCTGAGGCAATTTCTAAGCTGCAAGTAGTTTAACAATCAGACCTGTTCACTCAAGGCTTGTCCCATCAAGTTTTGAATATCAACAAGGATTCAGATCACACAGCCCCTCAGAGTAGCTTGTTCTAATGCTTGGCTGCACTCACCATGAAGAGTGTTTTCCCTATATCTAGTTCGATTGAATGCAAAGTGTGTTTATTCCCTCTTGAGCTTCCACTTTGCACCTCCAGGGAGAAAAACTCAGCAAAACTGCCTCTTGAACGTCATGCTTCTATATGTCCAAATAATTTTAGTGATTCTTTCCCAAACTTGTTATGGTCATTGTCTTCTATGTAAAGGGAAATCCAAAACTGAACAAGGTACTCCAGATGCAGTTTCACAATACCCAGTGGAAAGGAACAGCACTACACATTGTTGGCCTTCTTTACCATGGGGATTACTCTGCCACCTTATGTTTAACTTCTCAGCCACCAGAATTCCCAGGTAGTTATCTGGAAACACTCTCTAGCCAACTGGCAATGTAGAGACAGTGCTGAAGCATGAGATTACTACATACCAAGCAATTTTTTTTTTTTTAACTTTAGGAGATTTGGCTGCAAAGGTATTATGGCTGGCTGTGAGAATATTGCTAAAATCAAAGTAATTTACATAAATGGCTCTCCTTTCACCCACACAGCCAGACATCTCACTAGTGAAGACCATCAGGCTGCCAAAGCAGCTTTGGCAAATATATGAGGGCTGTTCCCAGTCTCCTTTATGAAGGTGTAAATGAATTACAGTGGCATTTACTTCAAAATCTTCAGGATAATTAGGTGAAGCTGATTATAATTTAATTCTGCAGATGTCATTCATTTCTTTCTTGAAAAGAGATGTAAAATTTCCATTTTTCCATTTTTTTAGGTATCATTGCAATACTGTCAGTTGTTGTGAGTTAGCCCAGAGCAGGCAGTTAAGCTACACAGTTGCTCATTCATTCTACCACAGAAGGAGGTGGCACACAACTGAAAGTCTAAAGGTGCAAAAGCCTCATAGGTTGAGCTAAAGGTGGCTTAATAGGCAAAGCAAAAGCTGTGCATGCAAACAACACAAAATAAGAAATTAATTCACTACTTCCCTTTGGTAGGCAGGTGTTCAGCCATCTCCAGGAACGCAGGAATCTGTCATGCATGTCAGTTACTTGGGAAGACAAACACCATAACTCCAAATGTCCTTCTTCCCCTAGCTTTTATTTCTGAGCATCACATCACATGATATGGGATATCCTTTTGTTCAGTTTGGGTCAGCTGTCCTGGCTGTGTCTCCTCTCATCTTCTTGTGCACCACCAGCATACTTGCTGGCAAGGCAGTGTGAAAAGCAGAAAGACTTGACACTGTATAAGCACTATTCATGAGCAACTAAAATATGTTCATAAAACACCATTTGGTCACAAATCCAAAACATAGCCCCATATTAGCTACTATGAAGAAATTTATCTTTGTTCCAACCAAAATCAGTATATCAGCTCCTTGAGATGAATCTTACCTGGTCCTATGAAGTTCTATATGTCTAGTTTGCTCAGGTAGCCCTGAATGCTACATTAATCTACTATTAGGAGTGTTTTACTTCCCCATACTATTAGGTACAGGGAGCCTGGTAGCCTAGACAGCAGTGCTAGACATCAGAGATTGATAGGAAGGCTATCTTTTACCCTTTTTCATGTTCCCTTATTGGTGCTAGAGAGATTACCACAGGTCTTCCCAGAGTGTGGAGATAAGTCATACATATAAACAAAGGATTTAGTGTCTATCATACAAACGCAGTCAAACACTGGAGCAGGTTGCCCATAGACGTTATGAAGCCTCCATCCTTGGAGTAGTTCAAGACTCAAGCGGGTATTGTGCTGACCAGCCTGATCTGATTAGAACAGGGATTAGACCAGAGATCTCTGCAAGCCCCTCTCAGTCTAAATTGTTCTGTGATATTTTCCTTCTCCATGTTGATAAGATGCAAGGCTGTTCAACAGGTACTCCAGAAAAGCACCAATGTGATAATTTGCTTCACTTTAAATTCACTCCCCCTCTCCCTCATCCTAAATATTTCTCACCTTTACCATAGCACCTTCCCTCAACTACACAGCTGGCTATTTGCCCTTTCACTTTGAGCCCTGGTTTTGTTAACTTTCTTTACTTACCTGTTGCTTGTGACATAGATGGCTATTTCTAGCTTGCTATTTGTAATACCTTATAATTCCTTAAGTTATCTTGCTAGTACAGTCACAAGTTAAGATTAGCTATCCATGCACAGACAATAAGAATAATGAAGAAAACATCAAGTATCTTAACTTTTTGGCGGTTTTATTGTCATTACAATAGCCACCCCACTCAAGAGCAGACCCTTGTTTTCCTTGGTTTTCCTTTTGCTATTGAAAAATCCATGAGAGTCCTTCTTGTTGCCCTTCAAATTGTTCTGTAATTTCAGCTTCACCTGAGTTCTGGGCTTTTCTAATTCTCTGCATGCTTTGTCAGTGTTTCTATAACCTTACAGTGTTGCTAGGCACCTTCCTGGATAGCTTCTGTCTTTTTTGCATTTTAGCTTAGTCAGTAGACCCTTTTCAACAATTCTGGCCATGCTTGCTCACTATTCTGTACACCAAAATGGACCATTTTTCAGCTTTGAGAAGATTAACAGGTCACTTAAGTTCAAAAAATCATGTCTTGACTCCTTTGCCTTTCAGAGGGGCCTCTCACTCATTGAACAGGACCAAGTCTGCTCTCCTGAATCTATATTTGTTATTCTACTACTTATTTTACTTGCTTCCTTTCAGGACTGTCAATTCCACAGTCTCTTGGCTGCTTCAGTGAAGTTAACTGTCAGCTTTAACATCTCTAACCTTTTCTTCCTTATAAGTGAGTAAAAGAGTAAAACAAATCTAGTACTTGCATCGTCATAGAATCATTTATGTTGGAAAAAGCCATTAACTTAATGCTGTCAATTCCAGCAGTAAGCCTTGTCATTAGCACATCTACACATCTATTAAATACGTTCAGGGTATTCCTGGGAAACCTGTTCCAATATTTGAAAACCCTTTTGGTTAAGACATTTTTCCTAATATCCAATCTAAATCTACCCTGGCACAACTTGAGGCTGTTTCCTTTTATAATCTCACTTGTTGCTTAGGAGAAGAGATTCATCCACACTTCTCTATCACCTCCTTTCAAGTAGCTGCAGACAGCAGTAAGGTCTTCCCTCAGCCACCTCTTCTCCTGACTAAACAACTTGAGATCCCTCAGCTGTTCCTCCTAGGACTTGTGCTCTAGACACCTCACCATCTTTATTGCTTTTCTCTGGACAACTTCTAACACCTCTTTCTTGTATTGAGGGGCCTAAAACTGAACACAATATTCAAGGAGTAACCTCACCAGTGTTAAGGACAGGAGCATGATTTCTTCCCTACTCCTGCTGACCACACTATTTCTTTTACAGGCAAAGATGCTGTTGGCTGTTTTGGCCACCTGGGTATGCTGCTGGCTCAGTTTCAGCTGGCTGTTGACTAGTACCTCCAAGTCCTCTTTTTTGACCAATACCTCCAAATCATCTTTTTGGTGGACAGCTTTTCTTCCTTAAGCCTGTAGCATTACATGGGGTTGTTATAACTCAAGTACAGCCCCTGGTACTCAGCCTTTTCAGCAATGCAGGCCTTATATATTAGTTGGACACACACAGTTCCGAATAGACATTACCTTGCTCTGGTTGTATGCATTAGCTTGTTCTGTCTGACAGTCAGCTGATTGTTGCCTGTCTCCTTGTTAGCTGAGCTTGGTGGATAATATGTGGCATTAAAACTTGTGTAGTCACTGAACCACCTTAGCCGTTTGTGTTAACAGTGACTGGGGAGGGCATAATGGGCTAGCTACCTAATAGGCAAACAGAAAAATCTAATGAAAAGTTTTATGGGTGCCAAAAAAGGAATTAGCCAACACACCTTGGATATACATCTAACCAAATTAAAACCAAGACTGAGAAAGAACAAAAACTACCAACCTCTCATAACTTTCCTCATCCTTTCTGGAAGACTAGTTCTATCAATAAATTGAAATGCATAACACCTTTATAGCAGAAAAGGGATAAATATTAAAAAAAGAATGTGGAATATTTTTTACATTGTTATTAATGAGTATTTTTTTGTATTGGAAAATTTGGTATTGGAAAATGCTAGTATCTTTTAAAATGAATCAATAATTACTTTTGTTGGGTTTTTTTTGATAGGCAGTTGAAATGTTAGCTACTTCAACAATAAATTACTGGTTCTGTATGTATAGTGTGTTTTCTTTTTGCCAGCAAGAATTCATTGTTCCAAAAGAACATATCCCTAGTTGGCTACTCAGCATCCAGTGCAATTGAGAAATCTCTTGATTATTTAGGTCACATTGCCCTTCTAGTAGATAACAGGTAGTTAAAGTAACCCATGAGAGCCAGATCATATAAGAACCAGAGATTATGATTACACATCATCTCATTATTTATGAAAGACTTTGCCTATTTACTCTTCTCAATTTGGCTGTTCATAGCAGATTTCCATGATATTTTCCTTTATGGCCTCCCCTCTGATCTTGGCCTATAAATTCTCAAACAGTCACCATCCATTCAACATCAAAGCTCTGTGCATTTGCACTGCTCCTTTGCACACAGCACTATCTTCCCAAAAGCCTGTATCCACTCAGAACTCTCATCATGTTTCTTAGGTCATATGTGCCCATGTACTGGCACTTGAGATGAACCCCAGCTGTGTCACTTGCTGAAGGGAAGTGTAAGAGCCTAAATTCTTCCTAGATGTTTCTGCCCTGCTTCCCATTCCTACTATTAATTTCTCCTTGAAATATTTTTTCTTTATGTAATTAAAGGCATTTAATATTTGATTTCCCCTCAAAAAAAAAAAAAAGTGTCTATTTGTATAAACTGGCACAGATGTCTACAGAGACATGACAAAGTATACTATCCACATGCTGGTATCCAGCTTTACAATATATTTGAGTCTAGACAAGAAAATACAAATTTTCCTGGATGTAACAGGAACTGGAGGTTCAAGATGCTTACATTCATTAATTAATTAATAAGATAAAATAAAATAAAATATATTTTAAATGTATTTAGGAAACCTATTTTGCATCAAATTTTAGAATCTTTGCTATAACTAACTCTTCATCCTTGGTTTTTTTTTTTGCATTGACATATAAATATACTCACAGATCTTCCCCTGGATACATGTCATCTTTAGGTTAAACCATTTTAACTATGCTGTAAATTAACTGCTCAGAGAAAACTCTTATCCCCTGTATGAGAAATATCTAACAAAACAGACACTTTCTTCTTTGATTTTTGTGAATAGCACTTTTACTGTCATGACTGGCTGCCAGATGAAACTTACAAATTACTCTTTCACCAGTCTTAAGTATTGACAACAATCTTTGTTTTCAAAGAACATTTGAAACACATAAGAAAAGCCTTTAGTTTTTCAAATTTTGTTGAATAGATTAAACAGCCCTCATTTTTCAGAATCTTTCCTTTTATATAACTTTCTTTACTGTACAAATCTGTCTGCATGGTGATATCAAAAGGGCAAGCTCAAAATTCAAAACTCTAGACATTACTTCTATCTGAAAGATCGATTATGTTAAAGAACAATGAGGGTGTTCATCTCAACTAGTTATTGAATCCTGTGTCATAGAAATAATCTACATTTGAGCTATTTGTCTAGATGCTCTTTATCATTAACAAATATTAAAAGAATTCTCTTGAACAATTCATGTGATCTATATTAGGCCTCTGCTTTAGGAAGAAGCAAATAATTCCTTGCAGATGCTATAGACTGTAGAGGGAAGCGAAGGATGAAAAAATATTGACTAGATGCAGATATTTATAGCACAGATGATTAGTCTGACCAAGTTGCTTTAGACTTTCTTTCTGATTAACAAAGATAAAGAGGCAGTGGTATGCTAAAAGAAGTTTAAAGACAGTAAAAGCAGCCCTGTGGGCCCTCTAGGTCAGACAGACATAGAGGACACTATCATCAGTTCCACAGTCAGTGAAAAGAAAATGTCTGAAACATTTTCCAGCTTCGTTCCTGGCCTCTGGGGCATTTCCTGTGAAATGAAGCCATATCAGGTACTTGCTATCCGTAAACTTATACATGTTAGGATTAGAACTGACCTTCTGCTAGAATCCTTGCAAGGAAACTTAAAGATTTTTGGTGTGTCTATGTTTAAGTGTCTCTTGCCTTACCTGCTCTAGGTGGAGCTATCTCCTTGGGTGAGATTAAATTCAAGAGAAAATACTGGAAGTTAGGTGACACACATAGTCTAGGTGATTAAACATTTATTTTATTTAAATGAAGAATGATTCAAAGAATATAGTCAATGGAACTTCCACAGGTGTAATTCAGTAGCCTTGGTTTAGGCAACAAGAACAATTTAAGATGTGTAAATCCACCTACCCTGACTTCCAGATGATTCTCATAGAGGATATAGGTCTACTATGCAAATTTGTCATAATTTCTTATATATCAAAAGGCATCTCAAAAAACTTTAGATACACATATTTGATGAACAAAGCCATAATTTCTACTGACAACTGTATGATGTCAGTTAATAAGCTCATAGTTTTACTTCTTTCTTAATTTGTCTATACTGAATGTCACAGGCAAATAATTGCTTAGATACTCCTTACCAGAACATTAATTAACCTTTTTCTATAATGCTTGCCTAGCTGATTTTTGTGACCCTTCTTACTAAATCCTATGACAACTGGAAGCATGTCAAACTTAAAAAAAGTAAAACGTAAGTATGCTAGGGGAGATGTCACAGAAGCATCCATTTCCCAAGAATCAAATATAATTTGCATCTGTCAGATTTGAAACAAAGGCAAGAACAGCATTTCTAGATCTGTCTCAATTTTATGATGATTCACAAATTAAGTGAAATAAAGTAACAAAACATCTAGGCCATATGTGTCATGTCACATGAGAAGTGCTTCCATCCTGTTTCTAGGGCATCCACACACTATATGATAACTTACAGTAGGACTATCCATGACTGGGACTTTATTATTAGAGTATACAGCACAGAAAGTATTCATCAATATTTTGCATTTCAGGAAGCAAATATTTCCATCTGGTCACAGGTGATTTATAATCAGAAGCAGAATGCAGAAGAAAAAAAAAAAAAGAAAAAGCTCTATATCAAGTCATGTGTCTGCTCTTGCAAATCTGTTGATAACATATCTTTAAAGTATGTCTCTAGATGATTTGCAGATTCACCTGGAAGTCTTTAAACAAAAAGCAAAGATTATACATATATATATTTTTAAACATCTAGCTCTGGATATTTTTAATACACTCATAGAAAAGAGAAAAATAAATCAGGAATTAGCATCTATGCTCGTTAGAACAAAGCATTAGCAAAACTTTCAGCTGTGCTTTGTGATGTTCAGTTTGGACTGTTGCACCTCTAACATGCCTATGAAATAAATTCATTAGCAAACCCTCTGTTGTACTTCTTTCATTTTATTTGTCTATTCTCAAGAGTACTAAAAACTAAGACACAGAATAGCAGAGCATTCCTAATAGTGGTTATGTAAGCCAGGACTTGGACTGTCTCCAATTTAAGAGGATATTTGTAACATATTTATATATGCATTACGAACAAGCAAAATTCTTAAGCCAGATAAGGATGAAAACTTTTAGTTATTGCTTTTCTGTTAACAGTGGCAGATGCTAACTAATGCTGGCTTTCTTGTTCAGGATGTTGTTCAACTACCAGGGTCAGTAAATTTTTGTTTCAGATGAAACATTTTATGAGCCAGATTTCACTTTCTGTTCTACCTCTATAATTCCCAAATGTACTAAGTTCCTCTACAATATCCTAAGGCAAAAATTAGTCATTTAAACAAGACTAGAATACAAGGGGAAATAATCCAGATAAAATGGTCTGAAAATTCAGAGATGGTGCAAAATCATGACAGTGTAGAGCAACTGTATAGTTGAATGAATATATTCAGATATTATACAAATGTATATATTGTTATATTGTATTTATTAAAAAGTCACATAATTAGAAAAATGATCCTTTAAGATTTTTCCCAGGAGATGAATCACTCACCATATTGCATAACAATAATAGTTTGCAGGTGAGTTATTTGTATATGCAGTTGCACCAAGACTCATCATCATGTTATGCAGAACCTCCTTTGTAGTAGAAATACATTTTCACAGAAAAATAGAAATAAATAACACTTTGAGTTGGAAATTATTAATTTAAAATTTATGAAAATCTTTGAAAAGTAAGACAAAATATAGCTTTTTAGACTATAAATATATTTTTTCTGTAGAAAAAAAATTATTTCATTTGCAGTTCAGTCTTACTTGTCTTATTGCTTATTAATATTTTAACACTAATGCATTGATTGACATCATCTTTATATAGGTGCTTGTGTGATGTAACTATCTTTTACATTGCCACAACTGCTGTATGATCTACTGAATTTCATGGAGGTGGTAAGCTCTCTCCACTGGCTATAGTTGATACTCTGGATATTAATACTAGTAATCATTGTTAGATGTTCTTAATTTGCTATTTAGTCTAAAACAAATCCAAGATATACAATTATGTCCATGTTATTCATCTTTGTGGTGCTTAGACTAAAGAGGACATACTTGTAGCACATCTAACATTGAATGTATTCAATTTAACCCTAAGAAAAATTGAAACACTTTAGTGCAAAAAGTTTTATAAGGACTAATTTTAGAGATGCCTAAGTTATGGATACTTTTTTAACCACAAAGCAAAGCACCAGCAAGAGATATTTTAAGAGCTTAGATTAGGTAGCTTTGCATGAGTTAATACAGAACTATTTAAGGATACTAACTCATGGCATATATGCAATAGGGCACTGTTTAGCCCAGAGCTGATACAGTTCCCATTTTATAACCAGCTTCTTCATAACTAGCTGAGACATTTCTGCACAAGACACTATACTGTGGACTGGACATACCTGTAGGCTGTTAAATGGTAGGTCACATTTACTGAGTTACTGGCCTGATTTTGAGAGTCACCTCTTCAAATAACACTGTAGAGTTCAAAGTTATAGACATTTTGGGTATAAATATAGTTAGTTATAAAACTAAAATTCCCTATAATATTCAAATAGTCCTTCAGAAAAATCTGGACTAAATTAAAGGGGGCAGGGAAGTATTGTTTGTTTGTTTGTGGTTTTTGTCTTTGTTTCATTTGGGTTTTTGTCTCTTTTTAAAATTATTATTCCCGTTGTAATATTATTTTGTTTACACGAAAAACTGAGAAAAAAATTGAAATAAATTAGACAACTAACAAAAGATGTTTAAATGTATGTTTTCCAAGCATTTTGTGTTGTTTTGGTTTTGTTGTTCAGGGAATGGTGTGGGGTGATGTGTTAATCAGTTATTCTTTTCTTCATATAAAAATGAAATGACATGGCTGTCTTCAAGTCCTCCAGAGACACATCTGTGAAACTGAGTTTAAGTACTTAAGTTTGACAGACTGGCTCTGTTCCATCCTTTCTGGAAAGAAGTGATAGACTATTCTTGTGATTTGCATTCTAACCATATGAGAAATGTGCTTTTATTATGCAGAAATATATATATTTATTTAAGCCATTTAGAATTTTATTTTCCTTTAATTTACTTTTTGAAACAACTGGGGCTTAAACAAGTTCTTAATTAGTCACTTGTATGCTTTGTCAAATAGTTTACATCACCAGAATCAGAAAGACCAGATAGATGCAAAGAGAACTTTCTCCAGAGGCTTCAATTAAAGGATATACAAGACTGGCTTGAACAGAATTGGCTCTTATTTAGTAATTCATCATCCAATACTTTTACTCTCCTATCATGATGTAATATATCAGAGTATCACCCTGAAAAGGGAAATGAGAGAAAAAACAGATCAATTAATGGTAGTTTCTTTCATTAATTACTAAAAACATTCCTATCAAAAACTATTAACCACAAAAGCCTCCTCATATATCATCCTCCGATCTTCCAGGGTTGCTGAGACCTTGCTCATTTGGAGATCAGTTTGCATAGACATAAACAATGTCTATAATGTTTAACATAAAAAATGCTATTGCTGATTTTAATTTCCTTTTTATAATAGAACTATGGAACTCTTTATTTCTACTATAATTTTAAGTACATTTTGTATTTTCACTATACGTTCTTTGAAACAGAACATGCAGACATTTATTTTCATAGATGTATCACTCCTATAAATTTCATTGAGAATATTTGTCCACATTATTTCAGAAGGTGACTTTGCCAAACAGCTGGGAATAACAGCATGAGACAGAATTTAGGTATAGAAGATGATGAGGTAGGCAAATAGGTGTCTATTGGATGGATACATGCATAAGTATGCGAATACATCAAGATACAAATAAACACATGCACACATAAAAAATATAATCTCTTTTTAGTAGAAACAAATTCATATTAACAATTTCTGGAAAGATTAGATTTAGACTGATTTTCCTTATTTTAAAGGTAAATCTATTTTTATGGCAGAAATTCTCCAGCCTACAGTTCCAGGCATGAATTGTAAGAAGGTTAAGAGTCAAGGAAAATTACTTCACTGTGTTTAGTCAAAAAAAAAAAAAAAAAAAAAAAAGTTAAAAATTCCTTCTGTTGGTCACTTTTTCCTCCCTACTTCTAGTGGCTCTCCTGAGGAAAATATGAGAAACTAAGGAGTATATTCTGAAGTTTTATTTGCTTTCTATCATTAATGCATTAATTTCTGTCATATATCAGTAATTTCTGATTTAGATCAAATATGTCTGTTTGTGTATTCAGAAGACAGGTTCCAATGTTCTACTAAAACCAGAAAAACTCTGCTTATGTGGAATTCTTGAGTATAAAACACTGATAGTTACAAAATATTAATTTCCTTTAAAAAAAAGTTCCCATTCCCAAGTCTCACACAACTTTCCAGAGTGTCACACAACAGGCAAAGGATGAATTTATATCATTCAGGTAAAAATTTCAAAAGTGGATGATAACTTAAAATATCCACTTAAGAAATACAACCTAATTTTTTCTAAGTAACTGTGTCCCTAAAAAGTTAAAATAAGCTTAATTTTTTGTCCTTCAATAACTGGATTTAATCACCTACTAAGTGATTGCTATTTTAGACTAATTTCATATAAAATCAGAAAAGAAGAGCTTGAAGCCAACCAAGGAGCTACATTACATATCTAACAGACACATGCAAGTAAATGATCTACTACAGGTCTAGGTCCTTGATCTACAGTTCTGTCACAGTTAGAGTGTCCTAAATCCAAATTAGTAAATATGTTGACATAATTATTTATAAAGAGTACAAGGGAGAGAGATTTACCATCACTATTTCTCCTTCTGTATGCACTTCTTAAAAGAAATCAGTGTCTAATGCAACTTTCTGGACAGAGCTCTTGTCATGAATTATGATCCAGCAATAACAACTGGAATAAAACCTCAGTCAGAAATGTATCTAGTTTCTGGATATACTGTCTACTTAGACACAGAAACGTAGAAAAGAATCACAGAATATCTCAAATTAGAAGGGATCCTTGAATACTATTCCCTGCTCTTCTCAGGACTGCCTAAACCAGAGGGCTCCAAAGAACCCAGGGTCTGTCATCAGTGTGTAAAACCGAGGTGAAGAAAGAATTAAAGGTTTCCTCTTTGTCTATGTCTCTCTTTGTGAGGTGATCAAGCAATGGACTGATGTTATCTCCAATTCTCCTTTATATCTATAGACACCTAACTACTCATCTTTGTCAAGATGAACTGCTTCTGAACTGAAGAAAAATCTAAATTGTAGGCTTCTAGATAACTTTGGGAATGAAAACAGAGTTCAGAGATTGAATAGGACTCAAGATTTGAGATTTGGTATTAGGAACCTAATTTCAGGGAGGGAGGGAGATTGAATTGTACAAATATTTATTTATTAAAAGTTTGCTGCTTACAGATAACTTTTGATGATCATAAGTAAATTTCTATTCCCCATAGAATGTTTTGAACTGGCGTAAACAGAAGTGGAAAAAAAATTAGACAAATAATTGTTTTACACTGGTCATATATGAAAGCTGCACCTTCTGCTGTTTATTTCTGAAGTTGTACTGGTTTATGGGCTGTACATATTCACTGTAGTTCACGAAAAGAGTTGCTCAAAACATACTTAAGATTTGTACAAATTGCAACTTGGCAACAAAAGGAAAATAAAACATTGCTCAAACTCTTGTCCTGACATAACTTTCACAAAGACATCAATCTTCCATGCTTTCTGAATGAAATGAACTTTAGCTACAAGAGTTCTGGAACAACCTTTGTTGGTTTTGACACTTGGTGGGCAGAAAAGAAGCATTTTTAAGACTCTATGTGTACAAGATTAGAATGAATGGGTGAATGACATTTTTCTCAAGTTAAATTTCAAATACAAAAAATTAGGCTTTCTAATCTGAGAGTTCTTATAGTCTATATTGAAATTTAATTTAGTATGAATAGTTTTTGTTAATGAATGTAAGGAACAGTCACCCAGTTTAAAGATGGATATTTTCTATTAGGTGTTCTTACTTTAGTCTTTCAGATAAAGACAATATGTTCCATAAAGATTTAGTAAATGATCATCAAATATTCTGACATGTGATCAATATTTTTGATAGATTCATTTGGTTATCATATATTTGTGGCATGTTCTGTAAAAGGGTTAATTTTGCACATCATGAGGATAGTCTTTCGATGCCTCATAAGAATATATCATAATCAAAGTTATCTTTGTTTCTTTTTACAAGATTACACTTATTTATGCCATCATAAGTTCTTTAATATTTCTGATACATTTACTGCTGTCTGATTATTTCTCCTAACACTAAATACCGCTCATCCACAAGCATAGATATAAGTGATGTTTCTGCTACCTGCAGAGGAGAGTTACAAGACTATGTATAGAGAACTCCATGGTCCTTGGGCCAGATCATGTGCTCTGTCATGTTAACATAGAATGTAAGGTCCAGAAATCAGCACAGACTACTTCTGAGTGCATTTTCAGGTTTTAACCCAAAAATCTATTTATTCTCTCCTGAACGCAACTAGCCTTTAAATTAAGCTATATGGTGTGTAGACCATCAGAGCTGCATAAACTAAATAGAGAATATGAACTAATCTAAAGCACTTTAAAAGTAACAGAAATGATCATTTCACATTATTATTTGGTTTTTTCTTTTACTACTGTCTTTTCTTATGCTACTGATCTCCAAAATAAACCTCTTTGAGGTCTGATTAAAAACTCAAGCAAACCTAAGAATATATCCTTCACATACAAAAAGTAACCAAAGGAGATTTTTAAAATGTAATCTTATTGTTTCTTCTTCTTCCTTGTACACTAGTGGATAGTATGGAGGGAAAAGAACTGCAAAGTTAAATGATTCAGTTATCAGGATGAACTCATACCACGTTTCTTGTTTGTTCTGGTTTTGTGATTTTTGTTTTTTTTTTCTCATTTTTTTTTTCAGTTTTCTTGTCATTTGGGGAAATTATACAAGGCTAAAAGGAGAAATTCAGGATTCAGTTAACTAGATTCAGCTAACTAGACTGAAGGCAAATGCAATTGAATGCAGGGTTTTGCTACAAAATAAGTGGACACTGTAGAAAAGCAGGATGAAGATAGACATTGCAAGTAACACTAGGGGAAAAAGTCCTGAAGAGTTGATTTTAGATTGGACAAGAGCATTCAGCTGTGTCTTGTCTGAAGTGAAGTATTCTGATATCAGAAGGAAGTGACATTGCTGACATAATTTGTAAAGTGTACTAGATATTTAAAAATAGGTTAAAATTATCTCTAAGATTTCTATTTTACTGTATCCTTTCAGAATATTTTGAAAGCCCAGTATCTGGGATGAAAAAGTAATATAGTCCATAATTAAAATGTAATTGTTCAGTATAATTTCTATGATAGATTTTTTTTTTAAAGTTTTAAGCACTGGGTCTTCTTTGGGAGTGATTTGATTCTTTCAGAACGTTTAGAAAAGAAAAAAAAAGAGAAGAAAAAAATAAGTTACACTACTGTAATGCAGTCAATATGTTATATTTTCCAGCTTTTATTTAGTTAATGTAGTTGTTTATTTAATTTAATTTTAAACCCCCAAAAGCCTCCAGGAAGAATTTCTGTAAAAGTTCCCTCATACCTGTCAGTTGGAATATTTTTGGAATTGGATTTTTTTTTTTTTTTTTGGCTTCATAGTAACTACTCTAAATACATGGGGCAAGGATGTCAATGACCAGACAGTCTGGAGAATAAGAGCTTAAATTTTATATGGTTGAAATATAGGCACAGGAAGTTATCATCCCTTTTTTCAGTGATGGCTTGGAAGCAATTACCACAACCTCCCTATTTGTATGAAAATAATGCTTATCTTATATGTCTTAGTTAAGAAAAAAAAATTGGTCAGGCTTTAAGAATTAAAACCTCTAATTGTAAGTCATATGTGGACCCAGTGAAACAGAACACATATGTAGCTGGTTCAAAATTATGGAAATAATATGATTATTGCTCAAAAATCTAGTTCAATTTTAACAGTGTTATATGAAAAAATGGCAGTACATCCTCTTTGGACTGGAATATTAACACACTGAATGTGTATTATATGTATACATTTTTTTAATTTATATTTACAAGTATAACAAATCACAGAGTGAATTGAAAATACAATCCTCAAAAATGATGCTCCTGTGTAACACTTTTTATTTTTTTTTTTACTTTTATGAATTATTGGTTTAAACAATGGAACAACATAGGCAATTCAAACTATAATGTTGAAACTATCAAATATATGTCACATTCAGCAAATATACTCTGCAATTCAGAAATAAGTTGTGATTTCGTCTTTTATGATATTCATACTCTGATATTGTCTAAAGGAATAGTTAGGACAATTCTAAAGTAGTAGCACTCGGACTTGACATGTTTGAATTTAAATTGTCATTTTTCTTCACTACTAGGTATTCTGCAATTGTACATTTTGGAATTTGTGCGTGGGTGAAAGCATGTTTCCAAAGTCCTCATTATAAAGTACATGTCTTCTGAGTCTTCGTTATATATATCTTAGTGTTAACTATCTGAGGACAGTTCCATCTGTCACAGTTCCCATAGTACTATGGTTTAATGCTGAAGTATCTGGATTTTCAGAAGAAAATTCTCTAATAGTTCAGGTTAGATTTGTTAGCCAATGACACTAAGAGAGGCAGACTTCAATTAAGACACTAGGGAAAATTTATTCTGACGTATCCATACCTTGTTCTTATTCTTCCCAACTTTTTCAGTAATTCCTTATTTAAATATCTCTCTTTTTCTAAGCTCTTTTCAGTCTTTCATGGCAGTAGAGCTGATGAACAACTTAAAAGGTGATTAAAAAAAAAATTTATAACCTTTGAAGAGGCAAGGTTTGCCAAGTGGATGGTAGTCAGTTTGTGAGGAGTGTTATATGAAGGATGGAATGCTACTGAACAAAGTGGAACAGAGTTCCTGAATAAAGAGGCTTTTGAGATATTTCCTACTCTCTTAATTCATGCAGATTTGTTTTCTGAATTTAAGACAGAACAAAAAGCCTTTAAATATAACTTCAAAAACAAAGAAATAATTAATTACTTTAACATGATGCCTTTTTTTGTAAGATGAAATAACATCACAGAATTGTCAGGGTTGGAAGGGACCTCAAAGATTGTCCAACTCCAAACCCCCTGCCATGGGCAGGGACGCCTCACACTACATCAGGTTGCTCAGAGCCACATCCAGCCTGGCCTCAAAAACCTCCAGGAATGGAGGTTCTACCACTTCCCTGGGCAACGTCTTCCAGTGTCTCACCACCCTCATGGTGAAAAACTTTTTCCCAACATCCAATCTGTATCTACCCACTTCTAGTATTGCTCCATTCCCCCTAGACCTATAATTATCTGACATCCTAGAAAGTCCCTCACCAACTTTCCTGTAGGCCCTTAAGATACTGAAAGGCCACAATAAAGTCTCCTTGGAGCCTTCTGTTCTCTGAATAATCCCAGCTCTCTCATTCTATCTCCATAGGAGAAGTGTTCCAGCCCTCTGATCATCCTCTTGGCCCTTCCCTGGACACCTTCCAGCATGTCTATAACTTTTCTGTAATAGGGGTACCAGAACCAGATGCAGTACTGCAAGTGGGGTCTCACCAGAGTGGAGTAGAGGGGGAGAAACACCTCCCTCCACCTGCTGGCCACACTTCTTTTGATGCGGCCCAGGATGTGATTGGCTTTCCGGGCTGCAAGTGCATGCTAGTGGCTCGTGTTGAGCTTCTCATCTGCCAGTAGCCCCGAGTCCTTCTCTTCAGGGCTGCTCTCAAGCCAGTCGCTTCCCAGCCTATAACAGCACCTGGGAGTGTCCCAACCCAGATGTGAAAAATTAAGAAATCTGCGTATTGTTTTGATAGTGTGAAAAAAACCAAACAAACCAAACCAAGCCAAAATACCAAAACCAATTTATAGATTGAACAGGATGTGATAAAAATTGCTTCTTCAGGGTACATATTAAGTTTTGAGAATGAAATATCTGTTATTTATGCGCACAGATAACAGTGGTACTGGCCTATGTATGTTAGTGCAGCTATACTTCCATATATTATACGAGTTATGTAAGAATTCGTGATTACTCAAAAGCATCAGAAATGCTATTTATATGTTACTCCTTGTTAGACTTGCCAAAGCACTAAGAGCAGATTTATTTTTGAAAATTTGGTCATCACTATACATTGTAGTTCTTCTAATATCATGTCCCTGTTCATTGTACAGAATTTCATTGTACAGAAATTGGGAGGATAAAATCCATCCGCAGAATTTATTGTAAAAGTAGCTAATATATATATATATATATATATATATATTTGTAAAACCATTTTTATATTTAGAATTTTATTCACAGAGAAAAGATAGAGTTCATTTACAAGATGCTATCATCTCTTAAGTCTACTTACATATTCTGACAAAAAAGGGAAAAAATGGTAAGGGATTGTTTTATGCATTAATATGTGTGGTTTTAGATTTGGTATGATTTTCCCTTTGTCATTGTAGCATTGCCATAGATGTTGCCACAATGTAAAACATTCTGGCACTGCATGGGAAATCATGTTGTTATTTTGGATACTCATTGTACTATGCAACAGAGAAAATTTAGCAAACTTAACAAACTTAGAAACTTAACAAAACTTAACAAACTAATAGAAAAATTTTTTTTCTTATAAAATGACGTCTGCCAAACTTTTTTGACTATCATTTCTGCTCAGTTCATTGAAATTAAAACTAAGACATCCTTGAAACATTTCAAACAGTCAAATTCAATATACACATGGTTTTACGAATGATCACCATAAGTAAAAGCAGTGAGGCACAGTTGTCCTTGCAAATGCAATCTTCTCAAACTCTGCAACTTTTAATAGCCTATTACTTTAGCATGTTATAGTTAGCCTTAGTGACCTCTGTGTTGCAAGCATCAGTATTTTCAAAGTAAGTATTTTTTAATGGTCTTTTCTCTGTGGAAATTACGACACAATGTGCTGCTGTCACTGAAGAAGTTTAAAGCATGGAGTGCAAAATATGAAGTAATCAAACATGCAAATAACACACATCAAGTTTAGTTATAGAAGCACCATGCAACATTCTTTAAGAAAAAATAATCAGTTCCAAAAAAATTTAAAAATAGTCTTTAAACTGTTTTTAACAGAAAAATCAACCATAATAAATAACAGATAAAAAAAATTGTAAACTTCCCTTCTCTCTCACCATGGTCCTCCTGTTCAAAACCTGTATATAATCTTGCAAACAAGCAGGCAAATCTCATTTAGGCTCAACTATCTATGATAGTGATTGTTTAGAAAATACAACCTATAGAAATTATTTTAAATGGTGGTGTTTTCTGCTATAGTTGAAGTTGAATCTCTTCGTTATTAGTTTGTGCTAATTGAAATTGAAATTATGGTTCCCTGAGACATCATCCAAGAATAGAAATACAACATTCTGGACACTTGCTTGGTGAATCACAGTCTTTAGTTGCATAACTTATCAAGAAATGAGAGGGATATAATGTCACAATTGTTTTAGTAATTTAGTAAATGTATGCATTTTATGTATGTATTTTAGAACAGCAGTAGGATTTTATAGAATAAAAGAGTATCTTCTCGTATTTCTCTAGAGGGATCACCATTGTTCTATAAATTTATTATTGATTTTCATATATCAAGATCTTCAAAATATTTGTACATCAGCTTGGTATACTTGATAAACTGAGTGTTTTCTTACAAAAGCCATATGCAGACAACTGCATTAAGCCATGTTCATCTAACACCAGTTGAGAGCCTGTGGGGTCTCTCAGCCCCTCAAGGCAGTATGAAACCATACAAGACCTACAGAAGACCAATACTGGCTGCTGGCAGGCAGAATATTCTGCAGTAGCTGTGCAGGCAACAATATCAAGATGCTGGTGTCTAACATAGGATGAGCTGAACTGTTCTCTAGGCAACACTGACTGTTGATTAGATTTCCACTGACTATAGTCTAAACTCAGTCACTTGGCTGACATAGATACACCTAGGCAAAGACAGATAAATACAGTTACTGATGAGCTGAATCCCACCCCTCAAGCATATTTAATTTCTTTATGTTCAGTCAACAGAAAAACAGTTTCTTTGTCCATCATGAGTTTCATTAGTTATTTGTCAGAAAGGCATTCAACTAAACAAAGATTTTACAGTACATTTTTAAGTATTCCTTGTACCTGTTGAGAACTAGGAAATTTACTAAAAATATAATAGTTATATTTGTCTTTTTTTAGGCTTTGTATTAAAAATCAGGATTAACATTTAGTACACTGTTTATTTACTTGTGGAAGGCTCGCTGGGAGCATAAATTGGAATTCAAAGAGAAATAAAATGCTATATTTTAAACTAATTTTTAAAATCCATATTCACATTTTATTTTATATTATTTTATTTAATTTACAAAGTATAGCTAGGATAATATATTTTAATACATGAAACTTTTTTTATTTTTTTTTATCCAGTGTGAATTTCCCTTTAACATTTGCTAGAAGGAAGGCACGAAGTTGCCATAGCTGTCTTAAAATCATTCGTCAGCCTTTTTCTGCAGAGAGAGAAATTGCATTTAGCTTGGTTTCTAATCAAACCTAATCATTAAAACAGTTTTTTTATCCTTTTTCATTAAAGTAACATTGTGAAGCCCAAATCCAGGACAAACAATAATTTGAAAATAGTGTACAATTTCTTTGGAGTTCTCTGTTATGGTTTTAATTCAAAAACATTGTAGATTTTGGCAGAAGTGGTAAGTATATCAGTATAAACATCTCAGAAAATTACATGTCCTATCTACCTGGACTGACAACTAAGAAAAATTAATTGAAATCAAGACAAGCCACATATTCACATGATGCTAAGGAAAACTTGCAAGTATCAAATACACACACCCTCAGATGTTTCAGAGATGTAAATGGCTCAGGTGGCTTAATTTTAGTATCTAAACTCTACAAGAGTATGTCTTTCAAAGCATGTTTCAGGCAATATACCTTCATTTTCTGTAGCTTGTCATATGAATCAAAATAAGAACCTTTTACATAACAACAGAACAAAGCTAAACAGCAACCAAAAAACCCAAAGAATAACAAGCAAACAAACAACAACAACAAATCCAATACATTAAAATGGGCCAAAATTAGGGCTCAGCTGTAACTTTTGAAGATGTATAATACAGCAAGATCTAACACCAGAACTATTCAGGGAATACTTGGATAACTTCAGGTGATCTTTATCCTGTCATATGGGATGTTGTAAGCATACAAATAGTTCACAGAATCACAGAAGTCTGGAATTGATCTCTAGAAATCTGGAAGTGATCTCTAGAGGTCATTTAGCTCTATCTCCCATGAAGAGCAAGTCAAGTTAAAGTAGATTGCTCAGGGCTGTGTGCAGTCAGATTTTGAATATTTCCACAAATGAACATCCCACATACCCTCTGGGCAACCTGTTCTAACACTTGACAACCATCACAGTAAGCACTATACACATTTTTCTTGGAAAATTTTCATAGTGTGTTCCCTTTTTAGGCCCAGTAGGGAAATCATTCCTTTTTCCACAGCTGAGATGTATCCAAAAACTGAAAAATTAAGTTCACTGAATGTAACTTGCATTACTTTACTCTCCATAATTATTCAGTCTCTTCATCCCATCCTATTATTATTGATATTGATAAGAAAGAGGATTATTAGCATTGCAAACTCCATGAACAGTCTTCTCTTCAAAATTAAGTTGATCCCCTAGAACCTGAATCTGTTAAATCTTTACACATGGCTGTGTTAGAGTGAAACGCTTTGTGTTCAGGTCTGACTGAATACAGGACTGGGACACTTATTGCCACAGGAGTGAAAGTACCAGATGTGTGAAGATGATTGGCAGCTGTGCTCATACACCTTATATTTCTTGATGGTTCACTTTTTCATTCTATACATAAAGAATAATATTTATGTTATTACATATATGTTCATTGTTAAATTTTTATGTTTTATATATATATATATAATATGTTCATTCATATTTATTTCTATAATCAAATAAAAATAAAACTAAACTAATCTCTTATTTTTTAATCTCCATCTATGGAGGTGTTCAAAAAAGGATTGGATGTGGCATTTGAAGCCATGGTTTAGTTAGTCATGAGGTGCTGGGTGATAGGTTGGACTTGATGATCTCTGAGGTCTTTTCAACCTTGTTGATTCTATGATTCTATGATTATATAATTCTATGACCTTTCTTCATGCTTTAGTCAAGCTCAAGAATAGATGAGGGAAATGCAAGGCACAGGATAACATCTCAATTATAATAGAGTCATAGTCACCTGAGACAAAAGAAATTTAACTGTTAAAATTCTTCCTTTTTCTGTTTTTCAGCTTAGTGAGCTGTTTATCTGGCATTTAACAATAAGCATATTCAAACTCTTCAGGTTCTCTGAGGATTTCTGAATGTGTTGTGTACTCCAAATACCAATAGATACAACTTAAACTCTATCACCTATAGTTGTGAGGTGAATGTTCAAATATTCAGTCATTCCATAATATTTTTCACATTCTGAAGATACTTCCGTGCTGTATTCAAATATTATTTCAAAACAATCAAAGATTTTTAGCTTCCATGGACAACCAACACTGGTTCTAGTGATCTAGATATCAAATAAACCTGTAATAAATAAACCTTGTCTGGTTTTGAAAATGTGAAGGTATTCCTAGTATTGTCAGAGAAATACATACCTGATCTGCACAACTTAAATTGTCAAAATCTGTTTAAATAAATTTTGGAGTGTTTTTCAGCCCTTAAAATCATCACATACAAATAGATGGTTATGGATAGGTGAAAGAAAATCTTACAGACAGGCAAAACTGTATACTCATTAAAGATTGCAAAACAGCTTCCAAACACATTTTGTCAGTGAGTTTGACTAGTAAAATAGTTTCAATTGTCTTACATACCTTTTTCTTTTATTACAGAAGTCCATTTATAGCAGTCCTTCCTTTATTTTTTTCCTTATTTTTTCTAATATCATCTTTGTTTTATAATCTCTTGGATGCTCCTTATTTCCAAGATTACAATTATATTATTTCTACTTCCCTCTTTCATTTTTTCTTTCTCTTATTTTTAATTTCTGCTTCCTTTGTATCACTTTCTTATTCAATAATTACATATTATTGAGGACATTGAAGATGCTGAGGTACTGAAGGCCTCCTTTTCTTCAGTCTTAGTAAAGTACATCTTACTAAGCAGGATTTCTCTTCAGGAATTCCAAGTCTTGGAGACTGGATGGGAAATCATGGAACTTGGAAGACTTATCCTTAGTGGCAGAGGATCAGATTAGGTAACAATTTAGAACCATGTTATGGTTAGGGTGATTAGAGACCATTAAGGATCATCTAGTTCTAATGCCCCTTCCGTGGACAGGAGCATCTTCCCCTAGACCATGTTGCTCAAAGTTCCATTCAACCTGACTTTGAACACTTCCAATGATGGGGTGTCCACATCTCCTCTAGGCAACATGTTTCTCTGTCTCACTAGCCTCATTACAAAAATTGTTCTTTAAATCACCTAATCTAAAGCCACTCTTCAGTTTAAACATATTGTCCCTTGTCCTGTCATTACAGATTTTGGTAAAATTCTTTTTCAGTCGTTCTCATAGACCCTAATTAACTATTGCAAGATCACAGTAAGATCTCCCTCTGACCCTTCTCTTTTGCAAGTTAAATAACCCAAACACTCTCAGCCTTTCTTCATAAAAGAGGTGCTCCTGTCCTCTGATCATTTTACTGGCCTTCTTCTGGATCTACTTTAACTGATCTGAGACATTCTTATACTTTGGACCCCAAAGCTGGATACAGTACTGCATATGTGGGTTTGTGAGAGCAGAGTAGAAGGGGAAGAATCACAGAATGTTAGGGGTTGGAAGGGACTTCCAGAAATCATTGAGTCCAATCGCCCTGCCAAAGCAGGATCACCTAGGGCAAGACCACACAGGAACAAATCCAGGTCTGCTTTGAAATTCTCCAGAAAAGCAGACTCCACAACCTCTCTGGGCAGCCTGTTCCATTTTCTCCTCAGGTTGAGGTGGAACTTCCATTATTCCTTGTCCTATTACTAGACACCAGTGAAAAGAGCCTGCCCCCTTCCTTTTGACACCCACCCCTCAGATATTTATTGACATTAATAAGATCCCCTCTCAGCCTTCTCTTCTCCTGACTAAACAGTCCCAGTTCTCTCAGTCTTTCTTCACAGGAGAAATGCTCTAATCCCTTAATCATCCTCATAACTCTTCTTTGGATTTTCTCCAGCAGATCCCTGTTTTTCTGGAATGGGGAAGACCAAAACTGGATACAGTATTCCAGGTGTAGTCTCACCAGGGCAGAGTAGAGGGGGATGAGAACCTCCCTAGGTACCTGAGGTACCTCCCTAGTGTACCTGAGGATACCATTGGCCTTCTTGGTCACAAGGGCACACAGATAACTTACTGTCCACTAGGACTCCAAGGTCTTTCTCTTTGGAGCTGCTTTCCCTCAACTGTACTGGTGCCTAGTATTATTCCTCCTCAGTTGAAGGACTCTGCACTTGTCCTTATTGAACTTCATAAGGTTCATCTTTGCCCAACTCTCTAACCTGTCCAGATCTCATTGGACAGCAGCACAACCTTCAGGTATGTCAGCCACCCCTCCCAGTTTTGTGTCATCAGCAAACTTGCTGAGGTTACACTCTATCCCCTCATCTAGGTCCTTAATGAAGATATTGAACAAGATATCGAACAAGATATTAAACCTTCCGCCACCCTACTGGTCACACTTCTTTTGATGCAGCCCAGGACAGGATTGGTTTTGTGAGCTCCAAGTGCACATTGCTGGCTCATATGTAATTTTTCAACTACTAGTATTTCCAAGTCCCTGTCCACTAGGCTGCTCTCAGTCCATTTTCATGGGCTCGTTCCCCACATCTGGCAAGTTCCCTTTGAATGGTATCCCTTCCATTTAGTGAATTAAAGGCATTAATCACCTTGGTCTTCTGTTGGTCATATAAACAGCTCAAAATTCCTATAACATGCATATTTTATTTTGTCATAATGTAGGTGTGGTGGGTTGAAATTGCACCCAAAATAAAATTGCCAGACCAGCCCAGTTGGAAAGCAAATGGAGCTATAGTTACAAGCTCACTAAAAGCTAGAAATGCAATGAATATGTACAAAATATACAATATTTACATGTATTTACAACTTATAAACACACAAGAACCCCCTGGACAAAACCAGGAGGTTACCAACAGCTTCTCCCTCTCTGCTCCGTTCCCCCCAAACCAAAGAGAGAGAGAAGAGCAAAGAGTATCTTGTTAGTACTTAGCCACAACAAGAATGCAGGCAAGGTCAGCAACAGCCAAGCAAAAGCACCAGCTAGGATCTGCTAGAGTGAAGAAGCCAAAAAGAGAAAAGAGTTTGTTTATACAACTAACTTTATGTTATTTGTCAGAGCAGTGGGATTGTTTAGACTTTATCATTATTTTCCCTTTTACGTCCAATGGTGATTTATTTACATTCTACCACATTTCACTCAATCTGTGGAAAATTTTCCTAGGCATCAGCCTAAAACCACCACAGGAGGAAACAGTTGCATTGCTATTTTTCTACATTTAACCTTCTCTGTTTTTTTATCTTATCTCCTACATAGATTTAATTATAAAGCTTACAGGCTGAAGTATCTAGTTACAATGAAGGAAAGGTGAATTCTTTTATCTCTTCCCTCAAACTTCAGATTAGAGTTAGAGTAAGAAAATATCATTCCTGCCCTATGAAGGATTTAGGTAACAAGTCCAATAGAGCTAGTAATTATCAGTTTGTGTTACGAAAAGATAAAATTACTGTAAGTACATTTTCAGTGATGTTCTCCTCTAGGGACTAAAATTTGAATTGAGATTAAGATATGACTCTTTTCTTTGTATGAACTTTTTCATATCAAAATTACTATGAAGCACTTTAAATATTCATAAAGAAGAATGCAAGTGGTCTTCAGTCAGGGATTCAAATGGATCTCCACACTCTGTTTTATCGCTATATTCAGTGTATGTGGCAAAGTTTTGGTAGCAGAGGTGGTGCAGGTGTGGCCTCTGTGAGAATTTGTAGATGCCCAGTGCTGGTTCCAGATAGCTCTACAATGTACTGTAGTCTATGGAAGGATCCATGAGGGAGAAAGAGAAAGTTAGAGGAGGAAGGAGAGGCAGAGAGAAACTGATATGGACTCATAACATCCAGTCACTCATCTTGCCTTCACCACTTGGAGTATTGTGCAGAGAAGTCAAGAGAGAAGTTGAGTCTATGAAAGCAGTGTCAGAGAAGTATTATGCTCTGCCTGTGTTTCTCAGTACCTGAATCAATTCTATTTGATACTGAATTGAATTTGTTTTCCCCAAGTTGAGATTATTTTTTCCTTGATGGTAAATGGTAACCCATGTCCCTATCTTTACCCTGATCTATGAGCTTTTATTCCTATTTTCTACCCCTGTTTTGTTGAGAAGGGTGAGCAAAATGCTACGTGGCCATCTAGCTGCACATGTTGTTAAACAACTACAATCACAAACAAACTCTTTTCCTCAGTTTCCTTTCCAGCAAGTATTTGAATTCGATTGATATTGCAACCATGAAATTTTCATATTCAAATTATTTTCAGGCTCACATTACAGAGATTTTATTATATTTTTTTTGTTTTCCAAAAATGAGACAATTTAACCATCAGATCTTATAATAATTTTTAAATGTTATAGCCTCTTACAAAGAATTCTTAGTGACGTTGACAGAGCGAACATCACAATTACATGCAGCATATCTATATGAATGTAACGTTAGTTCTGAATTTATTAGTTAGGGAAAAGTGTCATTAGTCTCATCCCAGTGCTACACCCTCAAGATTACTTGTGTTTTGATTCCTAGTCATCATCACTACAGCATGATGAATCATGCTTCACTGGCACGCTATGTTGCTCACAGATCTCAGACAGCAAATTGCACGTTTCAGACATGTCCATTGCCTCTCTTACTATATCTGTTCTGAGTTGTCTATGTATATCTCTTGTGTCAGGCAAAAGTAGAGCTTTGTATGCCATTGATTCAGGCAGTTCTCTGGACACACAAAGATATCTGCTAAATCACCATGATAGACATGACTATGTCTAAAATATAATCTCATCTGGACTAATCTGGAGTGTTTGGTGAAAATTAAAATAGAGGAGCACCTACTTTAAAAAAAAAAATCAACAATCTTTATACTACTAATTACAATGAGATCTTAAGAAGAGCTGCTTCATATGATAATTTCTGAAAAGCCTGGTTTTTTGCTTTCAGGATCTGCAAGAAAGCTTCATGGTGATGAACAGTACAAAGACATGGTTCTTCATATCTGATGTCTATGAATTTATAAGAACTAAGACTTGACAATTTTAGCTTCAGCTGCAGTTCTTTGTTATCCTCAGATGCCTTTTTCTCATTACTTCTCTCACAGAGTGGTTCTTGAATGTATCTATCTGTATTTAAGCCTCAAAGGAGGTTGCTTTATCGCTTTTAAAACACTGTGACAAATGTGCAAATGCTTTAATATTTTCAGGCAAATATTTATTTCTAAGACACTTTCTATCAGTTTTCTGTTGTTTAACTATTTATCTGTGTTTCATTTGGTGGTATTTAACTTAGAAAAAAAATATTCTACTAATAAAACCTAATGTGAGCTATCAGCGCTGAAAACTATACACCTGGATATGTGCATGAGTCTGTGAACCATCAGCATGGCTTAATAAACAACAATGCTCACCACCTCTGTAACTTGCTCAAATTATACCGCCTAATACACCCAAAACTTTCAAATTTAATAAAAAATGAGTTAATTCATAAGTAGTTCAGTGTAAAATTCACCTTTTGGCCTAGTCTGTCAGTCTTTTTATTTAAGAAAAAACCAACATGGAATTTAATGAAGTTAGTCTAGCCTGATGCTACAGAAATAGAGGATTATATATGTAAAAATTTGTGAATTATGACTGATTTCATGTTAATTGAAGTCATTAATAGAAAAGCAGTAAAAGTCAATATTTATCCACTGATAAATGAGACTGTTCTTTTTGGTGTGTGAATAGAGTCATTCACAGTCCTAAAGGTTTAAATACTGCAACTTTTCCTCTTTATTTTGTGGAATAATATTAAAGAGTGAATGCATAGCAAATGACTGCTCTCAGTTCTCCCTGCAGAAGAATGAAACTTAAAAGTTCTAGGAGAGTATTGTAACAGAAAGTCTTGAACAGCAAACAGAGAGGGGGAATTGTCTTCAAATAGTACTCCTTACATCCATGTACAGAGAATTAGAAAAAAAAATTCTTAGAATTCCTCAGTCTCTTTTGACTTTCTCTTGTATTTTCTCTCTTTTTGGATTTCTATTGCAAATATGAGGACAGTTTGATGTGAGGTGGAGACACAGGTGTTTAGTATAGATCTTTGTGGCTTGACCAAAAAGGCAACACCTTCCAAGTACGAGATCTTCTTTCTTGCCTTTAGAAAGTGGAGGATGATAAAAAAATAATCAGAACAAGTTTTACTGGTAAATTTTTAATCTTACTGTGAACTCAGAAGTCTAAACCAGGGAAATTACACTTAACTTTCTCTCAATTAGAAGAAATACCAGCAATAAATTCAGCTACCTGTGAAAAGACTCTAATTATCATTCCAGACCCTTTGACAAAAATAATGGTTGAGGAGCAACCTACTTCAAATATGCACCATGCCCTTAATTCCAGTGGTTCTTCTTCATTTTCAATTAGATTTTCCTTGGAACAAATTTAGAAGGCTTTTTCTTTCTTACATACAAGAACATTCAATAAAAATTATTGTCTTTAATTTCATACATTATGATGCACAAATGGATTCGATTTTAGCTACTTGCTATATAGTTCATTCAATGTTGAATTTTTAGACCAATAATGGAATTCACTTAGGTAACATTTAATTTTATTTCTTATATAATTTGTATGTGAATATAAAACTAATACTAATAAAAATCTGGTTAAATTATGACAATATACACATAATTTACCTATATGCAATTCAATCTTTTAATGTCATTTGCCTGTCAGCATATTGCATTGTTGAAATACTTGGTGGCAGGGGAAGAGAAACTCTGGTTTTTTGTTTGTTTCATTTCCATATTTTTATTTTTCTAACAAAAAGACAATTTTATTGCTAGAATTCCTTGAAACATCAATATACATTCCTCAGTGTCTCTGACTGATGGGAGCTTTCTGAGTAATATTTGCATAGTTGTTTCTGTGGTAGCTGAACTAACAATTCATTACTTAAAAAAATATATATATATATATGCAGTAAGTCCTCTGTTTCACTGAGATATTCTGTCAGTATAGAAACTTCAGGACATTAGTCTTCACAGCTTTTAAGTACTGGAAAGATTCCTGAGCTAAACACATCCACTTGTACACTACATTGAAGGGATCTTTGTTGACTATACCTACAAGACCTGTGTAGGCACTAAGTTCACCATACTATAATAAGCAACAAAAACTATTTTTGAATGTTAGTATCGCATTGTTCAGACTGTAATTTTAGAGACTAATTCATTTTACATCAAGCAATGACTGGATTAAAAAAAAATAATGTCCTAGGAAATTTGGTGTGGATGTCAGTCTTTCCTCTCCCATTTCAGTGGAGTACCATAACCACTAGATTGTGCCTTTTTTCTAGTCCTTACGAATCTTTGCATTTTATCATATAGTAGTTCAATTTCAGTAGAAGCAATTTAGGACTTCAAGTGATGTGCCTTTTTACCCCTAGAGTGTTGGTTTGTGTTTTTTTTAAACTTTTTGTTTTACAAGATAAGGCACAAACTGAGACACATTCTATTTTTCACGCAACATACTTGTTTAGTACAATATTATTAACAAAATGTCAGTACAGCTCTGCCCTGATTGCCTTTTACTCTAGTTGCATTTTAGGAAGGATGTACTCCAAATATCAGTGTAAAAACCTACAAAGGTCATGTAAAGAGAAAGTTTGTAAGTCTGGATAGAAACTACAGGGGAATACCACATAGCCCACTACCTTCTTTGAGTAAAAATGTTCCAAAAGATCCTTAAAAATAAAAAATAATCAAATAACACAAAATGTTTTAAGTACATTTTACTTATATTAAGCAAAACATTTCAGTTTTTACTTTGATAGAGCACACAAGCAGAAACACATATTTCCTGAAATTGTCTATAACTTTTATGAACTCTTCCATAAAATAAGCCCATTTTGAAATATTTCTTTTTCCATACAAAGAAAATATAATTAAACAAAACCAAGCAAACGAGGAAGTACACTGTATAGTTTAATATCTATAAGCAAAGCAAATCAGAAACATTGGAACAGAGTCTTCTTACCTCTCCAAAATTTAGTAGCACTTTTGAATATTTAATGTTCTGCTGGTGGCTTTCTCCCTGCACTAGAGCTATTATTACTAATGCAGATCGCAGCTTTGCAGGATCAGATGTTACATTCAAAGCTCATTTTCCGATGTCATTAAAACATGGCTTTTGGGAAAAGCGATTTACTTTATTTTCTAAAATACTCTTTGTAAGTATAATTAAGTCAATAACACTACTTATAATCTCTGATGGATGTAGAATACTTATGTCGTTTGATACAATTAATGTTGTTTTCTGAAAATTCTGTTTTCAGCGTGTAACTCTAAAGGCCTGTGATTTCTTAAAGGCAGAACTAATAGAAAGTAACTCCACAGTCTGGTTAGAAATGGACAGACGCTGCACTCCCCTCACATTGAGAAGTCAAAAAATTAAAATGCTGTCTTCCTTCTGGCTCCAAATGCTTTCCCTCCCTTTGCTCCAGAAAATTAAGTAGAAAGTAATCCATGAGGCTTTGTACTGACCCGCATGCAGAAACAAGTGATACACTTTAATTATAGGGATATAACCTACTGTGGTGGCCTCAATCCCATGCCTAGACACTGTACAGAAGGAAGATGTTATACCTGAGGATTATTAATAGAAAAAGTTACAAGCTTTTGGCAGGTCTCAAGTGAGATTACAACATGCTGTATGTAATGCTTTCCAAAATAATGGTGCTTAAAAATATTAAACTGGCAAATCCTAGAGCTGATCTCAATGTCAGCTGTTAACTTTTTTGTGTAACTCCTAAGTCACTATGGTATTAAATTTGCCTATATTCTTTCTTCTTCTACTTTGAAGCATACTGCATTAATATGCATATGCAATGTACTTGTTTTATATTGCACTCTGCCCCTGGTAGTCCCTGGAGCTGGAACATCCTTGGCAGGGTCAGGATAGGTCACTCTCAGGGGGCTGGGTTGGCCTTGGCCATTTTGAGCAGTTGGAGCTGGCTGGAGCTGCTTTCCCCAACCTTCACGTGTCTGTTGCCCACCCAGACATAGCTGCTTCTCACTTAGGGACAAAAGCCTGGCAGACCCTGAAGGTGAGGGGTACAACATGGGGCAGGCAGGCACTTTCCACCTCCTATGTGGGATGTCCATGGGCACGCAGGTTGAATAGGGAAGAAGTGTACCTCTGCCAGAGGCTAGCATAAGACAGGGACCCATGAAATCAGAGAACGATTTATGCTAGTGATTTCTTTCTGGAAGCAGTAGGGGTAGAAGAATGAATGAGGATGAAGGAATAATAAAAACCTTGCATGATGATTCTTACAAATATGTTAAAAGACACTGTTTTGTTTATACCTGTTAAAATATTATTTTGTGGTGTATTAGATTTTCTGGGGACTGTAGCTGAGGCTGAGGTATAAATACAAGTTAACTCTTAGGATCTAAGAAAGTAAAATTTGAAGTTTCATAGAACAGTTTTCAGATCTGAGTCCTTATTCCTTTTTGGATTAACCTTAATTGTCCTTTTTTTCCTCAATGAGTTTTTGTTTTAAAACAGCTGATCACCCTGCCATATTCAATTTTAAATCATGGCCTATCATTAAAGATTCCTTTTCTCTGATAAATACAGTTTCTTTTACTCTTAAAAAAAATACAAAAAACCCTGCAAAACTAAAACAAAACAAACAAAAAATCCCCAACTTTGTGCAGGGACACACTGAAATCTGTTGATCTCTTTCATACAAACATTTACCAAATAAGGGCTCTATCCTTCCAACTTTTTTTTTTTGTTGTTGTTGTTGTTGTTTTGGGTTTGGGGGAGGGGGGGTTTGTTTTATTTAAATCCTCTTTTTGGTAACAAATCTGATCCTGAACATTATGTCAAAGCATGTGGATAACAGAAGTATGACTAGAGACAGCCAACATGTTTTCACAAAGGATAAGTTGTGCCTGACTTCTCTTTGTCTTCTGTATTGGAGTGACAGCATCAGCAGACTAAGGAAGAGTGACTGATGTCATCTACCTTAACTCTACAAGGCTTTTGAAACAATCTCCCACAATACGTTTGTTTCATAATTGGAGAGAAAAGTTTGCTAGATAAGATATTTGATGCATGAGAAACTGACTAGATCGGCATGTCCAGAGTTATAATCAATGGCTCAGTATCAAAATAGAGGTCAGTAACAAGCAGTGGCCTTGAAGGTCCATACTGGGACTTATACAATATATCTTTATAAATTATGTAGTAGAATGGAATGCACTTTCAACCAGTTTGCAGATAACACCAAGCTGATTGATGCAGTTGATTAGCTAGATAGAAGGACTGCCATCCAGAGGGACTTTGACAGGCTAAAGTGGTGGGCCCATGAGAAATTCATGAAGTTCAACAAGATCTAGTGCAAGATCCTGAATGTGGTTTAGAGCAATTGCCAGTATCAATACATACTTACCAATTGAACAGATTGAGAGCAGCCCCGTGGATGAGGACTTGGGAATACTAGTGGATGAAAAATTGGACATGATGTAGCAAAATGTGCTTGTAGCCCAGAAAGCAAACTGTGTTGTGAGCTGCATGAAAGGCAGTGAGGCAGCAGATCAAGGGAGATGATTCTGTCCCTCTGCTCTCATGAAATCCCACATGCACTACTACATTAATCTGGTGTAGGATGTTCCTGGCACAAGGTTCCTCAGCACAAGAAAGACAAGGACCTGTTGGAGAAGATCCAGTAGAAGACCACAAAAATGATCAGTGGGCTGGAACATTTCTATAATGAAGAAAGGCTTCAGGTTGTTCAATCTGGAGAAGACTATGAGAAGACCTTATTGCAGCCTTTCAATACCTGTGTAAATCCTTATAAGTAAAACTGAGAAAGACCTTTTACTAAGGTCTGTATATGACAAGGGGTTTTAACCTGAAAGAGTTATATCAGTGTTCAAGGTCAGATCAGATGAGGCTTTGAGCACCTTGATGTAGTGAAAGATGTCTCTTCCAACCCAAACTATTGTACAATTCTATGGTTCTATAACTTTATTAACAATCTTGTATATTTATAACAGTTCTACTCTGTAAAAGTGGTAACAAGAAAGACTGGAAAAAATACTTTGCTGTTTTTAAGCAAAGATGCAATTAAATGTAAGAACTCTGAAGCTGTACTGCAAAACATATGCAGAAACCAAAAAAGGTCTTTGGAGATATTGAAAATATGATGAGATAAGGCTGAATAATCTTATCTAACCTTAAGTTCATCTGGGTTTTGAGCAGGAGGTTCAAACGATTTTTTTCTGTGATGTCATAATTCAATAATTTTTAGTAGTTTAAATTAAATTATGCATAAGTACAGAAGAAAATGTCTGTGGCAGAAGAAGTAAGGTCAATAATCATAAATTTCTTAATATGTTCAGAGGAAGTAAAGTAGTAATGTTGGTACAAATACGAGATAAAAAGGAATAAGAGAGGCATTAGTAATTCAGATACAAGAGACATATGCAAATGAATGCAACCTGTAGTAAAAAATATAATAATCTTATATTGTTTAAAACTATTTTATATAGAATATTTAATGGGATGATTGGTAAACATTCTGAAAGTAAAAAAAAAAAACAAAAAAAAACAAAACCAAAAAACAACAGATCACTTACCGCAAAGACCATTAAAAGAATGTATCAATGGAAAAAGAATGTATAAGTATTCCCGATATAAGATTTGGAAAACAAGTTTTCTAATGAAAAGCAAATGTAATTCGATCTACTTAATTTACCCAGAAAGTAAGAAGTGACTTGGTCATAGTCCAAAGTATGTTTATAAAGAATGAATTCCTTAATGTTTCTATAATACAGCACAAAAAATGTCATGAGGAAGAGATCTGAGATTAATCATAATTCACCAAGGAATCAAGAGGTGGAGCTTCTATTGTCTAATCAGAAGGTAAATGTGGGCCTCAATTATGTTTTACTTTGCCATGTATGTAAATGAATACTCTATCTAAAACTTCTGGCACAGTATTGTTTCTATTTTGTGAGGGTGGTGCATGTGTAAGTGAACAAATTCTGTCAGCTGCTGCTAAACATGTAAATTTGATAGAGAAATGGGTGTGTGGTATTCAGTCTAGACAGTGAAAGTTTAAACTAGGAGATTCTTGGAGCCCCTTCTTAAAGTTCACCTTGGCTCTGCTTTCTGAAATTTGCTTTAATCTATCATTTGAACAAAGAAAAAATGTTTTTAAATTGCAATAAATTCGTTATTATGAAGAGTGAATAATGTGAGCCTCTTCCTAAAGTATACTAAGGATATAATGAAATCCAGTATTTAAAATGGGAAGAGTAAGTGACTGTGTAGAATTGTGGAAAGTGAGTACATTTTGTTATGTGAAATGTGTCTGAATCAGCCCTTCATATTAAGGGCTATATATGATAGAATAAATGCTTCAGAAATTTAAAAGGTACCTTAGTATTTATTGTAGCAGGAAGCTTGAAATACTTATTTAGAAATTATTAACAAAAAAAAAATTGAATTCAGTTATTTTAATATTCAGTATGCCTAAACTTCTTATAAAAGGCTGTAGAAGACTTCAACATTCTTAAAGATATTTGCAAGGTAACTAAAGGAAAGAGTATGCCATTGCCCAAAAACATTAATGAAGGCTCTGTAAATAGTGGATGATGAAGCATCCACTATTTTCAAAAAAGTAGTTTGAGTAGAAGTAAAAATTAAAAAAAAAAAAAGATAAATTACAGACTTGAGCAATGATTTTTTTTTTCTTTTAAGAGTGTTTTAAAATGCTAGGGAGAGAAAGAAAAAGAACATTCACATGGAAGTTACTGTTGCTGTCAATTTATATAGTTTCTGAAATCACCAAGAAGTTTCCAAGATACTTCAGTGTTTTGCATTTTCATTACTGGGAAAAAAAATGAGTAGTTTGTCTAAAATAACATAATGATATTTTAAATATAATTTCTCTTTACTGTCTGTTCAAACCTAAACTCAGTTTTATAACTGATGATGTTCCTTGAGATGGAAATCGATAATTCAACATGATGTCATTGTAGCACTAGTTGTTTCATAGCTATGACAGAGGTACAAGAAACTCCTGCATTTGCCACACAAAAAACAGGGTTAACATTCTACATGTGTTTAAAAATACTTATGTAGAAAAAAATAATTTAGATGGCAGAAATGGCAAGAAGTGCCATTTTCTGTCATCTGAATAATACAGTGTGACTCAAAAATGCAAGGAGATTGTACAAAGTGTAGAAGAATTCAAGTGATGCCCACCTTAAGTGTCTTAGGGCACTAATAGTGTAATAACTCATTCATAAAAAAGATGTGCCACAGTTGTTATAGAATGATGAACTGAAACAGTTTTCGTCATTTCTTTGCCTTAAGTAAGAAATAGCGCACAGCCATCTTACAAAATTACTTTAAGTACAATAAATGTGTTGACATGAAAAATGAATGGAAAGAAAGTAAAGTATAATTATGGATGAAAAGAGATTTTTCTATGTATTCTACATCTTGTGTCAGTAATGAGACTTGGTTGGTTTGTTTGCCTGTAGAAAATTTACAGCAAAGGTCCTAAGTAAGAAAGGCTGGGATCACATGAAAGCTAAAAAAAAATAGCAACACTACAAAAAGTCTATTAATCTAGATGAAAATATGAGTGAATATTTTAGTTATTGTGCCATTTAGTAAGATAAAAGTTTGGTCATGTATGTAGTGGAAAAGCTTTCCTAAAACAACTTTTGAGAAGAGGTTAATCAAAGGCACGTAGCGCTCAAATTACATAGCGCTGCTCAGCCAGACTTCTAGGCAGCCAAGGATTTATTTAAATTGGTAATTTATTAACTCATGTTGATCTTTACAGTAACTGGAAAACAAGAAGTTAGCATCCCCAGGTGGTTGGATCTGGGCCTAAAACCTGAGAGGTGAAGAAGGTAGACTCTTGTCAGATTTCCTTGACTCCTTAGTATGTGGGCAACAAGAAAATATAATGTATGAATGAAAGAAGCAACATTATGCTGAATGAAAAGTAGAAATATGGATAAAAATATTTTAAAACCAGTTCATCCCAAATCCAGAAGTATCATTACAAAAAAAAAATAATCCTAGAGATTCTCAGCTGAGAACTTCATCATGATGCTCCATGAAGCTCATGTCTTTGACAATATAAGGATACTGAATATACTTAAAACAGAACTTGGAAGAAAGACACATTTATACACACCTTTGAAAATATCAGACTTTTTAGATGACGGGTTATGATTATTGTTTGTAAAATACCTGTAGATGGTTATGAGCACATAGTCTAAGAGGTATTTCTGCTAATCAACATGTCAGGATATCATTGTAATTCTCTGATGCGTTTATTAACACACACATAAAAGTTGTTTATTAATAATTTATTTATTGTAGGAAAGATAATTAGAAGGAATGTATCTGTAAGATACTCTCCAGAGTAATTTAGAAGTACCTGTAATGTAATTTTATACCACGCTGATCAGCTAAAATGAAAGCACTTAATAAAAATTACTTCTCAAATTTCTTGACTTTGATCACTAATGGTCAGCGTGACAAGTCTTTAAAGAGGAGGAAACATGTCCTGGTATGGTTGGATCATAATCCTGTCTTGTGCCTCAAAAGCACATACCTATGCAAGGCAGTGGTGATTTATTGCACTTGCGTGATTACCCATCATGAAAATTTATATTCATACTAGAAAGCATTCAATGAGAGTAGACACCTAAACAACTGTGCTGGTTTAGAATAGCCTGCTCTCAGAAGCAACCCCCACCTTAGACTAGGAGCGAAAGCAACACAAAAAGGCCTGGGTTGAGATAAGGAGAGTTTAATGAAAATAATACAATACCTACCTTAGCCATTTCACAGAAAAGCAGAAGCAGCAGCAGGAGTCAGACGTAAAATGACTCCCAGGCCTGCAGTCAGCCTAGCAGAAATGACCAGCACCCCAAAAACTCTGAAACTGGAGCAGCAACTGGAAACAGGAAGCCATTCATGTTACAATCCAAACTACAAGCGCCATGATACACCGCCCCTGACAGCACTTTTGTTTTAAAGCTGGCATTATGTCAGCAGGGTATTGAATATTCATCTGCACATTCAATAGAACCCATGACAACAACATACCTAAATTAAAAACGAATCAAACAGTATATGGGCAATGCTTTAGGAAGAAGCATCTGAACTCTCAAAGAATAGAAGAAAAAGGGAGAGAGACAGGAATATGGTGTCTGTGATAGCACCTTTCTGCAGTAACTGTCCTGATATGTACTTATGGCGTGCTTTCTGATTTCCCAGTGTTACCATTTCGGGACTGATTTGAGAAGTAAAAAAAAAAAAGTTTGTTTTATTTTTTAATGTTTTGGTCATGGGGTAAAAAATGCAATGAGATAATTGAGAAATGCCTTAATGTGTGATGGAATTATTCTATAGAGAAATTAATTGTTGATAGAGTTGCAAATTACAATTACAGTACAATATCCATCCATCCTTATTTCATTCAGTTGGAAATCTTGTTTAAAATTATTTTCTTAGCATGACATAATGCCAAGAAATGACAAAGGAATAGAAGAAATTATTAACAAAATGCAACCTAGCACACAAGGGAAAGTTTTGATGAGAAAGAGCAGCATTACTACCATAGTAACAAACTGTTGTGTATACAGTTTAGTAACTTTAAATGCAGCTTTATCATTTTAGTGGATGAGGAAAGTGCCCAGCTATAGCACTTTAATGTCTAAATCTTAAAATTGGGCTTTCAGCGCTGAAGGGTTTTTTTTTTATATACATGTAAATCTGTTTCATTGAAAGGATGGAAAATTTGCTCTCTGTAGTCTAATAAAACAGGTGGATTTAGGCAGTGAAAAATTATAAAGTAGCAGAGACCAATTGCTGCTGAAAAGAAAAAGATGTGAACATCTAATGTATCAGGAACGAACTGAAAAGATTGAACTAAAAATATTAAACTGGAAACTAATCTCCTAAGAGCTGAAATAAGGGCAGAAACCATCACAAACCCAAAGGTGAGAAAGGGTTATGAGTGTTTACACCTGAGTCGCATGAATGGATATATGAAGCTTTTATATTTCTGTCTAGAAAACTTCATGAAAAATGTGTGTCCAATGTCATTCATGCATGTGCTGTGCAACTTTCTAAACAGTGAGCCTGAAACAGAAAGTTTGCTGTAATTGTAAAATGTTCTGTAGAACTGCAAGTCAGTTCTGTAGGTCATGCAGTACATCAAAAGGGCATCAGAGTTACAATGACTGAGCAAATCAAGTTCACTGGGAATTTACAGTACATTAAATGCATCCCCAATGCATCACCATATTGAACTCACTGAAATTGTGCTATGCTGTTAAATGACATATACACAACAGACATCTTTTTCAAGATTCCATCTCTTACACAGCCCAGTCAGAACAATTATTTCTCTGTAGAATACTACAAATTAGACTCAGAAATCTCACCCAAAGGTTTAATAGCTAGGATACCAAAGCCACACTGGCTACCTTTTTAAAAATGACATGTGAGTAAAAGGGAAAAAAAATAAACATCCCTTGAATAAATATAAAGGAAGAAATCAGAGGAATTTCTAAACATAGAAACAAATGTCTATATTCTATATAGATATTCTAAACAAATAAGAAACAAATAGAATATTGCATGAAAGTCAAGGCAATTGCCCTAATTTTTATAGGCTTAGTATATGTTATCATGAATAAAAGGACTTCTGTAATGGTGAGGTAGCTTTAGTGAAAATCAGAACGGATCATTTTATTTTGGAATTTGGTCAATCTCCAATATCTACAACAGATCTGTTCCTACCGATGTATCTCCCAAAGGTATGTGCACAGTGTTACTATACCTGAAGGCCCCATGTTGTCTTCAGAAATCATCATCCAAGCACTTTGTCTTCTGCCACTATATCTTGAATCTATATAGAGACATTTTCAAGGTTCAGCCTTCTTAAAAGAGGAACAGGGAGGTGATCATTCCCCTGTATACAACACTGTTGAAGCCACGCCCCAAGTATTCTGTTTAGTTCCAGACCCCTCACTATAGGAAGGGTATTGAGGTGCTGGAGAATGTCCAGAGAAGGGCATTGTGAAGGGCCTGGAGCACAGGACCTATGAGGGGCATCTGTGGGAGCTGGGGTTGTTCAGCCTTGAGAACAGGAGCCTGAGGGGAGATCTTACCGCTCTCTACAACCACTTGTAGGGCATGGAGTGAGGAGGGGGCCAACCTCTTCTCTTTGGTGGCAAGCAATAGGACTAGAGAAAATGTTTACAGTCTGTGGCAGGGGAGGTGTAGACTGGATATTAGGAAATATTTCTTCACTGAAAGTTTTATCAAATATTGGAATGGTCTGCCCAGGGCAGTAGTGGAGTCACCATGCTCAGAGGTATTCAAGCAGCTTTTGGACCTGGAGCTTAGGTACATGATTTAGTGTTGACCCTTCAGTGTTAGATCAAAGATTGGAGTGGATGATCTTCAAGGTCTCTTCCAACCAGATACATTCTTTGATTCTGTGGTAATGCAGACATAACTAGCTATGGCAAGATAGTATATTACACTCAGATATGCCCTTCAATGTTAAAATAGAGGCATAACCAGAAAAGATAGATCTAAATGAAATACACTCATAGAATACCTGTGAAAGATTCTGGACACATTAGAATCTTCAGATACTCAAAGTATACAGATACAATTTTTTCCTATTATACCTGAAATCTAATGCTCTTCACAACCAGATCAGTTTTCATTGTGGGCAAGGAAAGGCAGAAACTATGCCAAAAGAAAGAGATAAAGCACATTTGGAGTGAAGCTACATCTAGAATATTATCCCAACTCTGAAACGAGTCAATATTGACACATAAACACGTACTTTCTTTTTCCTTACTATTCCACAACTGCTCTCAGAGATTACCGACTTCAACTTCTTAGTTCAGAAACATGGTATCTTACTACCATACATTACTTACATATTTACTACATATGGATGCAATCTATCTGAAGTTCTGTAAGGCCTTTGACACAGTTGCGTACAACATCCTGCTCACCAAATTGGAAGGATATGGATTTGATGGTGGACAGTTCAGAGGATAAAGAATTGGTTGGATGGTGACATCCAGAGGGGGGTGCTCAATGGCTTGAAGTTCAGATGGAGAACAGTGACAAGTGGTGTCCTTCAGGGGCCTATACTGGGATCATTTTTATCAATGTTGTAGATAGTGGGATTGAGTGCACCATCAGCAAGTCTGCTGATACACCAGAGGGATGAGATGTCATCCAGAGCTTGGACAAGCTGGAGAGATGGGCCCAGGTGAACCTCATGAGGTTCAATAAGAGCAAGTGCAGGGTTCTGCACCTGGGTCAGAACAATCCTCACTATCGATACAGACTGGGGGATGAGGTGTTGGAAAGCAGCCCTGCAGAAAAGAACTTGGAGGTGCTGATGGATGAGAAGCTGGACATGAGCAGGCAGTGTGTGCTTGCAGCCCAGAAGGCCAATCACATCCTGGGCTGCATCAAAACATGCATTGCCAGCAGATCCAGGGAGGTGATTCTGCCACTTTGCTCTGGTGAGACCTCACCTGGAGTACTGTGTGCAGGTCTGGAGCACTCAATAGAGGAAGGACATGGACCTGATGGAACAGGTCCAGAAAAAGGCCACAAGAATGATCAGGGGGTTGGAGCTCCTCTGCTACAAGGACAGGATGAGGGAGCAGGGGTTGTTCAGCCTGAAGAAGACTCCGGGGAGACCTAATAGCAGCTCTCCAGTACCTGAAGGGGGCCTTCAAGGAGGATGGGGAGAGACTGTTTACAAAGGTCTGCAGTGACAGGACAAGGGGCAGTGGCTTTAAGATGGAGAAGAGCAGATTTAGATTGGATGTTAGGAACAAGTTCTTTACTATGAGGGTAGTGGAACACTGGAACAAGTTGTCCAGGGAGGTGGTTGAGGCACCTGGAGATATTCAAGATGAGGCTCGATGAGGCCCTGGGCAGCCTGATTTAGTTGGGGATGACCCTGCTGGCTGCAGGGAGGTCAGACTAGATGACCTTTAGAGGTCCCTTCTGACCTGGACCATTCTATGATTCTACATAGTGCCCAATTTTAGGTGCCTGCAGTCTATGCAGGCAGCTGTACATTTGAGCTAGTATCCTTATTTAACTTCAGTAGTCAATGGAAAAGAACAGAAACACTGTGGGCAGGTTAAAGAAGCCACAGATATCAAGATGACTATCTCATATTTAGGTTAATTATTGCTTCTGTCCTGTAGATATTATAATGTGCAGAAAATGTGTGCCTTTCTGTGTGTGCATGCATGTGCATGTGCATAAATTAACTGACATGGAGGACTACTTTGTGTGAATATTTCGTGATAAAATTACAAGGCACCATTCTAAATTGAAGTGATAACAGATTTTTTTTTTAAGACAGCAAATCAAAACCACAGATAGAACCTGTACCATTTTTTAAAGCAATACATTTGAGCTAAAAGACAGCTTTGACTTAGAAGGAACAAGTCAATTTGCCTTACAAGGCCAAGTATTTCTTAATCATGAAAGCTGCAAAGAGAAAGAAATAATTTCCTCTAGTACTTCTCTTCCTCTATATTATAAATAAAAGTGAAGGAAATAGACCTTGATTTTGATCCTCCCTCTGCTATTGAAATAATTTCTATAAAGTTGAGATATTCCAATGGCAAAAAATATCCTGATACTTCTATTAATTTTTTTCAGAGTAACAATTTAACCCACTATGCACATTTAATGTCTTACTTTTGACTACTGAACATTCTAACAAAACCACGAACTTCAATATACAGAAAGATATGTGTACATTCATTGGTATACAGAACATAGATGATACTGCAAAATTATCTTTAGTTGTTTTCTGTAGCAAGATGCGATAATCATAGCAAAAATTTGATTTCTTTTATAATGTAATGTGGCCTTTCTTTAAGATAATATGTGTAATTTTACTGTATGATGCACATAGCAAATTGCAGTCTTATTTGAATACCTTCTTAAATTTATGCCTCTTTTGTTTTATTGTTGTTGTTATAAAAAATTAGTGAAATTTTTTCAATAACTGGATGACATGCCTTTTTTTTTTCTTTCTGCAGAACTCTGATTTTGATTCTGTCAATGAATGAATACACAGTATATGCCTTGAACACCTTTACTAGAGGCTTTATTTGGGTGTCTGTTTTTATTATTACCTTTACTGTGTAAACTTATAAGATGATGGACAACTTTTATTTACCAATGTGGGAGGCTCCCTATAGACTATATGTTTAATTATTGAATGCAAATCCTCTTATACTGGGCTACATAAGAACTTCTTTATTTTCTTAGGCTGTGCTTCAAACAAATGTCCATGGGTTTTGATTACGATTCTGCTTTCATCATTACCTTTTTATCATTTCAGCATAACTCCACTTTGATATAGATAAATCCCTTAAGGTCAGTTTCTATAATAATTTTTGAGCGATTCTCTGGAGTTAATTTATATTGATGTGAATTTTCCTAAAACAAGGTAAGAACAAGACAAACAATACAAAATAAAACAAAGAATAAAATAATAATAAAATTATGTCAAATAATTAAAAAATATAAAGGAATACAAAAAGGAAATAATAAACTAATGGAGAAGTGGAGTATCAATTCTGCTTCTATCTCACTAATTTTGTTTTCTGACTTAATTGTCTTAGCTTATGTGTGTCAAGTCATAATACTACATCACATCTTAAGAAATATATGAAAATTTCATACTTGTTGCTGCAGCTGAGTTCTTACATCACTAGCAGATTCATGTTTCTTTATGTTTTTTGTTAACTGTTCTGTTGATTTTCTTTTTTTAATGTGGATTTATGTTATGCACAGTCTGGCCATTAAGTTACTCTACAAATTTATGTGTCTACCTACCTACCTAGCTATTTAGAATACTGAAGGGGTTTTTGTTTGGCTTGGGTTTTTTCCTAGATGTATTCTCAGGTATCCTTTCTAAAACTCAGGGACAATGTTTGACAGGTTTGTCTGGTGTGTCCCCCTTCCTGGGATATTTTGGCTGACAAATCCCAACGGCCAACTGCATTTGTCTGTGATGTGTTTGAGCAAAGTATACAACTCACGCAGGCACTATTTCTTTTCTGTGAAAGGCAGAAAGAGAGGACTGTGTAGGCATATTGCATTCCAATTTAGAGGCAAAATGTGAATGCAGAGAAAGAAATTATAATAACGTAGATAGAGCTGTAGAATTCAGGCAGATTCCAAAAATCTTAGAAAAACATCAGTTCTACGTTTTGTAAATAGGCTTTCTGCCCTTTTAACTCACTGTCAATTTCTTTTTCATATTTGTTGTTCATTAGCACTTCGTACAGCACTAAGTATCATCCTAACCAGCTATCAGAAGATAAATATTCTAGTTCTGTTGAAAGCCTATACAGAAAAAAATGTTGAAGTTGAATTTTATCTCTCTCTATCGCTGATGATATAAAACTGGGGAGGTTGACTGACACCCTGTCAGGCTGTGCAGCCATCCAATGTAGCCGGGACAGGCTGGAGAGCTGGGTGCAGGCAAACCTCATGAAATTTAATAAGGACAAGTGCAGGGTCCTATATCTGGGGAGGAATAACAACAGGCACCAGTACAGGTTAGGGGCTGCTCTGCTGGAAAGCAGCTCCACAGAGAATGACCTTGGAGTGCTGGTGGACAGCAAATTCTCCATGGAACAACAATATGCTCTTGTGGCCAAGAGAGCCAATGGGATCCTGGGATGTATCAAGAAAGGTGTGCCCAGCAGGTTGAGGGAAGTTCTTCTACCTCTCTACTCTGCCCTGGTGAGACCATACCTGGAATACTGTGTCCAGTTTGGGGCTCCTCAGTTCAAGAGAGACAGAGAACTGCTGGAGAGAATCCAATGGAGAGCCACGAGGATGATAGGGGACTTGAGCATCTCCCCTATGAAGAGAGACTGAGATCCCTGGGGCTGTTTAGTCTGGAGAAGAGAAGACTGAGAGGGGATCTGATCAATGTCTATCAATATCTGAGGGGTGGGTGTCAAGTGGAGGGGGCCAGGCTCTTTTCAGTGGTTCACAGTGATAAGACAAGGAACAATGGGTTCAAACTTGAACATAGAAGATTTCACCTCAACGTGAGGAGAAACTTCTTTACAGTGAGTGTGACAGAGCCCTCGAACAGCCTCCCCAGGTGGGTTGCGGAGTCTCCTTCCCTGGAGACTTTCAAAACCCACCTGGATACGTTCCTGTGCGGACTACCCTATGTGATCCTGCTTTGGCAGGGGGGTTGGACCTGATGATCTATTAAGGTCCCTTCCAACCTCTGATGTACTGTGATACTGTGAAAATGTACAATATGAAGAAAAGGGAATGATGGTTGGAATTCTGAATTACTTGGCTTATTTAAAAAAAAAAAAAAAAGGCAGAAAATAAAGAAACAGGAAATCCAGTCAAACCATCAAGAAAGAGTTAAGTGATTTCTAACAACTTAAAAAAATTTCCATCTTTTGTTTCTTGGTTTAATCAAATATAAAATGAAGAAGCTAATTAAGGTTAGTAAGGTCAATCCTCATGCAGCCTGTGACAACCATGCTTGTCAGAAGTACTTCCATATAGAAGGGCAAAGGAAAAAAAGAAATAAGAGAATAGGAATGCCCACTGGAACAAAACACAACAAGTTGCAAAGGGTCATAAACTACTCCTGTGATAAAGAGGGAGAAAATGAATATATTTTCCTGTTTCTGTCAGAACACTGGCAAGATGGAACATAACTTTTGTAAACTCATTTGACACTGCTAGAATATTTTCACTTTTACCAGCCATGACCTATCTCTGCCTACTGGGGTATGGAGATCTAATTACTATGGTACTTCTTTTACTCCCCAAAATCCATTCCAAAATCCCAAAAGAAACAGATTTAGATTTTCCTCCCCTTCTCCCTTTTTTCCAGTAAGGTACAAGCAAATGAGGCAGGAAAAAATAAATGTAAAACCATGAAAGAAAATGATCTGGAATCAGTTTGGAAATAAAAAGGTATTTTTTAAACAAACTATATATGTAGAAGTAACAGGCAAGGTTACAAAGGTATAAGAAAAAGGTTAAATAGAAGAATATACAAAACCAGGCTCAGCTGGTATTAGATTCCCTTGATGCAAGCAGATGCAGTTCTTTAGAAGTGGTCTGGAAGCCACATGGAGGTAAGCCTTGTCACGTGGTAAAAAAGCAGGAACAGCAGACGCTTATAAAGCAGGCAAGGCAGGAGGGAAAAAAAAAAGAACCAACCAGTGTCTCTCCTTAAATAGGCTTGCTGGACAGGAAGGAGGAATGGAATAGACCTTTGACCCAGGGGACCCCTTTTTCTGGGAGGTGAAAACCAAATCTCTGTCTCTTCCCACCTGGATCAGGTTTCTTTTGTCTACCTGGTGGCTGGGTTCTTTTTAGTCCCCATCAAGACTGGGCATTGTGATGGTTTTAAGACTGTCTTTTTAATTTTTCTTCAAAAAGTTCAATCAGAGAAAGTGAAAGAATGTAAATAAGTCACTATTTGGTGTAAGTAAAAAAAAAAATATTATTCTAAACACTTCCATTGGAAAGATAGAAATGTTTAAGAATCTCTAGTCAAAACAAGGTTGGGGAGTTGGCCAGTCTCAGGCTCAGCTTGCTTGGTTTCTGTCTGCTTCTTCTTTTCTGGCTGAAGATAACACACTGACCTTGACAAGCTAAGTCTAACAGCCTCTCTGCTTCTTGACTCTCTGCCTTCTGCCAGGGGAGTCTCGGGGGATTCCTTCTGGCTGGGGGGAGGCCCCTTGGGGTCGGCCCCTTGGGGGAAGCAAAGGGGGCTTGGTTGTGCTTTTCTGTTGATTGTACATATTTGTAAATGTTGTGAATAGTGTATATTTGTACATATTCATTGCATTTCATCATCAGCTGTAAATACAGCTTTCATTTGCTTCCAGACTGAGCTAGCCTGGTCATTGTCAGTGTGGGACAGGGATTTCAGCTCTCACACTCTTACAGGCATAACCTGGGACACATCCACAAAGCCTTTTCCCACAGCAGTTGGGAAGGAACTCTGAAGGAGCAGAGTTGAAAATACGTTAGTTAGAGAGGCTAAGTTGCAGGATCTGGGACAGATTTTCATCTACTGAAGCTAGAGGCATCTCTATCTCCTTTTAGTGTGAGACCCAAATCTTACACTCTCCTTAGATTCAACTCAAAGAGAAATCGAAAGTACAAACAGGAGGGAAAAGTGATGTGTGTTAAAAACACTCCCTATCCAGAAGATCAGGTACTAGGACTGCAGTAGAGTATGCATGATCTGCAGTTAAGATACAAACAAAGAGCTGAAAAAAATTAGTTCATTTCTCTGAAGAATGAACAAAGGTCATTAAATCCTCACCCTTATGAATTATAGTGCTAAAGAATATTACACCAGAAGAACTGACATATTCCAGAATGTAAATATTCCTATAGGAAAAAAAAATTACTTCTATATTATCTGGCTTCTACAAATTTCTATATATGTAAAATAGAACAGTTTCTAGTTGCAGGATAATTATCCTAATTAAAGTGTGCAGTTACGAATGGGAGTAAGCGCACCATAGCATCTCTTTTAAAATACAGAAATGAAAAACATCAACTTGTTCTTAATGTGAGCTACCCAGTGTTATGACTCACTTTATGATTCATACAGGGCTTATTATGCAAGGTTGTTTATATTCTTTTCCAAACCCTTGTTACTTTTCCATGGCCTTTTATTTGGACTCCACCCTTAAAGAAACCTCTTTTATTTCATTCAACAAGACATCCAAGCTGAGTGGACCAATTAGGCAACACAGGAAATATCCCTTTGGGTTTTTTTGGTTTGGTTTTGGGTTTGATTGGTTGTTTTGTTTGGTTGGTTTTATGTAGTGATTGGACGATTCAAAATATATAGAAAGATATTTTATTGATTGTACATCTCTCTGTTCCCATACAAATTGCTTAACCATTTGTCAATGATGCAATCAATTCATTCTGCATGATTTCTACATTCCTAACTGGAATGTTATATATGCTAGTGGTTAAGATATTCCCATAATGCTGTATAGTCTAATGGTTAAGATGTTGAGGGAGAAAAAAAGAAGTCAGATTTCACATTTCTGAGCACGGTAACCTAGCAGCTTCTTTTTTATAACTATTGGATATCAATATGGGCTACCTTTGATAAGCACACACACTAAATTCAGTGCCTGCAAAAGGACACTCAATCAATATCAAACATTTCTTTTGATTGGCTCTAGGCAGTATCTCACTGAGTACACAGACTTTTTGGCTTATTTTTTAGATTAATCTAATTTGATAGACTACCTTTATACTTACAACTTGCAACTTACAAGGTGTCATACCCCTCACATGAACAAATGCTAAATTAAGGTTTGTTATCCTTTTAAGAAAAAGGTTGTGTTTCCAAAGGGGGGAAAAAATAAATCTACCCTAAAATCAGTATGCAAAGTAAAAACTCTTTCCCTCTTTAGCTGTCTAAAATAAACTGATATGAATTGTTTGGGTTTGGTCATTTAGTTTTTGTTTTTTTTCAGGAATTACAATGTGCAACTTACATGATCCAACCCTTGAGCCAAAGTATAAAAACCCTAATCAATCTCAAATGTTAAACCCAAACTAATCAGACAGCAATAATAATAAGCAAGATTCATTATCTTTTCAGTTATATGAGATACACTGATTTATTTCCATCTTAAATGAAACATAGTAAGAAAGCAATATAAGAGACATATGATTTAAGTAACTTCTTTTTCATAATCTCAGGCCAGTCTGGTGAGAGTTGTAAGACACGAACCTCCAGTCTTTAAGATTCCTTCAGTTTGCAATGTTCAGTACACATTTGCTCGGATTTTTCTTGTTAGCTTTGGATTCTAAGGTCCAATATTATTACTGTCTAATTGATAATATTTAAATTCCTTTCTCAGGAATGAATTCAGAGAAAAATGGATTCTGTTTGCTTAAGTGCTACTTTCCTGGCTAAATTATGAACCTGTGCTGTCTTGTCTCTTGTTTATTTACTGTATCAGTGATGTCCTTATTTTACATTGTCTTACAACTCATTACAATACTCATCAAGAGTAATCAAGGGCCTGATAAAATATGCATCTCTTTCATTGTTGTTCATTAAAAGAGAGGGGTAAGAAAAAGAACCCAGTGTGCGATTTTCTCATTTAAGCACATGGAGTCTCATCAGACAAAATGGTTTACTTCGACTTTATTCCAGCACAGGAGCTGTAATTTTCTTACAAAAACACAATTGTTTGTGCATTAAATAGATATTTGGTTTAGACTGATAAGTCTAAAGGATTGCTTCATTGCAATTTATTTATTTATATGCATTTATACCTGTGAAATAGAATGTAGATTTCCTTTTAGTTATTAAGATTGTTTTTTGACCAAACCAAAAATATCTCTTTTCTTACATCCTCACTCCTTTTTAAGGTATTACAGTTGCCACTACTCACAGCCAAATAAAGCACATAGGTACAGAAAATACTGATCCTGTGTTGTATTTATACAGTTTTACTGTTATAGTGTTTTTTTGCATTGGATGCCTCAATGCAGCATATTTACTTTTTTGTTGCTATAAAACAAACAAAAAAATCCCAACACAACAACAGCAAATTTTATATGCAGATAAACTGAGAAATAGGGGGGGGAACCGATGTATTTTATTCTTATAGCTAAAAGTGTTTATTTCATATGCGTTTTGATTTTTAAAAATGCTTTGGTTATGGATATTCCTACAATCTTTTTATGAAGTCATTGTAATATCTTCAAGTACATGAAGTAGTAGTTTCCCCACAAATGTCCTCCCATTTTCATTTTCCTAACTTTATTAGTTTGAAAGGTGTGTAATTTGTTATGCTATAATATGAAGCCCTCATTGGCACAACCAGAATAATAGGTTGCGACTCTGATGGTCTATTCCATGTAACAGACAATTTTCTTTTCATAGAGAGATGGTTCTGTTTATTTTTTTCTCTCTCTCCTGAAGATTGACATTTTTGTTTTATTCTGAATGCTATCTGATAACTTATTCATCAACAGAAAAAAAAAAAAGAAATCCTATAAAACAGTTTTCTGAGCTAGTAGCAGTTTTGAAAGTAAGCCATGATGGGAGAACACCCATTTTACTAGTATATGAGCTGTTACTGTTGCTCGTATTTGAAAAGTTTCTGTCCACTGCAGAGGGTGAGGGAAAAAAATTAAAAATAAAAATTAAGAAAGAAAACAACAGTAACAACAAAAACAACTAGGTACTTATTTGATTTCTAACTATAATGAGGGAGGATCCTGGAAAATGCATTCCTAACAGTGACTTTTGTGATTATTCATTGAATTTTGAAATAATCATCCTCTTTGATCTTCATGGCTAACCTATATATGGAATGAAGTAAAACTGTCAGAACTATTTCATATGATTCTCTTTGTGTCCATCACTTTACAATATTTTTGTGGATTTTTTTACTCCTTTATATCCAGGTATATCTGGATATACAGAAATTCTTCTACATTTGCTCCAGCATTAAGTTATTTTCTTGGTACATGAGCAAGCAGATGCTATTTTTTAAAGTCAATTTTGGTTAATTGGATTTTGAAGGAGACTTCTGTGGCTGTAGTTTTCCTCTGCCTGTAACAGAAGAGTTCATCTTCTTTCTATTATTACTTTAGCAATATTTCCAACGTATTAGACAAGCAGGTGAGGTGAGCAGATTGACACAGTAGTTATTCATAAAGAAAAACAATGACGGTTATAAAGGGAGGGTGGGGGAAGGGGGGAGAATTAACTTTGTAGTTTTACTCATTTTTGTGGTACAAGAGGTATGTACTTTCCACTTTATTAAAAACAAACAGAGAAGGACTGGATGTAAAGTAAGTAAAAGGAAAATTTTGCAGTGTTCCTCAATAAGCAAGCTTGATGTTTAAGTATTACGGAGATTTGTGTGTAACTGAAGAAGCAATTAGAAGACAGTTCAACCTTCATATACTTATTAAGATCATGTCTTTTGATTTTAAATAAATTTTATCTCAACCTGACTTTTTCTCTGCAGAAACAATAAGGGAAAAAGTCTTGCAAGTTCTGGATATTCTAAATCATACTTCAATATATTCTGCTCCTTTGGAGCTGACAGCTATTTTTCACCAGTGAGGAGAACTTAGGTAGCCTTGATAGTTCAGTAACTTTGAAGTGGAAACTTTGCTCTAGGAAAATAAGAAAATAAGCAAAGAAAAAAATAATTCTGTAATGATTTAGAAAGTTAAAATTAGCTATTTAAGCCCAAGATGGTTATCTTATCCATACAGCTAATAGGAATAGAAACCTTCAAAACTTACTTCAATCTCATTCTATCTACCTGTGATAGATTAAAAGAGTCTCTGGCAGGAGATGTCTTTCTTCCTTGCCTCTAAGAAATCCGATGCCACATCTCAGACACAGCTCCAGTGGGAACGTGATGCTATCCCAATATCAGGCTGCAAGGTGTGTCCCAGTCTTATACCAATGTCAAATGGAAACAGTAAGCATGCCTGTTGGAGGTGTGCTCAGGTAGAAGACCTCCTCCACTTAGTGATGGACCTCGCAGAGGAGGTAAGTAGACTGAAAACAGTCAGGGAAAGTGAGAGAGACAGACAGACTGTTGGAGTAACACCCTGACCCTGTGAGGCAAAACTAAGAGGCAGACCAAGCTCATGTTATGGAGATCTCTCTGCCCTCTCATTGCCTGAGCAGATACAGTGAAATTAGTGGGCAATGGCAGCAAGTTCCTTCCCAGCTGCTCTTGCAAAACAGGTACAGTGCACTGCAAAGGGAAGCAGACAATGATAAGGTAGATGGATCACCCAGACTGGAGTAGTTGCTGAGGTTTAGTCAGTCTAGACCCCACATCAAATCTTCTTCAGTAAAGAATAAAAGATGGGTCATTGTCATGGGTGACTCAATTCTGAGGTGAATGAATTGCTTGATATGCAGACTGGACCCATGTCTTTGGGAAGTCTGCTGCCTTCCATGGGCCCAGGTTAGTGATGTGAGGAGAAAGCTTCCTTCTCTAGTATATCCCTCAGACTGTTACCTACTGCTGATCTTTCAGGCAGGCAGTGATAAAGTAATGACAAGAAGTACAAGGGCAATTAAGAAAGACTTCAGGGTCTTGGGACAACTGGTTAAGGGATCAGAAGCACAAGTAGTGTTCTCCTCTATGCCCCCAGTTGTGGGATGTGATGAAAGAATAAAGGAAGAGCCAGGAGATCAATGCCTGGCTCCAAGCCTGGTATATCCAACAGGACTTTGGGTTCTTTAACCCCGGGATGATTTACAGGACTCTAGGTGTGTTGGCAACAGAAAAGATGCACTGTCTCAGAGGGGAAAAATGATCCTAGCTCAGAAGCCAACGGGGCTCACTGAAATATCTTTAAACTAGATTTGAAGGGCAGAGGACACAAAACCAGACCTTCTAGAAATAAGTCTATGGGCTGCACACCAACATTTGAAGGATGGTGGGATGGCATGGTCTTTCAGTCTACCATATTAATGGAGTAGGGAATGGAGACCCACCTGGCTACAGATACTCTAGGGTCACTGATGAATTAGCAACCAGAGGAGCACCTGAGAACACCCAGGTAGGAATTAGGACTTGTTCCTGCAAAAAGGTGTCAAGAACTTTAGACTGACTGAAGTGCATCTACACTAATGCACTCAGCATAGAAAAAAAACAGGAGGAGTTGGAAGCCATTGAGTATCAGGGAAACTATTTTATAGTGAACATCACAGAAATGTGGAATGTCTTACACAATTGGAGTGCCACAATCAATGGATACAAACTCTTCAGAAGGGATAGACAAGGAAGGAGAGGTGGTGGTGTAGCCCTGTGTGTCAGGAAGGGTTTTGGTTATTTTGAGGTTAATGATGGTGGGGATAGAGTTGAGCATTTATGGGTAAGAATCAGGGAGAAGGCTAACAAGAAGATATCCTTGTGGGAGTCTGCTGTAGACCATTGAACCATAACAAACCAATCCACAAAATTTCTTTGAAGTCTCCATAGCTCATGCTGGAGAGTCTAGATTCTCACTAGAAATTACCTTACCCTAGCTAGTTTATTATCTTTATAACTCAACATATGTAGAAAATCTGTCTCTAGCATCATCATTTTTGTTAAAGCCATTATTTGTTGTCAATAGGTTGTTTCCTTTTGAACTGTGTGATCCTGGTAAGACTATTAAATGTTCAGTTTAGTCCTCTTGCTGTGCCATAGATGCACACACACAATAAATTGCTGATTGACAAAATCACTTGTTTTTTAAACTAGAGGTACAAATTCTGCAAGGTCTTTAACTGAATCTTTTCCTTCTCACTGATGTTAAAAATAAAATGCAAAAACTTAATTCCTTTTCTGTACCAGCACAATTATTAAGAAGATTATTTTGAAAAATATTTCTAATAGTGAAATATCAGTTGAACGTCATTAGTATAACATCTTTCCGCTGTGCTAAATTTCAGTTTATTTATGAAATTCTGGAATCATTCAAGATAGTGTATCAATGTTAACCACATCAAAGCTTTAGATTTTTTTAGAGCGTGACTTTAAACTTTTTTTCATTTTTGATAACTGTTTAAGGTTACACCGACAGCTTTAAGAGTATTAAATAACTCTAGCACACAGAACAAGAGAGAAATAACTTCAGAATGACAGACATGCAGCACTTGACTGAATACTTTGTCATCTTGTGGTGTAAAAGATATGTTTCCATTTAAAAAAAAAATAATCTCTACATATGCAGGCTACAAAGACATTCTTCTGCTTTGTGACAGCAAGGTGCAGCCAAGGTATCACTGCATGCAATTCAACTCATTTAAGAGTCTGATAATTCTTTTAAATTAGAAGATATACTTGGAAAAAAATTATGAATGGGACTCTTTTAAGAGAGATTATGCATGTAGAAATTTTAAATTGCATCTATCCGAGATGGTTGTGTTTGATTTTCTGTTGATTACACTGCCATACAAGCTATAAGAACGGGGTAGACAATCAAACCAAAGGTCACAATAGCAGTAGCTGTAGACATACCCTCAGGGAAAAGTAAGAACAGGAAAAACATATTTGATATTCCCACTTAACTTTTTCTTCCATTTCCTTGTTACTTTTAGCTAAGAGCACTGAGCTCTTCTCAAGGAATTCACAGAATTACTGTGTACTTACTGAAGAATCACCGTGCCTTCCTAAAGATTTGTATATATTACTTTTGCAGACATTTCTTTGGTATACCAATGTACACCATTTTGCTTCCTGGAGTTTTGGAGCCATTTCTGAGAAAACTAACTGCAGTTCAGAGTGAATAGTGCATTTGTTAAGTGGTCTATCTCAGTGACTGTCTTTCTCACCACTGCTCCAGGATCTGTGTGGTTTCAGGATAAATCTTAACTGTGTATTTTGGAATTTCTCTTCATGTTGTGGATAATATCTCTAGTTTAGTTTTTATTTATACATTTCATGCATCTTTAGTCAGTTTTCCACCAAATATTTAAAATCCTCAGCATGATCATCAACTGATACCAAAGTGGTTACATTTTTCCTTCTGGGATACTCTCACAGCTTTGGCTGGCAGAGCTACTCAGAATATATCCTCCGAGGCATTCTGAGTCATAGCAAATTTTCTCACATGTAGAGCCTTTTTTTAAAACTGAGTAAGCTGCCAGTAGAGTATACTTGGTAAGGCAAACTCAGTTCTGAAAGTGATTAGAAAAATTATCTTTAATGATCTTTAGAATAAGTTGTTAGAGAACCTATTACTACAGGATTCCATTCAGGTTGAGCTTTGATAAGAATTGATCTTTGGATCCAGCACTAAAAGTTCTGCTGTTTTGTTATTAACTTAATACTGTGTTGTTCTAGGTTAACTTCTATTAAATGCTTGTTGTGTTGATTTTTACCTCATTGAAATAATATCTTTCTGTGAAGCTTCAAGATTTACAGTCCAGATCCACACTGGATTTTATGAATCTAATTATCACTAGCTTTAATAGGATGCAGGTTTCTCAGTCTGATTATCTACATTTTGCTAAAGTACTTGATAAAAATCATGGATGTGTTGCTTTTGAAGGACTGAGTGTCTGATGGAGAAAAATATATATCAGAATTATTTATGATTTCAATAATTTATGTCAGATTGTTATGATTTCAATGTAATGGATGACATTAGCTATGGTAAAAAAAGATGCTTGCAGAAGTATTAAAGGGGTGAATGAACTGTAAAATATGAATATCTCTTAGCCTTGGATTATACTGCTTGATTAAGCTATTAATAACTGCTGGCCATTTTAAGGTAAAAGCAGTATCATCACTTCAGGTGCATGAAAAGTCAAAAAAATGGTCCTTATCCCCTCATATATAAAAGCCATAATCTTACAAAAATAAAATAATATAATTTCCATAATGATTAAAAATATTTCTGTATCTTCATTTACTTTTAGGTCAATTTTTCCTAACAATTATCACATCTATGTTCCTCTGCAACAGGGACTTTCAACCTCATTCAGTGCACAGACTTGTACAGAATTCTGACTGGACCTTTACAGGCCCTTGATCACTATTTATAAAAGCACTGTTCATGTTATCTTTTTCCATGCCAAGGGACATTCAGTGCAATTTAACCCTTTTGTCTGAGTCATGGTTTGGGATATGGACCTGAATTCACCATATGCAACTCCTGTTTGTTAGCTATTTATATAGGCACTTTCCATCACTACTTAAGCTTTGAGCACAGCAACATTCTGTTCTCAAATTTCTCATAGTATAATAAAGTAGTAAAGCAAAAAATAATCTTGGCAAAGAATTTTCTTAACCATAGAAATATCTCTACTTGTATTAAGGAAGAGCTAAAAGTATCTGAAAATAGCTAAAGGTCCCAAGATATCCTTTTCCAGTATATGATATATTTGATGATGTATGTTCTGTGCAAGTGTTCCAGTGTCAGGCATAGCCCATACACATGTGACACAAGCTCTCCCAGTGCTCCAGTGTCAGGCATAGTCCATATACATGTGACACAAGCTCTCCCAGTGCTCCAGTGTCAGGCATAGCCCATATACACGTGACACAAGCTCTCCCAGTGCTCCAGTGTCAGGCATAGTCCATATACATGTGACACAAGCTCTCCCAGTGCTCCAGTGTCAGGCATAGCCCACACACATGTGGCACAAGCAATCCCAGTGCTCCAGTGTCAGGCATAGTCCATATACATGTGACACAAGTTCTCACAGTGCTCCAGTGTCAGGCATAGCCCATACACATGTCACACAAGCTCTCCCAGTTCTCCAGTGTCAGGCATAGCCCATACACATGTGGCACAAGCTCTCCCAGTGCTCCAGTGTCAGGCATAATCCATATACATGTGACACAAGTTCTCACAGTGCTCCAGTGTCAGGCATAGCCCATACACATGTGACACAAGCTCTCCCAGTGCTCCAGTGTCAGGCATAGTCCATATACATGTGACACAAGTTCTCACAGTGCTCCAGTGTCAGGCATAGCCCATACACATGTGACACAAGCTCTCCCAGTGCTCCAGTGTCAGGCATAGCCCACACACATGTGGCACAAGCTCTCCCAGTGCTCCAGTGTCAGGCATAGCCCATACACATGTGACACAAGCTCTCCCAGTGCTCCAGTGTCAGGCATAGCCCATACACATGTGACACAAGCTCTCCCAGTGCTCCAGTGTCAGGCATAGCCCACACACACGTGGCACAAGCTCTCCCAGTGCTCCAGTGTCAGGCATAGCCCATACACATGTGACACAAGCTCTCCCAGTGCTCCAGTGTCAGGCATAATCCATACACGTGTGACACAAGTTCTCACAATGCTCCCTGATTTCCACTGCCCAATGTTTTCAGGCCTCCAAGAAGATTTTGTCAAATCTGCCTACTTCCGCTAGAAGTGGGGCATCTGAAATGCACACAACCAGGCAATTAAATCCAGATACTTCTTTAGACACAAAAGGTTCCTACAGAAGCAAAAGCTTTAATTGTTCTTCTATTACGATGCATTGTATTGTCTTCTATTATATAGATGTAGATGTCTCTGTGAGTTGCAGGGGAGTTAAACTAAAAGACGCTTAAGTGTTCCTTCCAACCCAAAGCATCCTATAATTCTGTGATTCTACAATTCTGTATTTTCTGTCATTTCACTTCGTTCTCTTACTTTCTCTTCCTTTTCCCTCTTACATTAACTTCCAAACATTATTTTACCTTTAGAGAAAATAGAAAGAAACATTTTCCTATAAAACTAATAAAATGTTGAATCGTTTGACCAGGCTTGGTTTGGAGACAATACTATGGTAAGATAAAACTTGAACAAATGTACCTATTTCAGAAACCTCAAGGTGCTAAATCCAGAACTGCAATCTGAAAACCCCATATGCATGTGCCATATAATTTTAGGTTTTCTCTGTATACATTACAAAGCATGTGGATACCTTACTCATGGTTCTGGGCGAAACTTTGGTGTCCAAGTATCTAACCATTAGATGTTGTAGTAGCTAAATTTTGATACCTGAACTTTTTTTGGCTTTTTCTCCTCAACAGATAAGAAATTGGAAGCTTTTCTTCAGAAATTTTGCTTCTTCCTTCAGAAGCATAACTTGTCTTTGAAATTTTGATAGAATTTCCAGATGTGCTTTCACATATCAAAGCATAGTAAAAATCTCTATAGTACAGTTACTATAATTTATTAATAGGCAAGATGTTGTTTAAACTCAGCTACCCCATTATGGACACATTTATTCTGTTTAATAGTTTTTCCTTTTTAAAGTAAAAAAAAAAAAAAAGACAAGGCAAAATGAAACTCAAACATGTTGTACCAAATTGCTATTCCTACATAAGGTTATGTTAATTATATGGGGGTAAATTGTCCTGGGATGTGCATTTATTTTTTACTCTTACAGTCAAACACACTTATTATGCTGTCATGGACTCAGAAATTCCTTCATTATGTTAACAGGACCATGAGAGCTCAATAATTTAAAATGAACCATAAGAAACATTTCAGGGATGTTAATCAAAGGTAACTAAAAAAGAACATATTTTTTCATGCCTACATGAACATGCCAAGAGAAAAGTCCAAGTCAGTGGTAACAAGTAGCTTTTTTTATAATAATGATTATTGAATTGTCTGAAGTCTCTTTATCATATCTGGTATGTCAGCTGTCATTTTTTGCTGCACAGCTTTCCAGTTTACTTGACATTAACCCTGACTGCCACTCTGGTTTCACTGCTAGCAAGGAAGTCATGGACCACTTAGGTGTTTGAATTAGTATTACCGTATTTCAAGGCACCTTTCATTGCTGAAGAAAACACACAATGGGAGAAAGTCTGTGCTATTAAATGTTATGTTAATCTAGGCAGGCCAGAATAAGGTACCAGTATGCATTATTCCAGTACCATTTGGAGGAGATACAGTGACACAATGTTTCAGATATTAAGAAATTACGGGGAAAGGTAAACAAACAAACAAATAAACCAAACATATATAAAATGTAAGTTAAACAATAAATACCCCAAGTTAAACAATAAATACCCCAAGTTAAACAACAAATACCCCAACAAACAACCCAAAAGAAAACCCAAGCAGAAAAAACCAAACCAAACAACAAAAAAAGTACCTATAAAATTATTTGTATTATATATATGTCTAGAAAGTGCACTTGTTGCTGTATTTGAGTTAACACTCAGAAGAAAAGAACTGAAGACAGGAATCAAAAAGCAGCTTAGAGAGTGGATAGCAGAGCCAGAGGCAAGTGAAGAAAAAAATGTATAAATGCCTGTGGAACTCACCATGAGGCCCAGATGCTACTGCTAGAAGAATATCCTCCAGAGGCAGACATGCAAAACCTGTGATGGCTAAGTAAAAAGAAGCAGACAGAGTGAAACAAACAAACACACCGTCCCCCCCCCCCCCCCCCCCAACGAATACATAAAGTACAAGGCATTTGTGCTTATTTTCTATATATATAGCAGTGAAATTCCCAACCTGTGGCAGTTGAAGCCAATCCCATTAAGCCAAAAGAAGTAAAAGTGCTTGATTTGAGCACATTCATTGAAAATTATAATTTCCTTTGCAACTTTTAAGCAAAATATTTTATTCTACCCAGCTGCTAGGAAATGAGATGGCAAGGGGAGTGGGGAGTGGAGAGACTTCTCTGAATGTTTTTCAATATCCCAGTTGTATTTTCAGAATTATTCATACTGCAATGAGAGTTCTCTCGTACTACAGCTGGCAAGGTACACTGGGGTGGGGTAAAAGTCAAAAACCAGCACCATTCATATTATTCTAATATTTTTCTTCATTTCAGATTGGGAAAATGACAGATCATCTTGGGGAGAGGACTAACAAAAGTTTGTTCTCCTTCCCCATAGAGTCAGTGAAGGCAGACCAGGAGAGAGAAAAACGCTAACCACAAGTCAGAATTAGATCATGAGATTGACAAAATCTCAAACCTTTCATTATGGAATCTCTTTCTATAACTTTTTAAGACAATGACTGTGTTGTCCTCAATTGGAGAAAGATTTCTTAGATGGTGAAATATTAGTGTAATAAGTTAGCATTTCAGCTATATAAGCTTCTCAGAGATATATTTGGATGGAAAAGATGTTCTATCTTTATACAATTAGTTGTTCAGAGTATTTACATTTTCTTACTTACAGTATGAGTATTTAAAATTTTTTTGTCTCTTTGCATGCTACACAGTTACAGAAAAATAATTGTAAAGTCTTCCATTTTTTCTTCTATTTTTAGTAATACCATAGAGACTAAATATGATGAAAAATTCACAAGGCTGATCCATCTGATATCAGAACATCTATTTTCTGTTCTGTCTACTGTCGGGCAAATATGATCCCTGGTGTACCTTGAAGGTCAGTTCTCTTGCAAGGGGTTTATTTCAAAGTTAAAAAAAAAAAAAAGAAAAAAGAAAAGGCAAGGAGACAAAAGGTTTATCATTCACTGTTGAACTCCATGTAATCCATCAATGGTCAGTGATCTGCCTACAGAAATCTCTTTTGGATTTCAAACTGAGGCAATTTTTTTATTCCTAACCCATTATTATTTGCAACATTATTGCCTTATAAGCTTCATAAATAACAGAATAATTGTTACAGAAATAATCTGGATTCCAGTGAAGATTTTTAAAAATAAGTCTGCAACTAATATTTGTTTGCCTTGATAACTTTTCGGTTGAAAATGAGGTACTAGACTGATCTAGCAATACTACACAGACTCATCATCCGTCTTAGAGTAGAAATAATGTGTTCCAAATCACTGAGACTTGTAAAATATGTGAACTTGAAGAAAAGTCTACAAGTAACATTCAACAACAAAGAGATTTTCATATTTCAATGTCTACACAATTCATTGCCACAGGGAAGTAATACAGTGTTATAGTTATAAATTATCTAAAATATTATCTTAATGGCAATTAACTTTTTCTTCTGGTTTCATCACAAATATGCTTCTGCCACCAGCTGAACACTTTTTTGCTAACAAGCTGATGATTTCTGTTTAGAGAATGATCAGAGATGTGAACATTGAGGGTGAAACTGGAAGTTTTCCGACTCAGCTCTTCTGCAGAAAGAAGAATCTTCACAAGGGAAGCTTGCTAATATATTTACTGCTTTAGTCAATGAATCAGTGATTACTTTTCTTCTGATTCTACATCATCAGATTTTAAAATATATGCCTTAGACACTTTCAGGAAGTTTCTTTTTATTCCATATTTTATAGGTCTTTGACTTATAATTTCTGCAAAACCAGTTTGGGCTAATAGCAGCTGTACATATATCATGTAGCAGAAATCTTTGAACTGTTTGTTACGGCTGATGTATTGCAAGGAATATGACAGTCCATTTAACTAGGAGTTTGCCAAATAAAATGCAAAATCATACGGTGTCCTGGTGAGGGCAGCAAAACATTCAACATATGGTTTTAACAAGCCAATTGCTGCTCCATGCAATCTAATTTGAAATTGCAAATGACAGGGAAGTGTGCTTTTTGGTTAAAGGACAGATGTTAAGAAATTGCTGGTTTGGGAAGGGGTGTGTGTGGGGGTTTTTTTGTTTTATTTTTTTTTTAATTTTATCAGTCACTGTCTGATAAAGTTTTCTAATATTAATAACAAGTTCTACTCTTCTAAAATTTTCTTCAGACTAAGATCCCAAGTTAGAATGGGTGTGCAGATGAAAACAAATGCCTAAACTTGAAGCCATTTACAGTATTAATTTCAAAGGACAATGAAATGGTGTAAGCAACCTGAATTATATTTTTTTCTTCATGACTTGATATCTGTTAAAAAAAAAAAAAGGCAAACAACTCCAAAACAAACAAGCAAACAAACAAAGTGAACAAACAAAACCAAAATCAGAACCAAAAAAGCCAACCAAACAAAACCCCCTGGAAATAGGATAGGCTATCTCATACAAAAAAACAAAACCACATTCTAATTTGATGATTTAGAATAACTGCTAAAATATTTATTTGAAAAATAATTCTAATTTCTTAAGATTGATGGAAAATATAAAATGAGGTAGAGTATATAAAAATAAGCTTCAACAGATAAGTAGCTGGAAATAGGTAAAGTGAAATTTACTCATTTTCCTTCTGAGATCAAGATATTCCTTTTTAGTGATTCTTTCAATAACCTTAACTCCTGCCTTTTAGTTTATAGCAGAAACAACTATCTAAAATGGAAGACAGTTGCCAAGTTGACAAATATTTATTCTTATGCAAGACTAAAAGTAATGCTTGCTCTTTGTTTCTTGAAATGGAAAAAACCCAAACCAAACGAACAAACCCTGCAAATTTTATGAGCTGCACACCCAGATTTTGTAAATATCTATTAATTTTGTCCATATGCTGCTGGCTTTGACTTTGATTTCTCTCAGAATCTAAAACACACATGATGGAAAAATGGTTTGTGTGATAAGTTTTACTCAAATGCAGAATAATGTTATGGTTTATGCTGAGCACAAAGCAGAGAACATTTTTAGAGGAAATGTGGACTGCAATTATTGTTAAAAATATTTGTGAGGTTTACGCTTGGAATTGTTTCCAACATTCAGTCACAAACTAACCTTGAGCATGAATTACACTTTAGATTTCAAATATCTGTTCCTCTGTGTGATTTAAATATTTTAATAGTGTATGATGTGTGTTCTACTTAGAAGGAAAACAAAGCAGTTCAGATTTTAAAAGGGTTGTTTTTAAAGCCACTATTGTGAAGCTTGTCTTTCTCAAATTACCCAGACTAGTAACTCATATAAAATTATACAAGATTATTCAGTTCTTAAATTTTCTCTGTGTAGGGGATTATTTAAATATGTGTTGATCTCTCCTTTTTTGTTTTTTGTTTTATCTAACACTGTAAAAACTAACTGTTATGACATAACTCTCCTCAAGCTCTTTTACATAGGTGTGGAAGTGAATAAACAAATCATATTTTCAAAGGTGTACAGCTGTGAAAATCTTGATACACGCTGCAGTCTTTCAAAATTACTTTTTAAATGATCCGAAACATGCCTTTCAAGACGGACATTCATATAAACTGAAAAAAATTTAAAACATTAACATTATACATATATATATGTATGTATATATGTATATATGTGTGTGTGTGTATATACACGTGTAAATTAATAAATAAATATTCTGACAGAAAAAAGTTCTGACTTTGTTATTTGTACGGACTAATCTGCTGTCTCTCAAAATAAGTGTCAGGTAAACTGTTAAACATTAGTTGCTCCTTATGACATAAATAAATCTATTTTGTTTTCAGACTGCTTTTGTGATCATGCAATGGTTTATCTGAAATTCATAAGTACAAGGTTTTCAAGGGGAAAAAAAATTACAAAATGTAGCTAACCTAAAGCATGTTTTTGTTTCTATTTTGTTTGGTTTGGTTGGTTGGCTGGTTTTTTCAAAAGATGTCGTGAGTACAGTTGTATAGCCATCCATAAGGGTGAAATGGTTTGAGGGAAGTGCTTGTTCATCCTCCTATTCAGATTATGATCACTGTTGGATATCTTTTAACTCAAATAAAGAGAAGAGCAAATGGATATATGGACTTTAGCATAACCAGTACATTAGAATGTCTCTGTGTAAAATAATATGAATACCACACAGGATTTTTTGAGGTGATGGTCCATTGTGGTCTTCAGTGGAGGGCTTCAGAAAAGTGAAAGTACCAAAAGGCTTAAGATGTGCTAAGAGAAGACTATCTTTGCTGAAGGAGTTGTACTTGGTCTTTGATTTTTTCTACTTGTGGTCTCCAGGTCAGGGAGAACGTGAGGAAATAGGGAAATATAAAGAGGAACTAAAAGAAAGGGAAATTCTGCTACTGAAAGCAATGTTTCTATTCATGAGAAGTAATAAATCTCCTTTTACATTCCAGTGCTCTTTTTTCTTTTTGTCCCCATAAAGGTCAGTGGTCTAGACAGCAAGCTAACTATCTGAGGTTTCTTTGAAAGAGATTAAACAAAAGATGAGAAAGTTAAAAGACAGCTAGCCATCAATGAACCTAAGAAAAAACAAATTTGATTATTCCTATACAACCTAATGGTGGGAGTGAAAAGCATAAATAGCAGGAGGAAGATCTCTAAAATCTTGAAGGGAGGCAAAACTCCTTCCTTCCTTGCCTACATGATCTACCTTTTCTCATTAACAATTTCAGAGGGATCTTAGGCAGGTCAATCTGGTATCATATTCATACATTCTTACACTGATAAACATGCAATGTATTTACTACCATACGAATTATATGTATTGCTATCCTATTACTTGTTCCAGAATACAAACTTTTTCTATCCCCAAAGACTTCTGGAGCTACCTCATGCTGGTATTTGTGGATCATATGTACAGTAGTAGTAATCAAAAGCGCAAACCCTATAATTCGCATTAGGATTTTCTTTTTCCCACTTGCAAAGGTTAAGATGAGTATACTGCACTAGATAGAAGTGGAGCTAGAGAGTAGCAACTACTGTTCTGTGGCCTGTATTATGCTAACTACCTTGCTAATGACAATGGGATGTGCTCTTCTTGAAATCTACCTGACAGTGAGGTTCTGACCACAGAAAAATGAAAACATAGGGATGCATTAGGTGGAGAAGTCCTTTTATTAATCTACATGTTTCCTTACTTCAGCTTCACCAGGTAGCATGACATCTGTATTTACGTTTTTATTAACATCCTCGGGGAAGTAAATATTCCTCCAACTCACTGGATTAGTCTTTACTTGCTTTTTGGTTTTTTTTTTTTTTTTTACCTACTTTCTCTCTCTACTTTTTAATTAAAAAAATTTCTCAGTTTAGTATTGATCAGATTGCATATTTTGCACTTCAGTAACTTGCTAATACTAATAAATGCCTTCCTTTGCCCTAATTTTTCTATGCTTGAGTTGATGAGTGGATGTTTTATAAGAGTGTTTGTTGGCATTTGCACAGAAAGATAGAGATTTTCATATTTAAGTCTGAATTTGTAAATTACAACTTCTTTGCATTTTCTTTTTTAATTTATTTTGCTGTACAACTATGTATTGCTATCTATACGAGACATATCAAATACATCCACACACTAGTATGTAAAAAAGTATACAGAAGGAAGTGTAATTAAACACTTAGAGTTGAGTTCTATACATAAGGCCTTTAAATTTAAAAATATAAACACCTCATCTGGATATCACCTGCAACATATCCAAATTATACTAAGTGAATATTTTTACAAAATCAGAAGGAAGAAGAGAACTGGATCGTAATCCTACAGGAAACAGATATATGCATAGATGTTATGTTACCTAGCAACATAAGGCCCAATCTGTTATTTACTTTATTTCTCCAATCTTACTTTACAGTACATGGAGGAAAAATGACACACATTAGGTATACTAAGTCCTTAGTCTCTGGTTCAGCAGGTCCAGATAGAGATGGAAAATGTTTATTTGGCTATATGATTCTAGAAAAATAATATGAAAGGCTCATCTCCCTGCACGTGGAAAGCACCAGTCCCTATTATTAACTAGTATTTCATAGGTGAAAGAAACGTATTAAAGGCTTTAGAAATTACATGAAAAAGAAAACAAAAGGCACAACAAAAAATAATTTTAAGCCTTACAACCCCGACTGTTGTAATTAAAGCAAGTAAATTGCTTCAGGTTCTACTGATGTGACAGCATGCCACAATACTGTCTTTTATTCAGTCTTACATACAATAAGTATCATAGGGAAAGCACTTGTAAGAAAAGCTGTTAATGTGCCTAGCTGTTTACCAGGCTCCGAGGTTTTTTTACATGAAAAGGTTATGAAACCTGCAGGAGAGTTTCGACAATTGAAATTAGGCAAAAATGTGTGCCTGTGTGTTTTCCTTCATACATACAGATACCTGTTTTTACATCAATAGCTCCAACACCATAGCTTTCTTTCCAGTTGAAGATCAATCACTAACCAGTAAGGAAGAAACTACAAAAAGGCTATTGCCCAAAAGATTTTTTTTAAAATAAAACCTTTTCTGTTAGTTGGCTAGGGTAGATTTGATGTGCAGTTACAAGAAACTGATTTATGTGTGTCCATATGCTGTGGGTCTAGATCGTGCAATCATAGAATGCACTGGTTGGAAGGGAACTCTAGAGATTATCTAGATCAACCTCCCCTCTAGTAAACAGGGACATGCCCAACTAGATCTTGTTGCTCAGAACCTCATGAAGCCTGACCTTGAATGTCTCCAGTGATGAGACCTCCACCACCTCCCTGGACAACATGTTCCAGTGTTCCACCATCTTCATAGTAAAGAACTTCTTCCTGATGCCCTAAGAAGTAATCAAGTCATTCCAGGAGTCTCCTGGATTGCTTATAGCTCACTGTGTAACTTTTCCAGCAGGAGTCAGGGTGGTTAAAATCCCCCAGCAGAACAACAGCCTGTGCACATGATGCCTCCTGTAGATGGAGTAACAAGGCTTTGTCAGTAGGCAGACAGACAGCATTTAGCATACAACAACCATAAAGTTCCCTCTGTTGCCTTGGTCTCCAGTTCCTACCCATAAGCTTTTGACTTGCTGCTGACTATGCTTTACGGACATCTCTTCACATCCTATCCATTTCTTAGCATAGAAAGCAACACCTTCACTTCTCATTCTTCTCCTGTCCTATCTGAACAGCTTGTCGCCATCGAAATCCACACTTGAGTCATAGGATTTGTCCCACCAGTCATAGAATAGTTTTTCATGCTGAAAAAAACAAGCAATCCTGTTATATTTGGGGTCCCGAAGATACTAATGTGGATTTGCAGGCTCTTAGAAAATGTTGGAAACTCTCTAACCTTTCACAAACTTGAAAATTTTCCATAGGTAGATCCCTGTTTAACTGTACAATTTGTCATTAACAGAGCAATCCCAATGACTTTGTGTGTATAGATGTGTACGTGCATTTAGGACTTGATTTGTCATCCATGTGAATATTCTGTTTAGGACTCTTGCTTTTATTTCTACCACTGAACAGCACAGTCTAGCTGGATGTTTCTCAGTCATCATGTAACACAGAATACTAATTTTTGTCCCTTTTTTGGGTCCTGACTCAGCCCTGTTGTCATGGGTTGAGCTGAAATCTGCTGCTGTCATTCAAAACCATTCTGCTGTCATGCCAGCTTCAAAATGAAAGTGCTGGGTGGAGCAAAGTGTTATGGAGCTTGAAGTTCAGATTGTAACCCAAGAGGCTTCCCATTGTGCTTGTTGTTTTCAGGTTCTGGGGTTTAGGTGTTGATTTTGCTTTTCCACAGGGACGGTGGTGGGAGTTGGTTAGCTTGCTGGGTGGGGTTTAGCTTGCTGCCTTCTGCTTGCTGCTGCTTTCTGCATTTTGCTGTGTTTTTTTTCTGCAAATAGGCTAAGATAATTGTGCATTATATTATCTCAGTTATATTAAATTCTTTTTATATCAACTCTTTATCTCAGGCCAGAGCTGTTGGGCTTTTTGTTTGTTTGTTTGCTTTGGGGTTTTTTTGTATGTTTTTGTGTGTGTGTGTGTGCGCATGTGTATTTTACTTTCCCTTACTTCTGTGTTGTAGGGAAACAGGTGCTTTAACTCTTAACACCTGTTTAATCAATATGAAGATTAAAAGTTAACTAGCTGCAGTTTCAATTAAAAGGTCTTTTAATCAAAGACACTATAGTAATCACTAGTGTATTGTGTGACCTTGTATACAAGAAAAGCAACAAAGATAATTTGAAGCTCAAGCAACAAGATTAGATCCATGTGCTCCAGAAAACACTGGACTCACTGAACAAAAGGACTACTTGAAGAATAATTCACTGCTCCACCCTCAAAAAGGACAATAAAACTCACAAAGTTTACAGATACTTAAATAGGAGATCGGAACAATTTTGTCACATTGTTAGATGATGCTAAACACTAAGAGAAAATAGAGTTTTCTCAGGACCAGTAAAAGCATTAAACCAGCCCAGGCAATAGCCAACACAGGTTACCTACCTCATGAAAATCAAGTGAATATTTCTTTAAATACTCTAAATCCAGATTTAAAAAAACCAAACACACAAATTTTTTAGTATTTCCTTTCCAAAAACAAGTCAGTATGCTCTTTTGCATTTGTAATATTTTGTATTCTTTTAATTCATATGTGTGCTTCTATCTACAATTTAATGTAAAATAATTTTGGAATGGAAATCTAAACATTTTATTGGGAAATATCAAATGAAGATTTTAAGGTTCAGAAGTCTCCTCACACACCATTTCATCTCTAAAATAAATGCTGCCTGTATCAAAATGATTAGTTAATTATTTTCTTGTTAAATTGCCATTTGCTCACAGAAGCCCTTAAGGTATTTTATTTCCCAACCAGGTCTAGTTATGAGACACTGAGCATTATGTGGCATACCATTTCCAGGGGACTTCTGGAAGCAATGATATTTAACTTGCATCATTGCTGCTTTCTTGTGAGTGCAAACCCTGAGTACTCAACAGTAAGCAAAACCAAATGAAACGACTAAAAATGGCTATTACATGCACCATAGGCCTTCACTGCCTTACCTTTTAACTGCCTTCCCTTTTCTTTCTTTCTTGTTATAACATCTTGTCTCTTTCAGCAGTGTAAAAAACAAGGGAGCTAATCCTGCTGGGTACTGAATGCCTTTGATTCATATTAAATTGAGAAGAATGAGACCACAGCAAATCTCATGAACAGCTGCTGAAGTGACACCAAGGTCGTGTGTACTTTGGAGAGTCAGACTGGCTTGATGTGGCTGCAGTTGTGCTGCTCGTTTTCTGACAGGCACACTTTCAGTCAGGCAAACTTGAGAAACAGTGGCAATAAGATCTTGCTTCGCTACTTCTCTTCAGCTCCACTGACGCCTGCAATCAGGGCAATCTATGCGTGAATAAATAAAAGCCAATGCTTTGGTTCTTCTTTCCTGCAGTGGAGTTTAGCAGCCACAGGGATTGAGCACCTTGGCATCTTTCTTTATCAGTGGGGAAAAAAAAAACAAACAGTAAGATATGACACATTATCTTCCCGTATTACAAAGATTTTCTTTGCTACCTTTGATCTTTGTTGTTTTTTTTCTTTTAATTAATAACAGTATTTTATGAATTCTCTTTTCTTTTTCTTAAGAAATTTGGATTACAGATGCAAAAGTGCCTTCTGGAATGTGCTACTAATTGAACACAAGGAACTATAAGAAGCAGATTCATAAAAAGTTTCCTGTAATCCATAAATCAGAAGGGAAAAGAATCCAAAAGATGGAAATAAAACACAAAAATAATGAGCATTTGTACCAGTGTAGTAGGCCTAAAATTTCATCATCTATTCCACTATATTTTTAATTTTTTTCAGCTAAACACTTTTGTCAGTTCTCACTATACTAGAAATGTAAGACCTTATGGAAGGTTATTGTCTTCTCAATTATTTTGGAAAGAGATGAATATGCAGAGTGGACTGTTAATTAAAAATAACTGAATTTTCTATTGGATTCTCAGAAATTAAGAAACTAAAAAAGAAAACAGTCCTTGGTTATTTCAGAGAAGCTGAGGAGCCAAGTATTACCCTGCGTTACAGTAATGCGGTGATTTCTTATAATGATGAATTATAAGAAACATTTCAATTTTCAGAACAACATCAACTGTCAAACTTTTTTTTTCCTTTTCTTAATTGTACGGTTCTACTAACCAACATTTGCTGCTGTCCTGCAAAAAAATCCAATAATGTTTACGTGGGTGGTTGGTAGAAGCTGGGAGTAGATGAGTTTGTGTTCAGCCTTAGCCAGCGAAGAAAATCTTTTGTGGATATTGCCTTCTTATAACTACTGTTGCCAATATTGATCTCGGCTAACCACTGCAGTACACTGAAATCAATCCAGATACATTCTTTGGAGTCACCTAAAACTAGAGCACTCCATCGCTGAGTTGAGTACATTGACTTGAAATAACTTTATTTGCACTGGAATGTTAACACAACACAGAGATAGCGCTTGAATGTTAACACAACACAGACACAAATAGGGACATTCCCCCTTTTTGTGACTCAGAAGCCTTCACAAAGCAATCTGGTGTGGTTTGTGCTGAAAATAACAGGATCCAAAGGGAAAGAAATCCTTTCTTCTATGTAGCTGCCTTTATATTCATGCCCTAGATGGCAGAGAGAGTGGGAGTGTATGGTCTACATACGAACAGATGTAACTGCATAAGTATTAACCTGCACTACCCGTGATTTGTTTCTGGGTTTGGTGTGATTTGCTTGGCAGAGTTCTGTAATTTTAGTCAAGATGGCTCACATCCAAACAGACAGTATTTTGTGCATGAAGATTTAAAATATCCAGAGTGTGAGCATCCATTGATTTTGTGTTGCCATGAAGGTAGAACATAAAGCATGACTGCCGTATGTCCTGTCTGTTCATTAGTGCAGATTAAATGTTGCTTTGTTGAACTAACCAGTAGTAAGGGTAGTGACCACTAAAGAATCCTTGAAAAGTAAGTTTACTTTTGACTGCTTTAGCTGTTCAACAATCATGTGTATGATTGCCTATGCTGTCTTATATACTTTTACAACAGAATCAAACTGCCATATAAAAAAGTGAGATAGCTCTAAACCCCTACTCATATGCTAGCAGTTAACCTCATATATTTACTGATAGTAAAGCAAAGGAGACCTTCCACCACTAAAATCTGATCATAATACTTGTGCCCATTTTTATCTCCCTATAGAAAATGGACTGTTAGGGTTTAGTCCAAGGCAGACTTGAGGGACTATTATTTACACTATTTTATTATTATCCTACACATACTTGCATCACATTTTTCACTCTTATGAATTTGCATGTACAAGCTGCTTGAAAACGTATGTCTATAAAAATGCATACATACATACATACATACATACAATGTATATAGCTAGATGTCTGCATTTATATAAAACAGAATCTGGTGAGTTGCTCTGTGACCTGCTAACAAATACTTTTTTATTGCTTTCTTCCTCGAATAGCAGTTGTATTTGTTCTGCTGCACCAAGATCTTTCCCTCATTTACTAATCCACCTTTATTGTATCTAGAACCCTAAAAGGATGTACAGAATATTGTACTGGAAAAAAATGCAGATTAGAGTTTTAAATTAAAAAAAAAAAAAAAAAAAGATCCCAGTCCTCTTGGATAAAACAAGTCTTCATGGATGATTGCTTTGGGGCAGGGGGGGGGGGTTGTTGTTTTGGTTTTGTTTTTTTTTTTTTCCAATTTTCCTACCTGAGTGGCTCCAAAAGATCTTTAGTGAATATCCTATATTTTGATATATCAAAATTAGTTAATATTTTTGCAATGGGATCATTAATCTTTCAAAGCATTCTTCCTGTACAGTGCACATAAAAGATGCCACAAAATGTCAGATTTCTTAGGATGGTTTTCTTCACCAATACATGCCTCTTATTTGTACAGGGACGTACACTACCATTAAAGGGAATGAGATCTCTTAACATCAAAGCTGTCCTCAGCATAAGGACAGCTCTCCAGGATGTCACTGAGCTGCAAAACGTTAAACAATATGCAAAGTAATTACGAATTCCATCATGATAAGAAAGAGATGTGCTATACTGCTTGCTTCTTGCAAGTGATAAACCTCTGTTAACTTATTGATTGATAATTGCCAAGATGCTTCTATTACATCTGATTTAGGTTTGTTATTTGTATTTTAATGACAGGCATCAAACTTATTCCACATCTGTTATAAAACTGACAGGAGGACAGGCCTTCTTCTACGCAGATAAGCAGACAAAATTCTTATACTACTAGCAAATATATGCTGTTACTACCTACATGTAATATTATTATTCCCAGGCAATATCAGTAATAGAAAGTAATTTGAAAATACATTCCTTTTACACATTTCAGGATTGGTTTTGGTTTTGGGTTTTTTGTTTTGGTTTGGTTTTGGGGTTTTTTGTTTGTTTTTTTTTTTAATTAATTGTCCAAGACAGTGAATAGAATGGCATTGTATCTGTGAAATAAAAAGGGGGGGTGGGGTGGGGGGAGGGGGAGCTGAGGAGTACTATTCCACTAATCAATCTAAAGACACTACTGCCTAATCTATAATTCACTTGCTTTACATATGAGGAAGTAATACAATAATTCAATTATTTAAAATCTCATCACATTAATATTCATGTCCCAACATATATTTATTTTTTATATTGATGTTGGTTTTCATTTATAGAAGCACAAAGGACAGGTAAGATTACCAGGTTTACACTCAGCATCAGTGCATTTATAATGGTTTTGGTATTAAGACAGCTTGTTCAGAGAGTTCTAAAGCTACCTAAGTGCTTTACGGAAAAAGTATATATTATTGCCCTAAACTACATACAAAGATCACAAAACACTTTTAAAATGTCAGTAAAATAAACACCATCTATTTTCTCCTGATTTAATGACTAGGGCTGTGAGGATGTATGAGTAAATGATAAAAATTCTCAACACTTACTGAAATGATCTGCAACTTTGGGGAGCAGTTGAACTTTTCTGTTTCTCCCTTGTTTTTTCATTCTAACACATTCAAGTGGCAAACCTTGGAACAAGGGTATCTGAAAATAACAATTTAATTCTGTTTTTTTTTATCATTATTTTTCATTTTCATGGGCTGCTTTCAAGATACTCCAAGTTCTCAAACATTAATGTTAGTGATGGAGGTGATTACATAGAAACATAAAATCATAGAATGGTCCAGGCCAGATGGGACCTCCAAAAGTCATCCAGTCTGACCTCTCCACAGTAAGCAGGGACATCCCCAACTAGATCAGGCTGCCCAGGGCTTCATCGAGCCTTACTTTGAATATCTCCAGGGAAGGGGCCTCAGCCACCTGCTTGGGCAACATGCTCCAGTGTTCCATCACCTTCATAGTGAAGAACTTCTTCCTGATATCCAAGCTAAATTTGCCTTTCTGTAGTTTGAAGCTACTGCCTCTTGTTCTGTCACCAAAGGCCCTTGAAAACAGTCTCTCCCGATCCTTCCTGTAGGTCCCCTTCAGGTACTGGAAGGCTGCTATCAGATTTCCCCTTCTCTTCTCCAGGCTGAACAATCCTCGCTCCCTCACGACCACAACAGCCTGTCTTCATAGCAGAGGTTGTCCAATCCCCGATCATCTATAATGTCCTAACATGGTTTTGTCATAGAATCTCTTATTTATTTATTTATTTATTTATATTTTTTTACATCTTTACTAAATGAAAACTATAAGGCTGATATTTTTTATTTCAAAGTTGGACTGGATATTTAGAAAATAAAAATTTAGGGAAGTATTCAAGCAGTGATTTGCCACTTTAGTTTCTCCGTGAAACCTTGACAGCTTCTAAGCTATAGCAAAATTCTATTATATATACTGAGCTAGGTGATGATAGCTAAATTAAATGTAGTCTGAATTACACACAGTCTGAACAGAAGGCCGTAATAAACATTGTGCTACATTGGACAAATTGTCCATCTAACCCTATATTCCATTTCTCACAGCAACCAACATTAATTAAGGCAGTCGTTTGCAGCACCAGGATGATTTAGCTTGACAGGTTAAAGAAACAATTGAAACTGTGGCCTCCTTTTTGTCCCCTGTCCTTTGTATGATCAATTTGCTTTTAAGCTTTTTTCTTGCTGCTGATAATCAGATTATACATTGGAAACTTCTACACAAATTTACTAAAAGGTTGACATTTTAGTTGTAGAACTATTCATTAATCAATTTTTTTAATTAAATAAAAAAAAGAAGACACATTAATTTCATAAATGGTAGCTAGGATCTCCTGGCAACAATGTCCTTTAAACATATTTTTTTTTAATCATTACTCTTTTAAATATTCTTTACTGTTCATAGTGTCTAAATTTGTATGCTACTTTGTCATAAATTAAGATCTTAAGAGAGGTGGATTTTCATGCTGACAACACGATAATGTTATTTTATATAAAAAATATTCAAAATCTTTGTAATAGTGTACGGAAAAAAGCATTCCTAAGTATACACTGCAAATCGAGATTTCAAGGAGTTTTTGTAATAATTAGGAAAATTGCTTCCCAAGCACATTTTTTTATGAGTCAAGATTCACAACAATAAAACTAACTACTGATACACATAATATAACAATAAAATGCAGCTTTTATGACAGTCACCAGCATAGCACTCTTTTGTTTCACCCCTCATTTCTCTCTGTTATTGTGGTAGACATGTAAAAGAGATGACTCCTCTCTGTTAAGATATTCTTGAAATACACTAATGAACTAAAACATGTTAACTGTTCATTCTGTTCAAAATATGAACAAACTTTTAAAATAAATTTAAAAAATTCTGCTGATATTTTTTTCAGTGAAATACTGCTTCTTATAAATATCCCCTTGAAGTCTGAGTTAATCCCTTGAATGGGATCAACCACATGTAGAATTTGTCATCTAAAAGTCAGGTAGTTTTTAAGTGCAAATTAGTGCAAAGAGTAAGGGTCAAATTAGTGTAAAGAGTAATGGAGTGTCACAGATAATGCTTTCCCATCACAATTTATCTTGTTTTGTATGTGTATTAGTATAAACTGAATGGTTAATTTCTCTCCACTGACTGTAAGGTGGCTATCTCAGATTAGATGCTGAAGACCAAAGCTATCACCAGACCCCGAAGTGTTCTCTCATAGATTTGCTTCAGTTTTACTTTTAAACACTAAGTTAAGAAGCAGTAAAATATTTTATTTAAATAAATATCTTCTCAAAGAACCCCCCCCCAAAAAAAACCCAACCAAACCAAATATCAAAACAAAAAAAAAAAAAAAAAAAAAAAAAAAAAAAAAAAAAAAAACCAGAAACCAGGGGGAAAAAACAGCACACACACAAAAAAAACAACCAATAAAATGCCTTTAATATATCTTTTTTTAATGTATTTTTCATTTTAGTGATGCTACTCATAATCAGACACAATAAAAAAGTACACCACCCCTTCTGCTGGAGGGGTATATTTATCTTAAAGGTCTTTTCCAACCAAAATTCTACGGTTCTATGTTTTGGCTACAGTATATCTATGCTGCCTTCAAGGGAGGGTTGGATCACTTGATTTCTCGTGGCTTAAGAATAGAAGGAATATACTTTGTACAGGTAGATCTCTGGAAGCATAAACTGCTCCTTGTGTGCAGCATAGCATGTTTATGTCTGCGGATCTGTCTGAGGCTTACTTATGTGGCTCTGAAACGTAAATGCTGCATCCTGTGCACAAGTTGTCTGTTTGAAAGCCAAGCACATGAATCCCAGATCACATGCAAACTACAAGACCATGTAATGCGGACCTAGTCTGCAAATTATGAATTTTTTTTACTAGTTATAAATGCTGAAAGTCTAGAGTCTAAATAAATATTCATGTAAAAGATGGTAAAACAGTAAAAGTGAACATTATTTGATTCATCTTTATTATCCACAGTTTCTCTAACTAAGAACATTAGAGAACCCCTTTTATGTGAGAATAAGTAAGGAACATCTATCCAAATGAGTACAAGCCTACTAAATACATGAAGGCTCGATTCTTATGCCAAATGCTAAAAGTAAATCTGAAATAAACTATTTTCAATTAACTTCTGCAGACTTTATGAATTTTCAATATCTGTACCTCTTATGAAGTAAATATTTATGTTCCTTAAACAGAAGTCTTGCTGACAAAGCAGAGGCCTATTGCACTCATAATGTCAAAAGAGATTAAGGAGGGCATATTTGATATTCTTTTTGCCTGGAATCTAAACATAAGCAAGAAGGGACGGACAGAAGAACCTGGGAACTACAGGCCTGTCAGCCTGACCTCAGTGCAGGGAAAATCATGGAGCAGATTGTCTTGGGGGCAATCACTGCGCACCTGAAGGATGGCCAAGGAATCAGGCCCAGCCAACATGGATTTAGGAAGGGCAGGTCCTGCCTCACCAACCTGATCTCCTTCTATGATCAGGTGACCAGCCTGGTGGACGTGGGAAAGGCTGTGGATGTAGTCTACCTGGACTTCAGCAAGGCCTTTGACACTGTCCCCCACAGCAAACTCCTGGCCAAGCTGTCAGCCTGTGGCTTGGACAGGAGCACTCTGTGCTGGGTTAGGAACTGGCTGGAGGGCCGAGCCCAGAGAGTGGTGGTGAATGGTGCCACATCCAGCTGGCAGCCTGTCACTAGTGGTGTCCCCCAGGGATCAGTGCTGGGCCCCATCCTGTTCAATATCTTTATTGATGATCTGGTTGAGGGGATTGAGTCCATCATCAGTAAATTTGCAGATGACACCACATTGGGAGCAGGTGTTGATCTGTTAGAAGGTAGAAGGGCTCTGCAGAGGGACCTTGACAGGCTGGACAGATGGGCAGAGTCCAACATGATGGCATTCAACAAATCCAAGTGCCGGGTTCTGCATTTTGGCCACAACAACCCCATGCAGAGCTACAGGCTGGGGTCAGAGTGGCTGGAGAGCAGCCAGGCAGAAAGGGACCTGGGGGTACTGGTTGACAGCCGCCTGAACATGAGCCAGCAGTGTGCCCAGGTGGCCAAGAGAGCCAATGGCATCCTGGCCTGCATCAGGCATAGTGTGGCCAGCAGGAGCAGGGAGGTCATTGTACCCCTGTACACAGCACTGGTTAGGCCACACCTTGAGTACTGTGTCCAGTTCTGGGCCCCTCAGTTTAGGAAAGATGTTGAATTGCTGGAGCATGTCCAGAGAAGGGCAACGAGGCTGGTGAGAGGCCTTGAGCACAAGCCCTATGAGGAGAGGCTGAGGGAGCTAGGGGTGTTTAGCCTGGAGAAGAGGAGGCTCAGGGGTGACCTCATTGCTGTCTACAACTACCTGAAGGGAGGTTGTAGCCAGGAGGGGGTTGGTCTCTTCTCCCAGGCAGCCAGCACCAGAACAAGAGGACACAGTCTCAAGCTGCGCCAGGGGAGGTTTAGGCTGGAGGTGAGGAGAAAGTTCTTCACAGAGAGAGTGGTTGGCCATTGGAATGGGCTGCCCAGGGAGGTGGTGGAGTCACCATCCCTGGAGGTGTTCAAGAGGGGATTGGACGTGGCACTTGGTGCCATGGTTTAGATAGTCATGAGGTTTAGGGTGACAGGTTGGACTCGATGATCTTTGAGGTCTCTTCCAGCCTTCTTGATTCTATGATTCTATGACTAAACAATAACATTATAAATATTTCTGAGATTGTACATTTTGTTATGCTATTAATGGCATAACCACCAACTATAAGCACTTGGACACAGGTAACTGTACATGCAAAGATAATATGTAGCTGCAAGAGGTAAAAGGAGATTTTTTTGAATGTAATTGCACAAGCCAAGGTCCAATGAAAATTACGTACAAGGGACAAACTCTGTAAAATATGAACCGTGGGTGTAGAAAGTCACGAAACATGCCTGGGAAAATTAATAAGTCCTGCTCCTACATTGGGAAGAGATGAGAGTCATCCACTCCTTTGGGGAGGTTGTGGACGCACGAGAAAAAAAAAAAGAAGAAGAAAGATGACACTTGACATTTTCAGGAAGGATAGACTGACAAGACGAGATGGTGGAGTTGCTCTCTATGTGAGTATGCAACTAGAATGCATTAAGTTTAACCCTGGGCAGATGATGAAAGAGTTGAAAGCTTGTGGGTAAGAGTCAAGGGACATGCAAATATGAATGGTATGGTTTTGGGCATTTACTACAGGCCACCAAGCCAGGAAGAAGCTGTCGATGAGGCCTCCTACAGGCAGCTGGAAGTAGCCTTCAGATCAAGAGCCCTGGTGCTCATGGGTGACATCAATCACTCCAATATTAGTTGGAAAGATCACACAGCCAAACATAAACAGTCCAAAAGGTTCCTGCAGTGCACTGGTGACAACTTTCTGCTGCAGGTAGTTGAAGAACCAACGAGGAGAAGTATGATGTTGGACCTTGTATTAACAAACAAAGGACTGTTTGGGGGCAATCCTGGCTGTAGTGAACACAACATGTTAGAATTTAGTATCATTAGACAAAGAAACAAGGTGATAAGTAAAATCTCAGCCCTGGACTTCAAGACTCTACTTTGAAAGTATCCAATGGGCTAGGGCTCTAGAAGGAATGGGTTCCAAGAAAGTTGTTTAATATTCAAACATTACCTCCTCCAAGCTCAGAGATAATGCATTGGTCTGTGAGGTGGATTGAAAACAGGCTTAACAACAGAGTTCAGAGGGTTGTGATCAGTGGCACGGAGTCAACTTGGAGGCCTGTGGCAAGTGGTGTTCCCCAGGGATCAGTATTGGGTCCAGTTTTGTTCAGTATCTTTATCAACGATTGAATGTGGGGATTGAGAGTACCCTCAGCAAGTTCGCTGATGATAGAAAACTGGGGGTGGAAAGGAGTGTAGAGATGTGTGCCAACACCCCATCAGGCTGTGCTGCCATCCAATGAGATCTGGATAGCCTGGAGAGCTGGGTGCAGGCAAACTGCATGCAGTTCAATAATGACAACTGTGGAGTCCTGCACCTGGGAAGGAATAACAGCAGGCACCAATACAGGTTATGGGTTGCCCTGCTGGAAAGCAGCTCCACAGAGAAAGACCTTGGAGTGCTGGTGGACAGCAAGTTCTCCATGAAACAACAATGTGCCCTGGTGGCCAAGAGGACCAATGGTATAATGGGGTGCATCAAGAAAAGTGTGTTCAGCAAGTCTAGGGAAGTTCTTCTCCCCCTCTACTCTGCCCTCGTGAGACCACACCTGGAATACTGTGTCCAGTTTTAGGCTCCCCAGTTCAAAAGAGACAGGGATCTACTAGAAAGAGTCCAGAATAGAGCCACAAGCATGATTAGGGGACTTGAGCCTCTCCTCTATGAAGAGATTGAGAGACCTGGGGCTGTTTAGTCGTGAGAAAAGAACATTGAGAGGGGGTGTGATCAATGTCTATAAATATCTGAGGGGTGGGTGTCAAGTGGATTCTCCTTCTCTGAAAACTTTCAAAACCTGCCTGGAAGAATTCCTTTGTGGACTACCCTATGTGATCCTGCTTTTGGCAGAGGGGGTTGAGCTTGATGATCTCTGGAGGTGTCTTCCAATCTCTAACATTTTGTAATTCTGTAATTCTGTGACTTTGGCTTCAGCTTACCTCATCAAAGAGATCAAAACTGGACCTCAAACCTGAGTGCAGCTCTCTCTTGTTACTACATGGCATCAGTTCTGTGGTACTGAAAACTACAGCTAATGTAGGAGATGGTTATTAGTATGCATTAATTATAACTAATAATATATAACAACATGCCATTTGAAAATGTGTGTTAATGATGGTCTAATCAAACTCTACTTTGATGCTGGCCTGATTTCTGTCTTCTAAGTACTCCCATCACAGTTGCATCCTGCACCATGACACACACATACATCTGTATCTGTGCACACATACATATATTCAGTTGCAAGAGTTTCATGTGAAACTGCATTTTATATTCTGTATAATTTACACAATCATTTCAGAATAATAAGGTCCAAATTATCCATTAATTTTGTGGGGCTGAATACGGGGGTTGGAAGTAGGTCCCTTCCCACCTTAAACTGTTCTATGGCTCTGTGATTCCCTCTAAGGTATAGGGATCACTGGGTGGAATCATAGGGGTAATGAGTGAAAGTTGAGGCATAGGAAGTTCCATGTAAATATGAGGGAATTTTTTTTCACTGTGAGGATGACAGAACACTGGAACAGGCTGCCCAGGGGAGTTGTGGAATCTCCCTCCCTGGAGATATTCAAGAACTACCTGGATGAGTTCCTATGATTTGCTACAGGTGATCCTGCTCTGGTAGGGGGGTTAGACTGGATGATCTTTTGAGGCCCTTTCCAGCCCCTAACATTCTATAATTCTGTGATTCCTTAGCCACCTCAGCAGCAATGCTGACTTGATCCTCTCACCAACTCAGGAAAGGCAGAATCGTTTGTGGACTGAAACATGAACTGGATAAATAAAATGATCTTGGTTAAATGAAATAGCCTCAAGAACTTAAAATTAGTGGCTAGAGTATAGTCAAGGCAGTGAGGTATTTCTCAGATCAGCTTTGCCAATGAAGAAAATAAATAACAAACTAGATCCTGAGTCACAACTGCAATACTCTAGCTTTACATTGAAATAATACATTTGAAATTGTTTGGATGTTGCAATGTAAAATTGAGTAGCACAATGATTATTCAGGTCACCAACCTTTTCTCCCTTATAACTCTAAAATGTTATTTAATTAAAACTAAAATGGCTTGTGGGATTAGTCCCAGAGTATAGTTTCTAGGCACTGCATAAATAGAAAGGTGTTACTTTATTGCTAATAAGATTTCATCTATACAGTTTTCCCACAGTTTGCTGATTTCCCTGCAAATCTCCTTTCAATGTGCAGACACCACTGGATACTCTCATAAAGGATAGTTTCAGAAAGCCTTTTGTAAATTTTCTATGACAAAGCAAAAGAATGTAAAAAATAATTTTGTTTACATATAATTTTGAAGAAAAAGGAAACAATGGAAGAAAATGAAAGATAATGTATTCTCATTTCCTGGTATTCAATTCTGATTTTGTGCTTTATTTTATATTAGAAAACAAAACAAGAAGATTAAACACTTTAATCAAATCCATCGTTTTATTTCAGGTTTCTATTTTGAACTACACTGAAAATTATTAATTCGATTTGCGTCTTTGCATCTTTACATGATAGGTTGTTTTTTGTTTTCATTTTGTTTTGTAGCATAAGAAAAAAGGAACAAGTAAACTTCTTAAAAACAAAAATCACTCCTTCACATTTCTCATGCTTGAACAGGATTTTTTTTTCCCTGAAATGTTTTTCAGGTGGTAGGTACTTTGTGCTTCAAATGGTTTATTATTTGTCTCTGAAATGCCTGTGGCTTTTGAAGACTGTAGTCTGAGTCAGGAAAAGACTGAAGAAAGAAAATATTCTTTTTTTCCTAGTAAAATAAATAAATAAATAAATAAATAAATTACAGTGAATTAATATGTGAATTAATAAGAAAACCAAGGCCTGGTATTACTGTCATACCACATAACAACATTAGGCCTCCAGAAAGAAAATGACTGGCATATGAACCATTTGATGCATAAAATCAAGTCTGAGAGAAGATGAAGACAGGAAGCCTTTTCTTTTGGAACAGACTTATTTCTGTAAATTAGTAGTTCTACATCTCTAAAATACTGAGGTGGAAGGCAGGGCTGGGCCTTCAGAGACTTGGGTCTATTTCTAGCACTATCAACAGCCTGACATGTGACCTTCTTTTTCCTATCTGTTGAGCAAATAAATTTATACAGTATGCCATTGTAGAGGCTGCTGAGATGGGGTGATAAAAAGAGGAAGAACTGAGTATTACTCTTACATTAGATTTTACTTTTAGCGTTGCACCCAAGTCACATTGATAATTACCTCAGTCAGTATGTTTATTCATCACAGATTTCAAATCAGCTTTGGGCTGTATAACTTTTTCCCCTTCCTCAGACTGGGAAACTGAGGCACAGGAAAGAAAAATGAATTGCCCAGAGTCATGTCATCAAACTATAGTTGGAGGAAGGAATAGGGCAGGTCTTTACCTCAGTGATGTGTTCTGCTCTTTAAGAAACATTTCCCTCTCCATTATTAAACAATGGAAATATGTTATAAACAGAGAGAACAGAGACATAAACTCTTATCTGGTTTTGTCCATTTCAATGATCCTTACGTTGCTCTGAGACTGTGCCATGAAAATGGGTACTAAAGGAATCAATTATTGATAACACACTATAGATCTATTATTCAAACTGGTGTGATTCAGGGGGATTATTTGTGTAAGCAATAGATTAAAAGTTTGGACACTTTTTTTTTCTTTTTGTTTTAATTGAGAAGGGTAGTTTTAAATGGCTTATCTAGACCTAATGACACTGTGATCTGTGTTTCATGAGTTATGCTTTTCCTGCCCTAAGAGTTTCAGCATGAGAATGAAAGTTATTTTTAATTAACTTAAAAATATATGAATACACTTTACTAAAGTACCTCAGTCAGTCCTTCACAGAGTAACCAGGTATTTCAACCTTCTGCTTGTTTTCAGTCTCTAATATTTCAAGAAGGAATAAAATAACCAAGCAATCAAACTACAAACGCATTGCATTAGTGAAAGTGCAGTACTGTATTGTGTATTGATCACACTACACAGGAGTTAAGTCCTGCAGGATGTTAAGAATTGGTATAACATGTACTTAGAAGGTAACTTTGGAATCTGTTTAAAAAAAAAAATAATTGTGCTGAAGTCAGAGTATGGTGCAAATGTTATCGCTTCTTATTAAGGGCTATAACATTATACTAGTACTTTCTCTGTTGCAGATGACCAAAAGAACAAATATTTTTCACAGTTAATTTTGCTGCAATGTTTTTCTCCTGCCTAAATATATCTCTTTTATCACAAATTTAAAAAAAAAAAAAAAAAAAAGGAAGGAAGGACAAGCCTGGAGTGAAATCCCAGTCCCAAAGTCAGGCAACCATCTCACATAGTGCACTGGAAAAGGTAGAAATTAGCCTTCACATCAGGATCAAGTACATCAAAGATGCAGCTTGGAGGACATTTCAGTGAAATGATGCAGTGGAATCTCAGTTTATTTTCTGGAGTGAGGGCTGCAGCTAACCCATCTGCCTTCGTCTCCCCCTTCATCTGGGCTCCACAACTTTAAATTCTCCCCAGGAAACAGATTACACACTTCTGTTGTAGCAAGCTTTTAAAGTATGTGTGTGTGATTGTGTGTGAGTTTTGGGATGACAGGAATAAAAGGGGATGGGTGACTCCGTTTGCTATCTCTCTCCTTCCATCCAACATCATAGTGTGCACTTCCTGATGAAGTCACAGAATCAGTTCACTGCTGAGTTGGAAAGGGCAAGGAGAAAAAAGAGGGAAAAAAAGAAGGAAAAAAACCCACCTGTTCTGGATATTCTTACCAGTTAGGGTAGTAGTTCTGGGGCTCTAATGCAAACAATCACAGTGGAAACTGGGTCAGAAACTCAGACTAATATATATATATATATATACACACATACACATACATAGTTTAAATACAAAATTCTGCTCAGGACCTTGGCATGGCCTACTCACACCTCTTGCTACTACATCACTGGAATTTCAAAGTGAAAGGACTACATGACATTTATGGCAGACTACACCCAGACCGAATGAAAAATCTGTCCACCTTTGTGACTTCCACTAACTTTTCTAACATCTAGTGTGTGAAGCTTCTAAGACTATAACCCTGTCATCTATTCAGGCCAGTGTTTCCAACACGAAATTACCATGTGGTCCGAAGAATACTGGAGAAGAATGTCTGTGGATTTTCCTACCAGCTGCATAATCTAAGAATCCGTTGTGTGAAGTCGGTTAGGTCAAGCTTAGGTTTATATGAAAGCACACAGGGCTCTGCACAGTGTAGTAAGTGCTGCAACTCATGCTCCCCCAGTGCTTTTCTCTTGTTCCAGTGATCTAAGAATTATTTTTCTTTTAAAGAGGAACAGCTGCAGCAAGAGGGCTGGTAGCCTGGTAGTTGAGGGTATGAGCCAAAAAAGAGGAACATGTGGGCTGCCTCTTACACTGCAGAAGACAGAGAATTTTAGTTTTCTTATCCTGAGCCAATCTCCTACTCAGTAGACAGAAGCAGGCAAACAACTTCTCTAACTTTCTTCTCCTTTTTTCCTTTTTTTTTTTTTTTTTTTAATCATCATCATCCACCACTACATCATTTTGCAAAGCTCCATCTGGTGAACATATCACAGGGAGATTTGGAATGTCTCCATGTCTCCACATGTGAGACATCATTGCCCTCAGGAAAAGGAAGAAGCACAATATCCAGTTTTGAAAACTTAGTTAGGCCTAAATGCAATTTAGGTAGAAGTCCAGTAGTTCTGTGAAGACTGGTCTGTGAAATACACTGAGACAGAAAATTATATTGACCCCTCCTACCCTGGATAATCTGAGCTGGTTCAAAGTCATTGTATAAATTCAGAAGCATAGTTTCTGCATGAGTTGCATCAACATACAGAGGTACCTATGTTAACTTCCAGACCCAGCATACCCAAAGCCTTAAGAAAGTCACAATTTCAAATGAAATAATGATCCTGTGCCTTTTTGCAGGGGCTTGGAGTGATAGACTGAGAGGGGATGGATTGAAGCTTGAGGAGGGCAGATTTAGACTAGATGTTAGAAAGAAATTCTTTACAATGAAGGTTCTGAGACACTGGGAGGTTGTGGATGACCCGTCCCTGGAGGTGTTCAAGGCCAGGTTGCTTGTTCCAGGGGGGATTGGAACTAGATCATCTTTAAGGTCCCTTCCAACCCAAACCATTTTATGATTCTATTTGTTGAGTCCATCGTGATTTGTATTGCACACACACACACACAGATGTCTATATACATTTGTATATATATGTGTGCATGTGTCTGTGTATCCACACACAGCATTATGTCTACAGTTTAGGATGACTTTATTGTGATCATACCTCCGACAGAAATAAGCCAGTTTTACAGTACATAGCATAAGTACTGAAAGCAGGTTATTTACAGGAATAAATTTTTGTTCTGTAGAAACTTTGCAGATGCTGCTTTCTACTCTGCAATCCTACACTGCTAGATGATGTAACTAGCTTTTTACCATGTTCCAATATAACACAAATACACACTTAATCAGTATTACTTACATAGTCCTAACAGTGAGATGAAAGATTGGAAAAATGTGAAAGTATCCCCAAACCTTTTCCTGTTTCAAGGTGTTTTCCATATTAGGAGTAAACCCACTCTTATTCATAAGGTAACTGTGATGCCCAAGGCATTTTCCTTGTGTTTGGTTAAATATGGGAAGCTCATTGTTTTAGGCTTCTAGAAATTGCAAAGGCAAACACAAGGTAAAAGACATCAGATAAGGAAAGGAGTCAAGGAAAATAGAGTCAGGTACCCTTTCCCCTATCTCATCTACTGGATAATTTGGAGGGGATAATGTGAGCTCTGGTTATTCAACCTGTGTATGGATCGTAAATGAGAGATGCATATGCTGAATTTAAAGGCTGATTCATTGGCATGACAGTGCTAAATAATACCTCACCTTATCACACTCTCTAAATAAAAGAGTAAAACACTACAGCCAGAGAGATTCTATCAACAGGATCCACAACTAGGTATTTTCTTAAAACACACAAAGGCAGGTGTCTTGTCCTAAGAAACATGTTTCCAAACTTAATTCAAAATGAGGAAATCTAGACATTTATGATTATGGCACCAAGTAAAGACCAATTCTTTTTCTGGCCCTGACACACCTTTGCTGTGTAACTTGACTTATAGAACCAAAACTTCAGACACCAAATCTAAAATGGATGATGTTTCTTTTTTTATCTCCTGACATGTCTTCTGGATACTAAATTTTGCATGGCAGATTCTCTCTCAATACATATATACAAGATATGAATCTCTTTATCTAGTTTCAAAGTATAGAGCTGAAAACACAATGGGTTCCTTACCTAAATAGTCTTTTGGAAGTTACAGAGCACCCATAAACACTCTTCCATCTTCTGGCAGACATCTTTTTCTTTTTTTTTTTCTTTTGTCACCTCGAAATTCTAGGGTTCACTAGTCACCACCTCTCAGCAGATCCCTTGGAAGAAGCAGGAAACTTGTCCTTCATGCTTTGACAACAGGTCACCGTCTCCTTCCACTTATTTCATCCATATTTGTTTATTCAATAACTTCTTAATGTTCAAGTCCTCTGGTTGCATTTTGATTGTTTTTACGGTGCCTGAGCAATTTTAATAGCACAAAGGTAAAGATGCTCAGAAGCTTTATTCTAAAGCAGTAGGAGAACAAGCTCTTTAGTCCTCCTGCCCAACATCCCAGTGAGAATTCGACAGGCTCCAGATTTTCCTCCCTGGGTACTTTACTCACTGTAATCTTGTCCCTGCTTCTGACACCCAATCAGTATGTCCCCTACCCCAACCCCAACTTTGACCCTAAGCCATTCCCCCGACTCTCCCACCTCCCTCCAAGGAGCTTCCTGGGGGCTTCCTTGCCTCTGGCTCCTCTTGCACTTCCAGGCTGCAATTTTTGATACACAGGAGGTATCCAGACAGCATAGCACACACTCCACCCCCCACATTCCCCGACATCACTGAAACACAAAGTCAAAGAAACCATCAGGGGAAATGAATTGATGTGCCTCAATGTGGCGCCAAGCTTCCTTCCCTCTTTTTCTTCTGCCTTTTTTTTCCCCCCCTCCTAATGAAACCTCTAATGTATTTCTTGTGGTGTTTTCTGTCTCAATGGCATTTTATCTCTTCTGGCCTCTTTGTAATTTATTTGGCAGGCTTTTTTTCAGGCCAGGGTTTCTCTTTTCTTGTCTGTTTCATTTCCTCCTCCTGTCCCATTTCCTCCTCCCACCCCGCCCCGTTCTCCCTTCCCTCTATAGTCCCTGCCTACCAATCGAACGGCTACGTTTTCGTCGTGGGGACCCGTCATGGCCATAATAACTGTTGTAAGTTGTCTGTGGTCTAACTACATTAATCTGATACGATCATCGTCGTCAGTATGTCTAATTTACTTGCAAGCGGCAGTCAGGGAAAAGCGCTGACCAAATTATCATGCCGCCGGGACCAGAGGGTGCAGGCTCCATATGGCTCCCTTTCTTTCCCTATAAATAACCCTCCTTCAGCCCACTCCCGCGCTTACATCCCCCCCTACCAGTATGCCGCAAAGTTCAGCAGCGGCGTCGGACAGGAAAGGTACAGCCACGGGCTGCAGGAGACACCCGGCGGAGGAGATGCCGCTGCCTCGCGCGCCTCCGCCCTCGCCCCCGCCTCCGCCTCCGCCTCCTCGGCGCGATTTGACAAAGCTGGTGGAAACGCGAGTTTCCATTTGCACCACCAGAGGTGCAACTGGTTCTTCACTCGTAGGAATCTGAAGCCAGTCCAAATGATGCATAAACTTTCGTGTGCTTGGCTCCTTTCTTTAAGGCCAGGCACCGATTTTTCCTCTGTGTAATCTCTTTTGTCAGGAAGAATGGGAGTGGAAAGGACAACGGAGGGCGGGGGGCGGATGGAAAGGGGGGCAGGGGGTGGGGGAGGGGGGGCGGGTGGAAGAGGAGGGGAGCGAGAAAAGCAAGCTTTATGTTTCCACAGAGGACATTAGGAACATCCTTAGGAAAATATCCATGTACCTCTATATTTTTATATATAAATCAGAATGCCAAGATGCACAACTGTCAGGTTGAGCCCTCTCTTCCCCTCCTTATTCTGTGAGAACAGGTACAGTGAATAGCTAGCAGTGCAGCAACTCCCTTCTCGCTACTCCCCTTCTTCTCCGTGACCATCTAAATTATATATATATATATATATATATATGTAAAAAGCAATATTCTATGGTTCAACATTGTATAGAGAATGTGAATGTCAGCAGGAGACCAAAACCAGCATGAAATACTATAGACTGCAGGGAAGGAAGAAATGCGTTTAAAGCAATGATAAAAATGGCGTGTAGAATAATTACCTCAAATTGCTATTTGCTTGACACCCTGACACTAATTCTGCTCAAGACATTGGAAAATAACATGAGGCAAATTCACCTTCCTCACCTGCTTGTGAAGGTGTGTGTGTGAAAGGGGGCAAGAAGGAACCTGTCAGGAGGAGGGGAATGCTAAACTTTCCATCTTAAAAATGAAAGAAATAAATTAAATAATCCATTTAGGAGAAAGCATCTAAATAGATCGTCAGCTTTTAATGCCAACGTTTTTAACGCCTGCCCTGTACGTGGATTGATTTTTTTTCTTCCAGCATTCCCTCAGCAGATGGATTTTTGCCACTGCAGCTCAGCAGAGGGTGTCAGATCTTTCAGAGTGCACCAGGTTGAAACGAGCAGAGCCTCTTAGCAACTCTCCCTCCTCTGCGTGCATGTGAGTGTGTGCGAGCGTGCGACTCGGCAGCAGCGGAAGAAAAAGGAAAGAAGAGCGAGCAAGCGGGAGATCGCGGAGGGGAGGCAGCGAAGCCTGCAGGGCGAGGCGAGGCGAGGCGAGGCGCGGCGCGGGGCGGGAGGGCGGCCCCGGCGGCGCGGTAGGCTGAGGGCCGGAGACAGGCATGAGCAACCGCGCACCGCGGCGGGGGTGGGCTCCGCACTGTGCCGGCGTCTCGGAGGCCGGCGCCTGAGATTGGGGCGCGTTTTCAGCACCGGGACGCTGGACAGCGCCTGGCGGGCAGCGGGCTCGCAGGAGCGCGGCCGCGCGGCAAGGTCAGCCCGGCGCGGAGCCGCGCGTAGCGGCAGCCCCCGCGGCCGGCGCCGCGCTCTCTGCTCGCGCTCCCTGGCATGCAGCGGCAGCCGGTGGCGAGCAGCGCCCTGCCCCTGCCTCTGAGACAGCCCAGCCGGCAGAGCTCTGCTTAGCTGCTGCCCAGCAGCCGGGGAGAAGGGGGATCGAGCAAGGAGAGGATAATTTTTTTTCCTCCTTCCTATCTTTTTTTCTTTCGTGACATGCAGTACGTGCCTGGATAGTTTCTGGATATAATTATTGACTGGAATCTAGGCTGTTGCGGTTGTACGTGGGGGGGGGAGAAAGAGGGAGAGGGGAAAAAAAGAAAGAGTCCCCCCCTCCGTCTACCCTCCATGCTCCCCCTCCCCACATATTTTTTTTTTTTTCTCCCCCTTTGGTGGTGGTTCGGAAATTTCATGGATTGAACGAACTGGAATTGCTTTCCGCGTGAGGAGGATGGTTGCTGTTACTTTGTGATGAGATCGGGAATGAATTGCTCGGTTTAAAAATGCTGCTTTGGATTCTGTTGCTGGAGACGTCTCTTTGTTTTGCTGCTGGAAACGTTACAGGGGACGTTTGCAAAGAGAAGATCTGTGCCTGCAACGAGATAGAAGGGGATTTGCACGTAGACTGTGAGAAAAAGGGATTTACCAGCCTGCAACATTTCACCGCCCCAACTTCCCAGTTTTACCATTTATTCCTGCATGGCAATTCCCTGACTCGACTTTTCCCTAATGAGTTTGCTAACTTTTACAATGCAGTCAGTTTGCACATGGAAAACAACGGTTTGCATGAGATTGTTCCTGGGGCTTTTCTTGGGCTGCAGCTCGTAAAACGCTTGCACATAAACAACAACAAGATCAAATCGTTCAGGAAGCAGACTTTCCTGGGGCTGGATGATCTGGAATACCTCCAGGCAGATTTTAATCTATTGCGGGATATTGACCCAGGAGCATTTAGGGACTTAAACAAACTAGAAGTGCTGATTTTAAATGACAATCTCATCAGCACCTTGCCCCCAAATGTGTTTCAGTATGTGCCGATCACCCACCTTGACCTCCGGGGAAACCGTCTTAAAACCTTGCCTTATGAGGAGGTCCTGGAGCAGATCCCAGGCATTGCTGAAATCCTTCTAGAGGATAACCCCTGGGACTGCACTTGTGATCTGCTGTCATTGAAAGAATGGCTGGAAAACATACCCAAAAATGCTTTGATCGGCAGAGTGATTTGTGAGGCTCCTACCAGGTTGCAGGGCAAAGATTTAAATGAGACCACAGAGCAAGAACTGTGCAAAAAGAACAGAGTGGATTCTAGCCTAGCTGCTCCCCCTGCTGAAGATGAAACCTGTGATCCTGGTCCCATTCCAACCCCCTTTAAAATACATGGCAAAGAAGACCCTGCAACACCAGGATCTGGTCCAAACGGAGGTACAAAGATTCCTGTCAACTGGCAAATCAAGACCAAGCCCACTGCTGCTGTCTTGACAGTTAGTGTGAAGAGCAAGCTACCAGCTGCTGTGTCCTGCCCACAGATCTGCAGCTGTGATCAGATCCCTGGCTCAGGTTTAAAGGTTAATTGCAATGACAGGAATGTGAGCAGCTTGGTTGATTTGAAGCCCAAGCCATCCAATGTGCAGGAGCTGTTTCTGAGAGACAACAAAATACACACCATCAGGAAATCCCACTTTCTGGATTACCGGAAACTTAATTTACTTGATCTGGGCAACAACAACATCGCCACTGTTGAGAACAACACCTTCAAGAACCTCTTTGATCTCAGATGGCTCTACATGGATAGCAACTACTTAGATACCCTGTCCAGGGAGAAATTTGCTGGGCTGCAAAACCTGGAGTATCTGAACGTGGAGTTTAATGGGATCCAGCTGATCATGCCTGGCACCTTCAATGCAATGCCCAAACTGCGAGTCCTCATCCTCAACAACAACCTGCTGAGGTCTCTGCCAGTAGACGTGTTTGCTGGGGTCTCACTTTCCAAGCTGAGTATACACAACAATTATTTTATGTACCTCCCAGTGGCAGGGGTGCTGGACCAGCTCACCTCCATCACCCAGATCGACTTGCACGGCAACCCATGGGACTGTACTTGCCCTATTGTGCCTTTCAAGCAGTGGGCAGAGATGCTGCGCCCCAAGGTGATTATGAGTGACCTAAGGTGCGAGTCTCCTGAAGATTTCTTTAAGGAGGATTTTGAGTCTCTCTCCAATGACGTGATTTGCCCTCAGTTAAAAATCTCACCCACATTAACTTCTAACAAAAATAGCACTGGGTTGACAGAGACAGGTACTCACTCCAACTCCTACTTGGAGACCAGCCGGGTCTCTATTTCAGTGCTGGTGCCAGGGCTCCTGCTGGTTTTTGTGACCTCTGCCTTCACGGTGGTTGGCATGCTGGTGTTCATCCTGAGGAACAGAAAGCGGTCCAAGAGGAGGGACGCCAACTCCTCAGCATCCGAAATCAACTCTTTGCAAACGGTCTGCGACTCGTCCTACTGGCACAACGGGCCTTACAGTGCTGACGGAGCCCACAGGGTTTACGACTGCGGCTCACACTCCCTGTCGGATTAAGGCGGTGTATGGGGCGGGGACGGGCCGCTACCTGGGACCGGCCATTCGCGCTCCGGCCGGTGGGGCGGCAGACGCTGGGTGCTGATGGCTCTGCTCCTCGGTTACCTTCTGTGAGAAACAAAACAGGCTCAAGCCCGCACGCCCCTCCTCACGACCTCCGCAGCGGGCACCGAGGCCCGGGGTGCGGTGCGGGGGGAGCTCTGCGCCGGGACTCACCCCCGCAGCTCCACGCGTCCCGGCGTGGGGGTCGCAGCCCCCGCGTCCAACGAACAAGTGAGGACCCTTTTCCTCCTGCTCCGGCAAAGCAAAACACATCTTCTGGTTTTGTTGGGCTTTTGTTCTACTGCGTTGGGGGTTGTTTTGCTTTTTTTTTCCCCTCTTCCCTTGCGGGACAGACCCTTCACCGAGAGGCCGGGAAGAGGAGGGGGGCGGAGGAAAGGCTGGTGTGGGCCTTCTCTTGATGACAAAGCGGGACTGGAAAGTTGCACGAAGGCATGAATGTAATGTAAATAAATGACTCTGACTCTAAAACAAGCAGACAAATGGACACACACACACACACACACAAAGGAAAAAAAAAAAGAAAAAAAAAAAGAAAAACAAACGAACAGAAAACAAGTGCTGCATGGCTCGCATGGATACAACGCACTCCAGGGACGCACCAGCCAACTGGAAGCAGCGTCTAGTTCACATCGTCATCCCTCTTACCTGATAAGTCCCTTCGTATCAAACCTTCTATATACAAAATACAGTATAATAATAAAAAGTGCCATTTCGCCATTTTTGTGTGATCAATAGGCAGTAGAGATCGTACTTTTACTGTGGGAAAAATTGTAAAGGTTTTATTTAAGACATAGTTGCATGAATATTCTCATTGGATTTTTTCCTTTTCTATTTTAATTTTTGGAGATGAGAATTACTTTGCCAGGAGGGATTTGCTCTGTTGATGGTGGGTTGTGTTACTTTTTTGGGGGTTGGGGAAGGGAATGCTTTAGTTTTGTTTTGTCTCTCTTCTTTTTCAATATACATAGTTCAGTATTGCCTTTCCATCTGAATGTAAAAATTAGTACCCTTGATTTCTATTATGGTAACAGTGTAAACATTAAAAAAACAAAAAAGTCCAAGGCAGTTAAGCATGACCAATTAATGTCACTCTAGTGCTTAGGCTGCAAAGTTTAATGGTAGAAAATTCTGTGATGTTGTAAATCTTACTATAACTCGAGGAAACGAGAATTGAGGAAGCAAGTGAATCTTACTAATTCTATTTGAGGATTTTATAATGGCATATTTTTTCAGTATTAAAGTGAAATGTTTTCAACTCTGGGTCCTTACCATTTTTCCAGCATCAATTCTTGCAAGTGGGTTATTTGGGTTTAGGGGACAGAGCCTCCTTTCAGTGCTCTCTTGTGTGTGTTTCTCTCCCTCTCTCTCTCTTTCCCTCCTTCCTTCCCTCCCTTCCTCTCTCTCATTCATTCACACAAAGAGGCACAAACACCCTTCTTTCACCCTTTCCCTAGTGTAAGTAACACAGGGAAGTTTCTTGCCTTCTCCCCCTCCGTCGCCTTTTTTTTTTTTTTTTTTTTTTTTTTTTTTTTTTTTTATAATGCGGCAGTGAATCCCTTTATTAATGCTGTGAATCTCTCGCTGCTGCCGCTGGTGCTGCCGCCTCTGCTGCGCACACTGCAGATATATTAGGGATGTTAGGAGGAATTTGATTTAATTGACTCTGCGTAGCTCGGTCTCATTAAGCCAGAGCTGGATTTCAGCGGTCAGCACTTCAGGCCCGTAGGCAGCTGCCGGACTGCCAGTGAGGCGGGGCTGCTGCGGGCGCCTGGGCTCCAGCAGCTGCTGCTGCTGCTCTTGCGAGTGGGAAAACTAATTAGTGAAGGGACTTTCCCATCCCTGCTCTGGGTAGCTGCATCCTTTGATACTAAATACTGGTGAAAGGAATAAAAAAAAAAAAAAAAAAAAAAAAAAAAGAAGGGCAAAAATCGCAGTGCTGCAGTTGGACTTCAGGCAGCTCACGTTTAATCTCATTCCTGTAAAGGAGAGTGGTCCTAAACTCGGCAAAACCTGTAAATGCAAAAGTCCCTGCAAATCATTTGTAACTCACAATTCAAATCCCAATGGAGCTATGGAAATTTTCAGTCACGTTGCTTCTGGCTTTCTCCAGGCAGAGAATCCCTTTAAAGAGTAAAGCACTGATAGGGACTTGCTAAACTTCAAATACTGATTAAGTTTGCTTTATAGAAAATGTCAGTCTTTGGGATATGCAAGGAGAAAACAGATGTACATACATACATGCTGCAATATATGCAGTCTTGAAAATGAGGCAGAAGCCTGACCCTGGATTTCATGAAGTATTAAACATGGGGAATAGATCATTCCTCCATAATCCTTTATCACTGTGGAAAGGTCTGCAGTCTCCCAGAAGATACTTCTGAAGTTCGGTTGTGTAGTGCTGCAGAGGGGATGTCTTGCTTAACTATACACACCATTCCGATTTTGAAATCCCTGCTTTATTCTCTCTTGCTTCTTTGTAAGACTGATGGTTCTGCCAGGACATTCTACGTAAGACAAAATGATGGCAGTAGAGACACTAGTTTGCCGTTGTGCATTGTGCAATCTACCAGTTTGAGAAGAAAATGCATTTACATGTGAACCAGTGTTTCAGTCCTCAGGAGGCTATCAATTTTAGCTTAGGCACAGTCCAAAGAAATCAGTTCAGAATAAGCTGGTACACCCCTATATGACTGTCTAAATCTTGCTGCCTTCTCCATAATAAAACTGATGAACTGAGAGCATTAAGGACACATTCCATGCTAAAAAGGAATCATAGTTACATTACGATCACTGTTACAGAAGTTAAGACAAAAGACATAGTAAATTAAAGATGTCAGATCGTTGACTGAGATCCAACATGAAATGCATGCATTCCGGGGACTAAAATACTAACTACACATCATTTTTGTCATCATTGAGAAGTAGCATAAGCTTGTAACTCTGTTCATTTCCTTTCCTTAAGGTGCTAGTTCTTTGGCACACTTAAATAGAAGTGTTCATTCAATTGGAGTCTTGAAGATGTGCATTCATCGTACTGTTTCTAGGTTGGGAGAAATAATAGACTGACCCTTTCTCCTTCTATGTAAGTTACTACTGTTAACATTCATGTGATTCTTTCCTCCATCTTGCAGACCGTTGCCCTTAAGACACATAGATCACCTAAATTTCTGAGATGATGGCTAATTACCAAGCTTTGAATAACATCATTTATTTTATTTTTATGTTTATCACTTCTGAGGTGTGGGGGTGGGGTTTTTGTTTGTTTTGTTTGTTTTTTTGTTTTTGTTTTTGTTTTTTTAAAAGAAAATGTTAAATCAAAGAGAAAAATAAGAGAAAGAGAAAGGATGATTGAGAATGTACTGAAGAAGAGTGAAGTATGAACATGTTGAATATGTTTAGCTGTATGACATTAGCAATAACCTAAAATTATGTTAATACTTATAACAAAAAATTGTAATAATGCTCATACATTGGAATTTTTTTCTACTAATTTAAGAAGAATTTCAAAACTTCAGGCATAACATATATTACTTTAGGTTACGTCTTATCAGTTCTTAATCATCACAATAAGGAGATTTCTGTTGCTGTAGAAAGGACTGACAGGAAAGGAATACTTTATTTAGTTTTACAATAGCCTAGAATTTAAACTGTTGCCATAGAAATATATGCCTGTATGCATGGTAGCCTCTTGCTTGCCATTGCAGAAGATTGGATGGAACTCTAGGAACAACATGATAAAATTTTAAATGCATCCATAGGTGATATGTTTCATTTTGAGCAGAAGTGTAGTGTGGGAAGTGCACCGGATGCGTTATTGTATTGCTTTACTAAATTTATTGGTTGTGTCAGCTTATTTCCTAACTTTACTGCACCTGCATTTAAAATACACTGTTTCAGATCTGCTGCAAAACTATGGTGATGTAAATTTTTTTTTTTTCTTAAGGGAGGGTGTGGTCAGTTTTTATCTGGTGGAAAAGAAAAGGCCTTGTGTACTCGTCTTTACTGTGGTAGAATAGCTCTAAGTTACAAAAGGTGACCATTTCATGCTTTCTTAAACTGGTGATAAGGATCAGTAGTGTGAAAGTTAGGGCAGCAAGAAGATGTAAAGTGCTCCTCTCTAGTTTCCATTACCCATGAGAAGTTTTTGAGGTCTCCCAAATATGAAAGTCTCCCAAAGACAAGCATCTCTTGGTGGAGAGAAAACATCTTTCTCTTTGTATTTTTGTCAGTGGCTTATTCAGTTGCAAAATAAACCAGGGTTTTGTTTGAGAGTTTAGTGTAGTCATAAATACTATTTGAATCAGTCACAGCGACCATAGCTACATTTTTATTCACGTATGATCACAAGTGAGCTTTCTGAGATTACCATGGACTTCAACAGGTTGATCCTTTTGCATTTAGGAAAGTTTCCACAGGCATATATGTGAAGTAGGTCAGTTTCAGTGTCTGTGTAGTTCAAATTAATGGAAATTCTTTGCTTCTGGATGCAGAAGTTTCCAGACAATGAGCAGGACTTCCAAACTGGCTGCTGCATCATTACCTTTCTTTGATATTTGGGACCATATCAGAAAGTGAAAAATTAATGCTTTGTGTTGGAAAGCTGCAATTGCAGATATTAGTATAATCACTTTAAAATGTATAATGTATAATCTGTATGGACATGGATAATCAAAATAACAAGAATCTTTTTTTATTGTTCTCTGGTTTTCCCAGACAGAGCAATATTAACACTGAAAAAAAATGTGGACTAGAAAATGTTGCAAGTGTTGTTCTATATTGCATTATATTAATTAAGATTACATTTAGCAATGGTACCTGAATGGGATAACTTGTAACAGGAGAGATGATATTCACCATTATTTTCTGAGAGTTTTGGAAACTTTTATGATATTTTCTTCTAGATGGAGAAATATAATGAGATCCATCAATATTAGTTTTCCAAGAATAATTACCAGGCCAATTGATGAATTTATTGTCATGCTGAATGGTTTCATTTATCAGCCAAAATTTCTGAATTAGTTTCTGTATGCACTTTTTAAATAAATTCTTCAGTTATGTCAGAGAGGAACAAAGTCAACAGAAGTTCAGCTGAAGGAAATAGTTGTCTCCTGTATCAAGCACTTGAAGGCTAAGTCTGAAAGTTCATAAAAAAATTGACAGAAACTTCCCACTGTAGAAGATGGTGAGTAGACTTTAAGAGAATTACTGCCCTAAGTGCCATTGTTTTGGTGGTGTCAGTGGCATAAAGTGCTCTAACTTTTGCCCACTAAAAATATCTGTACCATTAGAACTCCTTCTCCATCCTTCCTCCTTTCCATTAGGTAATAAGATTGGTCCCCCTCAGACAGTTTGCAGACCCCTCAAGCCTTAGTCTCAAAACATGTCTAAGCATGGGTTGTCATGCCTACTTCATGTTATTTTATCATTCCTGAATCACCTCTAACTCTCTGGCAAGTCTGAAGTTTAGCAAACAAGGTGCATTAAATATGACCCTAGGGAAACAAACAAACAAAGAAAGGACAATAATGATTTTTTTTTTCTTTAAATGAGAATTATAATAGTAAGGATGCCACAATGAAGACTTTGGAGATCAGTGGAAAATGAAACGTAAAACAGTTATGAAGAAATTAAGAAGCAGTATAATCTGGTGGAAAAAATTAGGGAAAGTGACTAATTTTCTGAATCACTATATAACCTAGAGTGTAGGTTGTATTTGTCTCATCAAGCTTAATGGGCTTGAATGAGCTGTCCTAGCCTATGCCAGTAATGCCTTAAGAAGTGTTGTGGAGTGTGTGAAATGTGTGCATGAGGCTGGGAGATGCAAAATAGGGACTAAGGCACAGTCACATATTTCTGTAGTGGCACCTGGAGCTTAAGAGGAATACGTTAGGACATCTGAAATAGGAGTAAACACCCATATGGGAAGAAGTAAATTGAACTTTACATCCACACTGAGAGGTTGTTGGTTTGGTTCACATAAGTAATTTGAACTACCTTGGTATATGAGATGTATGCATGGTGCTGACAGAAAAGACTCAGGGTTTGCAGGGCATATGGTCAGTTGACACCCAGGCAAGGTACTTAATAAAAATAAGCCAAGCTTTTAAAATTATACAGAATACATTATATCAGATATGGTTAGCACAGACATGACAATTAATTTATAAAGGACAGCTGTTAAATTTTAGAGGATATCAGTCAGGTCAGACGCATCCAACTTACTTTTTCCATCTGTTTTCCTATCTTGGATTTTACGTTTGTCTTTTCAAACAGATAGCTTTTTGACTTGGGGATTGCACCATAATGGAGCTTTTGGATGGGACTCCTATTTCAGTTGATGTCTTTAGAAAATGCTAGAGTACATAACAACAATAATAGAAATGTCAAAAGGCAATAGAGGGCTCAGGAAACAAAAATATAACAACTACAAAAAAATCCTGACAGTTATTGCAGCTACCATAACAGTAAATAACTGGATCAAGCTTGAAATATAAATGAGGAGTACAATATTCCAGGGTGGTAGTAATTATTGAAGTTATTAAGATGATCACAATGAGAGATAAATGCTAGGAATGGATGAGAAAACACAGTTAAGATGTTTCAGAAAAAAAAAAAAAAAAAGCCTAGTTTTTGAAAAGAAAGTGCCAAACTTTAAGTGGTGTTTCACAGGAGGCTTGAAAAGGGAAAAATATAATTTAATTATGGACCTACAGTAACAACCTATTCACATGAGACATCTTCAAGGGAAGACAGATGGTAGGAAAGATTTAAGTGCAGGATGTAAAATATGTGGCTAGACCCCAGAGACTATTAGTCATATTGTAAGTGGATGTATCAAGTTGTTCAGGATAAATATGACACAACAAACCTGACAGTATTGCATACTGGCCACTCCACAAGCAATATGGACTTGCAGAGAGAAGTGTCAGAACTTAGGTTGGCTACAAATGAAGCAAACAAAAGCATAAAAACAGTATAAGATTTTTTCCACTGCTACAGTTCAGGAAATGGTGTTTCAGAATTACCTACTATGGTTATAAAGGTTATTTTATTAAGTGTCATCATTGTAGAATTTTCTTTTTTTTTTTTTTTTGTTACCTTGTTAAGAAAATATTGATAAACAGGATCTACTCAAAATATAAGCATATTAATAGTTCTCTGATATGTGATTAAGGTTATAGTAGCTGAAAAGTAAGTGTGTGAATGAAAAGATGATCCTTTCCTGGAAATATTCTTCACAAAGCTAGGTTGATGGGCACATCTAGAGCACTGAAATGGAAACAATTTTCTATTCTTTTTTCACTGTTGCAATAATATTCCTTCCCTATCAGAAACTGTGTTCTTCCCTGCTACGTTATGTGTGATAGAGAATAATAATGTTAATAGCAGTACAAATAATAATAATAATACCTTTCCTGTTTAAGGGTCTTCTGTTTTCTTACTTCCTATAGTAAATTAAGATGCATATATCAAACAGGGACAAAACCACTAAAATATATTTTCTCTCCTTTTTTTTTTTTTGTGTGTGTGTGTGTGTGCTTTTATTTAGATAGATAGTGCAAGAATGAGCAAGAGGAATGCACTAAATACAGGTGGCTAGCCCCTGAAGATGTACTGAAATTATTCAGGAAGAATAGCTGCAGGTCTGAAGGACCTAATGAAAGATGTTACTGGCATTGGCTAAAGGTGTCCATGGGAATAGAAAACACATTTTTGAAAGGTCTTTCTGTGGTTATGTTGCTATTAATGAAAGATGATCTTAACTAACTAAAATTTTAGTATAAAACAATAGTCCTTTGGAACTAAATAAATGAGAAGGTATATTTAGGATAATGATTAGACTGTTGATTTGGGCCTTATAATAAGGCAGTACTGAAATTAAGCTGGGAAGGAAGTGATTCTTGCTACAGATTCACAAATTGCTCTCTGCTCAAACTTATTAGCTTAGCTGCAGACATGTATATTAAATTAGGCCAGTTTGTGCTTTGAACAAATCCATAGTATTCAGAAGTTCCACTAAATAATAAATACAAGGATTCTTAGCCTCATTTTGTATGGGACTGAACATGTCCATTGTGTTATACGGATGAAATTAGGAATAAAATAAAAGTAAAGAAAAAATGTTGTTTAAGGTTTAAAAATAGGTTGCACATTTTAGATGATCAGTTCTGGCTGCTAGCATTATATAATTAACAGAGTACTTGTCAGATAGAGCTGCAATATGATTAATTTATACGGATTTTATCATTGCAGCGTTTTCAAAAGCAATAAATTTATGATCATGGAACAATGAGATTATGATAAATACATTTGATAAAAAATAATAAATATAACTGCTATAGAGGAATGGTATTACTGGTATTAGCGGAGCCTTAAGCAAATTTAGCATGATGCAGAAAACACATGAAAATTGTCACTTTGTGTTCTTCATCAGCTCATGTAGTTTTTTTTAATACTAAATCCCATCCACAGATTTTTTTTTTTCCCAAATACTGGGTTTTACTAACTCAAAACCAGTTTTTCTTGTAGAGAGAAGAAAGTCCGTTGCAAATCCTTACTCTCTGAATTGACAAAGAAACAAATTGTCAAACAGCGGTGGAAGACAGAATTTAGAAAACATAATTGTGTGACACAGATTCTCTTGGGATGGACTGAGTGGCCAAAACCTCTTTGTCTGGAATAGGATCCTCTATCCTACTAGATTAATGAAACCAGAACTTGAGTGAACTGAAACACTGGATCTATAGTTCATAATGGATAATTCATAATGGAGAATCTCTAGTAAATAACTATTATACCATATCCTAAATGTTCTTGGAATCCTCCACTAGCTCTGTCCAAAACACAATTGCTAGAGGGGACTAGCCCTTGACAATGTGAACACAAGCCAATTTGTATTTGGATTCTGAGCCTAAGATTTAATTCTAGTTGCTGCTCATTTAGAAGTAGGGATATGCACAGTGTATCTCCTCCAGGCTCATCATTTGACCAGAGATTCATTAATGAGCTTTAAAATTTTGGGTTTTGTTATTGTGATCCCCTTCCTCCCCTTCCTGCTTGCTAGGGCTTGATTATGCAATTCCTTCCCAGAAATCCTGTTGGATATTTGTAACCACCTTTGATGTCCCTGCTATTGGTTTTGACTGTGTTTTGCTTTCTTACACCCAATAGTGACTTATTTACATTCTTTCACTTTCTCTGCTTGAACTTTGTGAAGAAAAATTAAAAAGACAGTCTTAAAACCATCACAGACTGGCATTGTCTGAATGGACAAGCAGACAATACATCAATAAGAATTTTAGTTTAATTTAAACAATAAAAAAGATAGAAATTGGTTTTGACCGTCAGGTGGGCTAATATTTAATATAAAAACTACTATAATGGGTTAGCAGGGTTAATTCAAACTGCTGTAGTTACGACCAATGACATTCAGATATAATCCTGTTCTCTTTGACCTCAGGGTACAGATTTGAGACTGGATTTTAGAAAAAAAACAATTAAGTATCATTTGAGTTGTACATATTTTCTTTTCTGAACTAGCAGCTGGAGTACAGGCAAGGTGATTATATTAAGGCTTCTTAAGTGCTCCTTGGCTGAAATGTAACAGATGTATTATGAGCACATGATTTAGATATTTCAGTCTGTAACTGAATTGCAGCTTCTAAGGTTGGGTAAGCTAAATCACTTTAACTTTTCCATTGCTGCAGTTAAGAATGATGAATCTCACACTTATGAATAACATCCTCAGGATGGAGCTTTCAATTAAAAGTAAAAGTACATACATATAAGAAGGCAACCAAAGAGTACTCTTCAAATACTTTTCTTACCCTGTCAAATCAAAATTTATTAGAAGAAACCCAAAATATTACATATTACACATACAGTTGATTAGGTCAACAGAGATTAGGTTTGATGTTAGGGCACATATATATTTGCTGCTAAAAGTTTTACACTGTATTAATATTTAATATTACATTACTTCATATCAGAAAGAAGGATAATATTCCAGTAAAATAAAAACTGCAACAATGTAAGGTAGTCTTTTTTTTTTCCCCAAACAGTATCCTTCTGTTGGCTTCAGAACATCCTCAATTCAGTACAATGCAAAGGGATCCAAGTAAGACAAAGAATGTAAGTTCCTTTCATAATATCATAGTACATTTAATTATGAAATAAATAATATTTTAATCAATATTGGCCAGAATAAATGGGGTAAAATAGGGTAAAACGTTGCTTAAATAAATAATAATTAGTAAATAAAGGAGAAAGAGAAAAATAAATAAATTAGACTCCTTCTTACAAAAGTACAATTAGTATTTAGTGACGAAAACTCAGTAGTGACTGAAAGTTAGAAGTCATGGACTTTGCTGTAGTATCTGAGTTTGTAGAAGGAGTCTAATTCTAGGTAGAATCCATAATGCACACAGATCAACATAACCACAATTGTCAGTAATTGATGAGATAAATGGACAGCATTAGAGCAGAGGCCAAGAAAACAGATACTAAATATACTTTTCCCCCCTCTCTCTGTATGATACATCGATTCTGACAAAAGATCTAAACTTCCTGGGAAAGAACAATATCATGTATCAATATACGTTGGGGATTGACCTGTTGGAGAGCAATGAAGTGGAAAAGGACCTTGAGGTTCCTAGTGGATGGAAGGACAACCATGAGCCAGCAACATGCTCTGGTGGCCAAAAAAGCCATTGCCATTCTGGGGTGTATTAAAAGGGGCACAGTTAGTAGGTCAACAGAGATTCTTCTCCTCCTCTACTCTGTCCCAGTGAGGCCACATATTGAATATTGTGTTCAGTTCTGGGCCCCTCAGTTCAAGAAGGACAGGGAACTGCTTGAAAGAGTCCAGCATAGAGCCACAAGAATGATTAAGGGAGGGGAACATCTTCCTTACGAGGAGAGGCTGAGGGAGCTGGGGCTCTTTATCTTGGAGAAGAGGAGACTGAGGGGTGACCTCATTAATATTTATAAATATGTAAAGGGTGAATGCCAAGAGGAGTGCCAAGAGCACTGAGTGCTCTTCTCAGTGATGCCAAATGACAGGACAAGGGGCAATGTATGGAAGTTGAGGCATAGGAAGTTCCATGGAAACAGGAGGAAAAAAAATTTCACTGTGAGGGTGACTGAACACTGGAACAGGCTGCCCTGGGGGGCTGTGGAGTCTCCCTCTCTGGAGATATTCAAAACCCACCTGGGTGCATTCAAGTGTGATCTACTCTAGGTGATCGTGCTCTGACAGGGGGGGTTGGACTAAATGATTTTCAAGGTCCCTTCCAACCTCTGACATTCGGTCATTCCTGAAAACATAGATTATAGATACATATGGATGTCAAATTTTTCCATCATTAAGTTTTGAAGCTGATTTTCAGTATACTCATCCTGCTGAGTTCTACACTTACAGTGTAGAAGCCTCCTGAGGAATAAGTCACCTTTGCTTTTCTGCACAGTTGGTGTAAAAGAAATGGGAACTTCTAAGGTTCATGTGACATTTTGGGATGCCAAGAACAGTTCAGCTGTGGAGTAAGACATCAAACTTAAGTGTCTTAATCCACAATTATCAAAAGTCTAGACAGTAAAATCAATAAAAAATTGAAAGTGTCTCAGCTCAGACACTTAACATGGAACTTGATTTCTAAATGTACTTGGGGTTTACCAGGCTATCTGGCCTCTGGCTGCCACCCTAGAAGGTTGCAGTTCCTTCACAGGTACTGTGCCATGTTGGGAAAATACTAGGTATACAATACAGCTGATCTCTCTGACCCTAACAGGGCCCTCCCTCGCATCAAGGAGGCTGACTCGATGAGGAAAGGGCCCTGTTGAGCACAGACTTATTTTTTCTGTTTTATATATTGGATGGGTGGGTCAGGCAAGGCAGCTAAGGAAGTTTTAGCTCAGAAACATTAAAAACCCAAAAGAAAATAAGAAAATACATGGAAGTAGTTTCCTTTATCAGGAAAAGATCCCCTATGCAGAAATGTCACATCAATTTGAAAGAAATTTTGCCGATGGCAGACAATGAAAATATTCTTTTCCTCCTTTCATACATCTATGAGTTATTTATTGTACATTATTGCATTCTATTACACAAAAGTCCAAAATGTTAAGCAGAGTCAAAATTAATAAAAAAGTTCTCTTGCGTGGTTAAGAAACAAACTATAAAATCCATTTCTAAGTTAAAGTTACTAGAAATATCTCTGAATTTATAATAATTAACTGCATGACATTTTTATCTTCAGATTTAAATGATTACAAGAAACTGAGTTAAAATGAGAATGAATTAGTCTAAGTTACTTAGCTTTAGAAACATCTGATCGTTTTAAGTAAAGTAAATGTTGCCATCTTCCTTCTGTCTCTCGTGAACAGGGCTGTATAACACAAACAACATGTATAATTCATAGAAAAATTATTTTTAAAAAAATCCACTCCCCAAAAGTCTGAGTTGAAATAGAATTTTCATTTGAACAGAAGTCTGAGGAGGGTGAAGCAGAATGAGGAATTTCATGCTGGATTTTTCACTACATTAGGCAGTCTGTGTGTGACAAACAAAACCAGCTGAATTTTTTAGTCCTAATTGGCTCTGATTCCTTGCAAATTATGCATATGAACAGAGTTCTGTAAGCAAATTTTAATTATTTTCCATGTTAAGATAATACTTCAAACCAGATATTGTACATGACTATTATATTCATCATCACACTATCTTGCTCATCGGATTCACTGTGTTATTAAGATTTTCATTGAATTGCCTTAACAGAATGGTAGAACAGTTTCAGTTCATTAACTTTTTTCTCATTTCCCTATATATCAATGTAAAGTTTCAAGCTTTAGTTCTATCTATAGAATTTGTGTAACAAGCTATTTTAAATTGACTGGGTAGATGACAGTGCCGGTTTTTAATCAAGTGTTATAATTTTAGCAGTATCCCAGTATTTTGAAATAAAGCATGGAAAATCAATTGCAACATGTAGATAAGTCTCCAAAAATGTGAAGGAGGCCTTTTTGCCTTGTCAGTTCAAGAGACATGATAATAATGCATTAAAATCTGAGAGCTGCTTTACAAAATGGAAATCTTGTTTTTGTTCTCAAAGTTTGAGCTGTTACTGAACTTTCAGAATTATGCTTAGGTAAGAATAATTCAAAAGCTGTCTTACTACTGCACATCTGTGTTTTAATACTGTATAACAGAAAATCAACTGAAATAAATAATTTCAATTCAAAAGCAAAAAGAAATGTAATAACACAATGGAGAAAAGTAAATAAATTATATCACATATAAATTAAAACAAATAAAATAAATCTAGTGCTTTGTAAATTGCTAGACACATAAAATGGAACTTAACATCTTCTATAACCAATTTCTCCCCACTGATCTTTGCATAAGCATGTTGTTAACATGCCTTTAGTATAACACCCCACACACATATATAATATGATAATCTGATTTCATTTTGATACATAGTTCTATAAATTGGCATTCAAATCAAAGACTGTGAGACTCTCTAATAGTAGAGTTTACTTATTCCTATTTATGACATTTTACATTAATAGAAAAATTATCATAAATCTGACCTAATCAAAGCTGATGTTCTGTTTGCTTGGCCATGTTAATACTACAGACCTGTGTTTGTTGCACATTCAAAAATTCCGAGTATTCAGTACAAGTAATACAGTAATGATGGGTAAATCTTCAACCAATAGATTCTGCTCTTAATGAAGTCCTAGCATTGAATTATATTAATATAATATTTAGAGTATACATTTTGGAGCCTATCAGCAATGAATATGCAGGTTTGTGGAGAGAAGGGGTGTGTTCCTCAGAAACTCAGTTACTTCTTCCCATTTTGGGAGCTGAATAACTACAGGGAAAAAATCTTGTCCATGTTGACGTCAGAAGTATGATATAAAACAAGTAAATTTGAACTCTAATGCATGTGTTTAGCACCATTTAAGATATTTTAGGGTAGCTGAGAAACCTGTACAGTGAGGGCAGATGTGACACAGAATCTATGAATACCTCATATCCTTGGAGAGAAAGCCAGAGGCCAGATACCATGTTCTAGGCCATCTAAAATGTCACTAGTATGTATCTACATTAAAGTGGTTGAATGACAAGGATGCACTGATGCCATTATTACTTGATTCAAGACTCCTATCTCAATTGTCTGAAACTCAAGGGACGAACTGGGGTGGGGGGAAAGTGCCTTTGATCATACGAGAGGGTCTAGTTCAAAACATTTGAGTAATACAAATATTCTCAAGTCCATGTGATCAATGAGATATATCCCAGGGTCCTGAAGGAATTAGCTGATTGTGTTGCCAAGCTGTTCGTATTTCAAAAGTCACACCAGTCAGGAAAAGGGAAACTTTGAACCCATTTTTAAAAATGGTAGGAAGGAGGACCCTGGGAAGCACCAACTAGTCAGCTCTATCCATGTCTGCTAATATCATGATCCTCTTGGAAGATATGTTGAAATGTATAGAAGATAGATCATGACTAGAGACAGCCGACACTACTTTATCAAGGGCAAATCATGTCTAACCAACCTCGTGGCCTTCTATCATGAAACAACTGCACCAGTGTAAAAGGGAAGAGCTACTGTTATCTGCCTGGACTTCTGTAAAGCCTTTGATATGGTCCCCCTATAACATCTTTCCTTCTAAACTGGAGAACTGTGGCTTTGACAGATAGACTGTTAGATGAATGAGGAATCAGATGAATGGCCATGGAAAAGAGTGACAGTCAATGGCTCAATGTCCAAGTGGAAATGGTATTCCTGAAGGGTCCATACTGAGGCCAATACTATCTACTATCTTCAGCAACGATATAGACAGTCGGATTAAGTGCAGGGTCAGCAGGTTTTGAGCTGACATCAAGCTGAGTGGTGCAATTCAAACTTTCCAGGGAAGGGTTACCATCCAGAGAGATCTTGAGGAAAGGGCTCATGCAAACCTCATGAAAGACATTACAGTCCATGGCACAGAGGTTGAAGTAATGATTGACATGGAAGTTGAAGTAATGATTTTTTAATTTTCCTTCAATTCTATGACTCTGATTCTAAGATTCCTACCCAGGACTTTTCTTAATCTTTTCAAAAGTTAACATAGCTTCTTATTTTTCTCTTCTTTTTCATTAATTAAGCTTTTATTTACAGGTAAACTGCACACAGGAATTTTCGCCTCATACAATGTACATATGAATGTCAAGAAGCTTCTTTTGTAACTTATAACTGACTGTAGAACAAGAGCTTTACTTTGAAAGCTTTGAGAAATGTAACAGTACCAGTCCTTCTATTACTATATTGAGGCATGTCTTTTTACAATAATGTGAAAAAAATAGCATTAAAAAAAGCAAAATGCTTATGGCTCTCTAGCCAAATTAAAGGAGAGTGATTTTTAAAACACTCAGATACTTTTTTTATGAAGCATACAGGAGAACTAGAAAAATATTTGTTAGATATGGAAATGTATGTAGTTTTAAAATTCATCATGAAGGGTTGGTATAAGTGAAGCAATTCATACTCTACCTAATCTTTTAAAACCCTTGAATAAGGGTTTAAAAAGAATCAAACCATTGATTCTATTTCTGAGGACAGTAGGAGCAAGAGAGGTCTTGCCAAAGGCTGATTTTACTACACATGAGATCTTAAGTAAGCAGAATTGTCTAACATTAGTCTGGATCAATCCACAACTTGCTCTTTAAAAACTGATTATTTTCAGTTTAATTATGTAATTTTTTTTTTCCTGGGGAAAATCATCTTCTTTTACACTCGCTGAAACCTATAGATGTAGAGATTAAAATCTTTTGAATATTAGGGTCCACTTACAAATATACATCTAAAGGTTTGAAAGAGCTGACTTCTGTCCCTCAATGTTATTTGTAGCATCTTATATTTTTTCCTGGCTGCAGGAATTCTTTTCCCTTTTATTAAAACCTTACCTAAGAGTTAATTATTGATTATACTAAATAATTTTTCAAAGTGATGCATTATCTGTATTCAGTTGAAGTACTTCTGTGTTTCTGTTTCAGGTTCTTTTAATTCATTAGCTGGATTTGACATATTTCAGTGTGATAGAATTTATTTCTTACGTATGTGTCTTTGTGGGTGTAATATATATAACAGCACTTAATTTTTTTATACTCTGGTTTATCTGGTTTGGGGATAGATTTAATGTATAAGCAGGCAAAGAAGTAAAAGTGTGCAGAAATTATCTCAGAAAAAAAAAAAAAAGAAAGAAATGGCCTGTATTTCAGTAAAGTTCTTGAAACAGTTCATGCCTATATCTTGAAAGTGAGGTTTGGTGTTTATTCTGACTCCTTTCACAGGCATTTAAGTTGTACATTGTGAGGTGTATCAGATAGTACAGTGTAGTCTTTTCCTGAAAAGGTGAATGAAAATTCTTCTTTTAAGCAACTATTGAAATATGAGCTGGTATAAATCTCTCTCATTCATTCATTGTGAAATATGACAGATCCATCAAAGTGAAGCAGATGAAGAGCAAAATACAGCACACACTGCTGTGTGTGGGCTCATGAAACTGTCCCAAAGTTACCTTTTCTATGGTCCAAAGGTGTTTGAACAAAGTAAACTTGTGAATGTTGCTCCTCAGACTTAAACACCTCTTTTTTTTTTTTTTTTTATTTGAAAGTAAGAAAAATGTCATATTTAATTCCATGTGTTCAGAATCGGTTCCTCAATTTTGTCAGATAAAGAAATTGCTATCTTGGGAAAGACAAAACATAGCCATATTTTTATTGCACCATGAATATTCCAATTAATAAAATGGTGTATTATTATTAGAAATTATTATCATAATACAATGTAGAGCTAATGAGTATATTCATTAACTAGCATAAATCATGAGGAATTATTGTAAAATATTAAAAGTAAAGATACTGAAAAGTACAAATATTATGTATGAATCCTGTCTATAGCACAGAATCATAGAATGGTTTGAGTTGGAAAGGACCTCCAAAGGTCATGTAGTCCAATGCCCCTGCATCCCCTACTAGACCAGATTGCTCAGACCCTTGTCAAGTGTGACCTTGAGTATTTCCAGGGATGGGGTCTCAACTATCTCCCTGAGCAACCTTTTCCAGTGTTCCATCACCCAGATGGTAAAGAACTTGTTTCTGACATCCAGTCTGTATCTACTCTTCTCTAATTCTAAAGCATTGACTCTTTTCCTATCACTTTGCAAACAGTCTCTCTCCAGCCTTCTTGTAGCTCCTCTTCAGGTACTGGAATGATGCTATTAGGTCTCCCTAGAGCCTTCTCTTCTGCAGATTGAGCACTCCCATCTCCTAAGCCTGTGCTCATAAGAGAGGTGTTCTAGCTCCCTGATCATTTTTGTGAGCTTCCTCTGGATCTGTTCCATCAAGTACATGTGCTTCATGGGTTAAGGGCTCCAGAACTAGATGCAGCAAATCACAGAAACAAGAGATCATGTGCAGATAATCAGTATATTTCTACAGACTCAAAACAAAACCCTCAAAAACATTTAAAAAATATTTTGATAAAGAAAATTTCCCTTTTATCCCATGAATTCTTGTTTGATTATTTGTTTGTCTGTAGAAATGGAAAAAATATTTTTTTTTTGGAAGAGCTTTAACAAAAGAAGCAAGATATGTAGCATAAATAAAACAGGGTCTATTTGTACTGAAGGAAAAAAATGGTTCTCATTAATTCACCAGGAATATACAGAGAGTAAGGTTCTACAGAGTATGGAAAATATATTTCAGAGAACTGAAGTTTTTCAGAAATGCTGTCCATCTGCCTGCTATCTACGTTTTTCTGTTAGGCATTGCTAGGTGTATCAGACTAGTCTACTCCCTTATCACTGTTCACTACACATTACTAAATGTAATCTAAAATGCTGTCTCAGCTCTTGTAAAAGACATTAGCTTATGGACACAGAAGGAGATAAATGGTGGTATATCGGGAAAAAAACATCCACATGGATACTTCTAAATATTTAAACCAGTTCTCTCAAGATACCTGTCTAGTGATGAATAAATAAGAGAGCAAAGTCAGATCAAATACAGGGTTTCAATTCTATCGGACATGTTTGTCTTATTTCATAGTTTGCATATTTAAAAGAATGAGGTTGTTTTTGTTTTTTTAAGGTGCTAGTAGTAGAACCCAGATAAGTTTGTCCATATAGACATTTAACATTTCCACAAAATAATGATAATTTTATTGCTTCAAGTAAACAGATTGAGTTTTCATCTTAATACAAAATTTTTGTCCCAGAAATCTTTTCTCCAGACTAAAACATGCCATATGTCTCACTGCTAAGTGAAATTTCTAACACAGAAAAGCCTTAATTTTTATTTTACAGACCTGCAAACATAAGAGAAGATTACATTTTCAGATGGATTTCTGAATTCAGCCAACTGAAGAGCTTCATTTTTTAATATGGATTATAAATTGTGCTGGCAATTAATCTGTAATGTGACTAATCCTTTTTATTATCTTAATAAAAAATAAAATATGTTTCACAGTCTTAGTGAAAAAGCATTTCAGGAGTTTTTAGCATTGGGACTCAGCATGCTCATATACATTCTACTACACTTATCTACAAGTTAGTACCTTGATCTTGCAATAAATATCATGCAGGAAGAACGTGAATTTTAATCCTTCAGAACAACTGGAAACTTACATATATGAGGGCTTATTTTAAAGGCAAGTGTTTCATTTGACTGCCTTTACCACTGGAGAAATAAACAAAACAAACAAACAAAAAACCCAAACAAAAAACCCCAAACACAACAACAACAAAACCACAACAAAACAAACCAAAAGTCCCCAATGTAAAACTCACAGCCATGACAGAGGCAATTGTACTTTTTTTTTTTAATAAGCAGAAAAATTTGTCGAGGAAATGAAGTGATTTTCCTTACTATTTTAGCAAGGAGTTAATCTGCAAAAGTAGGCAAAAAGTAGCCCTGTCCTTCTGTCACTTTCTTCATATCCCTGTTAAATACACAAGTGAAAATGTAGCAAAATGAATAAATGCAAGAACTGGGCTAATATGTATTATTGACCTGGATCAGAATTTTATTTTATTTTTTTTATGTTGTCTATTTTCATCTGTGTTGGCATGCTACATTTTTTCACAGGTAGTTAGCTGGGTTTAAGTTATCCAAATAATTTAAGCCTCAAAGTTGATACAATTTTTGCTTAAAAAATAAATTTAAAAAAAAGTAAATAGTTATCTCTGATTGTGAGTGGAAATGAGCAAACACTGGCTTTGTTAGCTGTCAGATAGACTTCGTAAAAAAAACTCTGTGACCTATCTGTGGAAAACTTACATCTGAATGTGGATGGTATTTCCATAGACATGGTAATTAAAGCAAAAAAAAAAAAAAAAAAAAAAAGCAGAGCTTTTTCTTAGAGTAATCAATCTCTTTCTATCTGAAAACTGAAAAAACTTAAAATATATTTTAATATTTTGGCTTATGCTTTTATTTGAATTCTTTAACAAGTAATTGAAAAACTTTGTCTCTTTGGCTGAAAATTATCCCTGCTGTTAGAACACTTAAACAGTGGTTCATATACTATTTTTCTACCACATAGGAAAAGTACCTTTCCAGTTATTTTTTTTAAAGGTTTGAAATATTTTTTTCTACATAAAAAATGAAGGACATTCTTTTTTCTTTTAATTAAAAAAAAATTATTTTAGGAATGAGACAAGCAGATACATTTTTGGGTAGTTAAATGAAATAAATATTGACAGAAAATTTAGGGTGGTTTTTGTTGTTTTGGTTTGTTCTTTTTTGTACTTTGTGTGTTTATTGCCATTTTATTGTTGTGCGGCAAATATTTATAACATTTTGCTCTCGTTTTTGGCCACCAAACTTCAAATCACAAAAACAATAGAGTGAAAAAGTTTGCAGATGTATGTTCTGTTGCCACGATGTTGTGTTATTAGGCTTAGTTACCACCATATTAACTGTTTCTTAGTAGATAAATCAAAAAGTCTATTTGTAATTTAATTCCATTTTGCTCAAGAATACTCACCTCAGACCATTTTCCCTAACATTGTTGTTGCCTGGACCTTTACACCATGGAAAAGTAGTATGAACTATTAATTTATCAGATGACTTACAGACTATTTTTCATGCATTAGTTGAAATTTTTTTTTTAAATACTCTGCAACTGCTATCTGCTACTACGTCAGTGCGAATAGGTTTAATTTGACACAGTTGACTTGCAGAGTTTATATACATGCAGTAAATGTGTCATCTTAAGCTTAAAATCTTTTCACACACCATCATTTGTTCTTCTATTGCACATACAGTTTGTGAATGTAATTCACTTACTTTGTTCACAGGAGAAACTTGAAATATGTTGAATCAATATTGGTAGCTGCTGATAACAAAGTATTTCTTCAGCTAGCTGAAGTTGGTACAGTTTTTCCATTCACCATTACGCCAAGTTCCAGAAATAGAAACAGATTGACTAAGGACTTTTTGTGTTTACTTTTTCCTGTTAAAAGCATATTTTTTCTTGTATGGGAAAACATCACTTTTCCTTTTTACCTATACCATATTCACTTTCAGAGTGCTCAGCTGATTTTTTCTAAGACTTGTTTTCATATTCTCCCATGATATTTTTTAAAACCATATTATAGATATACCATCAAAATGAACTTCCCACTTTTAGCAGCAGATGCATCTTCCTAGACAGTGATGACACTCTACTATTTCCAACTCTAAAATGCAATTGCAACACTTATCTATAAGCCTAATTTCTATCATAGAAAAATAGATGAACTTTGATTTAATGTAAGAGACAGCGAGATGTGACTGTTAGAAAGAAAAGGCTGTGAAATGTCATGGGTTTTGATTTGGTTTTTTTTAACACAGACCTGAGATGTTCTATTCATTCAGGTGGAGAAACAGATATGCAACAGAAGGCAAGATAGGCCCACTGAGGAGTGAAAACACAATTTGTGAAATAAAAATAGTTATTATTTGGTTTTGTTTCTTGAACATTTTTGCTTCTCTGTTGTCTTACTGTATTTTTACTAATACAAGGGAATTGATATACAAACATAATTTAAATTTGGTGATTAGACATATGTAAAACTGGGAATGTATGATAAAGTAGAAGAAAAAAAAATGAAGTGCTGCCCTTAGGGGAATTACTTCAGTTTCTTCAGGAAACTGAAATTTTGAGGAAAATACTGATAAAATTAACTACTACAAAGGACTGAGAAATTAGTTTCTTTCTATTTTAAAAAAATCTTCACAATTCAGTTGTGTATATAAGTGACCAGCAATTCATTCCCACTGACTGAGGACTTATGCAAAAATAATTCCCTTCAGTGAAAGTCTTGACCCATTAATTTTAAGTAATTATGAAAGTTTCACCTAAGGCTTTACTTCCATTTTTATTCCATCTTGAAGATCAGTTCCTTGTATTCTCTTAGAAGTTTTTTTTCCCCCCCCCCCTTAGTTCTTACTAGTTTGTTTTAGTTTTAAACCCTAATCAGCTTAGCAATATTAAGATTGACCTAGTTTGTTCTGTATTGTGCAACATGTTGGGCCAAGAGAAAGAATAAATGTCATGTCAAAGCATGAATATCTTCATGATATGGAAAAGAACAGCCTCTCTCTCTTAAGAGGCAGAAGTATTCAGTTGTCCACATCTAGGCAGGTCTGAGTCCTCTTATGAGAGGCTACTGAGCCCCCAGCAGTTCCTGTGACCTGTCAGCTCTGCAGGTACCTTCCATATGCTAGAGCACTTCCAGTGGTGTGGGATGTCTGCTGGTGGGCAGCTGAAGTGCATCTTGTTATGTGTTGGCTGGGAGATGTTGGACACCTGTTGCTGTCTACATGATAATACCTAAATGTGTTTGATTTTAATACTGAATCCCAGCCTGAAAGAGCTCCCTCAGCAGATATAAGGCAAAAGTTATTTTATCTCCTTTACTTTGATCCTTAATGTGAGCATATATCTATCTGTGGGGTTTCAAGTGCTAAAAAAAAGATGAGGAGTCCTCCAGCACTTGTCCTTCTCTCATATCTCTTCTTTCTAGAAAAATAAGAGTACTTATATTGTAAAAGCCTGAGACTTTTGGTCATCATTAAAGAAGGTAAATAATATACATCTTGGGTAATATCAGGGATAAGGAGTTACCTAGAAAAAAAATAAAGCATCTATTCATCTATATACAGATATTTTCTGATGGTGATAAAAATGAATGTGTATAAACCTTGTGGTACCTTATGAAAGAATTTTAAACTCTTGCTTTAAGTGCATTTTTCATAGGAAACAAATATTGTCTCTAATGTAACCCACTCATACCAAAGATTTTAGCACTACACGATAAGATTTCACAGCTGGGGAAAAAAAAAAAAAAAAAGGGAAAAATAGGATTTATCTAAAAATGTATACATTGTATTAGTAAAAAAGTCATTTTGACATGCTCAGCATAAATGGATTTAGCAGCAGCGTTAAAAGACATCGTAAGTTCATTATAAACTCAGCGAGACATAGATATACGTGCATGTTTTTGTATTTGTGGTTAAATGAGAACAAAGAACAGAGAGAAGCTATAAAATGTCTGAGTCTCTCACATTATGAAGAATTTGAAGAGAACAAAGTGGTCTGCTGAGGACAGCTGTCTGTTTCTGTGCAGAACCATAACTCTTAAACATGGGAGAGTAGATCTTAACAAACCTCAAAAGAATTTGGCTCAGTAGTGTGTAGGAGAAAAGCAGCACATGTCCATGTCATCTCTCATAGCATTTTACTACTAGTTGCCTTCTACAGCAAGCTTTACCTTCTATGTTGTTCAGCCTACTGCAGAACCAGGACTGAGGAAATTCTTTGCCAGCTTAAAATGTCTTCAGGCAAAATGTAGTGACAGGGAGTTGTCTGAAGCCCTGCTTCAGCACAAAGACCACTTGTTCAACTTTTTGTTTGTTTGGGCTTTTCTTGCTAATTTCTCACTAGAATGAGGTTCCATAATGATATCAAAGGTTGTAGTATTTTGTCTGTTTGCTTGCTTTTGTTTTTGAAAGAACCAACACAACATACAAATTTCAGTAGAATCAGAAAGAGTGGTTCATTAAGAAACACCTTAAATGTTGACGTAATGAGTATGCTGATTTTTCAAATGCATTTGCGAAGGCTTTACTAAAACATTTTCTTTAATATCAGGGGAAAATAATTTGTACACCACTCTGAAATGTAAGGGTTAAAGGTTCCAATTGGAACTTACAAGAATTAAAAGAAGGATAATAGATGGGCTCAAATATTGCTTCTTCATCTAGTTTTGCTATGTATAATCTGTATTAGATGGGTGACAGTATATAAGTAGGAGAAAGTATGTTTTTATGACTTAGATAGAAGTATCTTCTGATATATACTGACAGGTTACATTCACATAATTTACCCTGTGTAATTAGACAGTTGTGCTAAATGTGTGAGAGTGGACTTTTGCTGTTGATAATGAGCAATATACCTCTCTTATCAAATTAACAAATGCTAAGTTTTACTGTCAAGCTTCTCACAACCATGCATAATATTTATTGCATGCATATAACAGAGCCTTTTCCACTGTGCAGTGCATGAGAGCATACACAAAGTACTTTTTGGGTATGACAGATCAGAATCTGGAACTTCTGAATTTAGTATGCTTTATGATATCATATATTTAAAATACTATCAAAAGCCATTGAAGGCAATAAAAGTCTTTCCAATGTTTACAGTAGGTGTATTATCAGGTCTACTATACATATGTACAGATTACATTTATATTATGTAAAGAACTCAGCTGATTCTTAAAGCCAAACATGTCTTTACATTTCTTGAACTATTGTAGAATCCATTGCAATCAGTCTGAAAATTCCCATTCACTGAAAAAACAAAAAAAAAAAAAGGAGATCCTTAAATGGTAGAAATAGAATGTTATGACATCAGAGAAAAAAAACTACGTCTAGTAAATTTGTAAATGTATTTTGTATGTGCAAAGAATACAACATATTAGAGTAGATGCTCAGTCTAATCGATATTGACCAATAAATTACCTCTTGAATCACTTGGGCAGTATGAAAAGTATGATTTTTGTCTCATCTCTGTGTATTTTATCTACAGTCTTATCAAAATGTATACAATCAAAGTGAGATTAAATGCATGCATATTTTCCATCAAATAACTATGAATAGTTAAGGTGTTTGGTATTTACAGTAAATTAGTAATACTACACAGTTTAGCTTTTATAATGCTTGCTAATGAGTGAATTATTCTGCTGACAAGAATTTCTACTGTCATTTATATTTTGATAACTGTCCTGAGCAAGTACTCTTTTTATTCATTTGAATTCTTTTAACATATTCACTCTAAAATGATTGCCATATGTAACTATGCGCTTTTTTGGGTAAAATCTTAGCCTGTGGATAAATATGGAAAAATCAATGTACAAATAAACATTGTTTCGGTGATAATTAATAGGAAAAAAAATGTGAAGTAAAAAAAAGAAACATCACCATCTGCATAAAGTTAGTATCTACATTCTACTAGTTTTGTATTATAGCATTCACTTCCATATTGTACACATCTATGTTACATGTTACAATAAGCTTCTTTTTTTAAGATCAGATGTATCACATATAACTTAACACTAAATTAAAATTGCAGATCATTGTTAAAGGAAGGAAAAACAAGCATGAAAACATTGCTATTTCTGAAATGTAGAAGGCCAGAGAAATTAATTTATAATCATAGAATACTAATGTGGAAAAATAACAATATGAAACAATTTAGAATGTGATTAAACTTCACTATGATCAAGGACGTTGAGGAAAGACGACATGTAAAATATACTATTGAACTAAAATTAAAGCAATTGGCAATGAGTGTTATCTGAAAGTAAAACTACAATCAGAAATATGGCATATGTTATTGGAATGAGATGATTATGTGGTAGCTGCCTGATGGGTATATGACATAATTTTACAAAGACTGAAGTTATTAGCTTGCAGTAGTATAGAGCAAAATTGTCTTTAAATAAGCAACTTTTTTTTTCAATGTACTTAGCAGAGGAAAGTTTTTAAAAAAAAAACATGAATCAAATTTCAGACAGAATTTAGTATGTATTAAGTTAGCAATGTTTCCAAAATATAAACCACTTAAAACCATCAAAAAGGTAGCCTGATTGTATAATGCATTCCTTTTCTTTTTGATCCTTATTCGTGGAATCTCTATTAATGTTTGTCACTGGTTTCAAATACATTTCTAAAATATCTTCTTTTTTGTGAGCGCTGTGGTTATACAGCTATGGGGTTACCTAAATTCTTATAGTTACTTACGACATTACCTCAACATCTAGCATATGAATATATTTTCTAAATTTTCTGCTCCTCTGGGCAGCTGAGATTCCACATAATTGTATTTCATGTGCATTGATCCAAGCATGTAAAACTTGTTGTTGGTTTTTGGTTGGGTTTCTTTGGTTTTGTTTTTTTTTGTGTGTGTGTATGTGGTGGGGTTTTGTTTGTTTGTTTGTTTTTAAATGAAGTATACCAAATGTTTATTTGGATAAATGACCTACTTGCACAGCATATCTGTATGCAGGAGATGCTGGTGGACAATATTCTCTATAACATAGGGACCATATCCAAACTTTGTCACGCATTGGAGATTTTTTGGTACTAAGGTAATGCAGTGTACCTAACAAAGCATCTCTGTGCCTAGAAGTTGGTTGGCCTAGACTTTAAAGGTGATTGGAAGGAAGGAATTTAGCATCCAAACTGCTAATATAAACCTAAAGTCCTGTCTGAAATCTCATACCAGCTTACGAACTCTGCCTTTCCTTTGGTTTGGTAATTAACTAAGCATGAGTCACTCTTTTCAAAATGTAGTACAAAATATGTATGAAGACACATACTGTACCTACTTTTTTGGGTTTGGTTGGTTGGTTAGAGGTTTTGCCTCAGAAATGGGAAACCTGAACTTATTGCTGATTTCAGGTTACTGGAATTCAAGTTCATATCTTTCACTCTGAACAGAAACATTGTTAGTTTCTCTACACGTGAATCACAGCATAAAAGACTAAAAACATGGTAAGAGTCACATGGAGATTAACCAAGAAGAAATACGACATGCAAGCCTGGGGGGAAAAAAAATAACAAGTTTCTAGTCACTGATCCCAGATTTTGCAGTCTTGTCTTTACCCATGGTGTATTACTCACATGATAAAAAGCAATGCAGGGAAAAGGAAGTAGTAACGATGTCTGCCACTTACCAGGCATCATCAGTTATGTGATTTCTTCTGATTTCAGTTTTTGTTTCACAGTTAACAAACAAGATAACTCCTATGGGCCAATCTAGAATTTAATACCTAGGTACAGTATTGAAACTCACTGATCTGCCTATTTAACTTAAATAAATAAAATACAGGAAATCAAGCACTTTTTAGACTTGATAGCTAGTCAAAAAAGAAAAAAAAGACAGCTTTGTTGGCACTTCTTTGGATCTATGCACCTAAATTTTCAGTATAAGGATCTAAAATACTCAGGCAGGTTCAGGTCACTTTTGCATCTTACAGCTCTGACTGCATCCATAAGATGTGATTTTTAACACATTATGCATTGTTTCTTGAGAAACAGACATTTTCATGTTTAATAGACATGTTTCATAGTCATTTTATGGCTTCCTCTGAAAGACAGTACAAACAGTGAAATTTTCAAAGCCTCCTCCTAGATCTGAGCATGACATAAAAATCTAGAACTGTATTACAGAATCATATTCATACATTCACCTTCAGGAAATAAGGGAATAAGACCCATGTCTCTATTTTTACCCTATAATAAGGCATTATAATTCATGGGTTGTGAAGCAAAGCCCATCTGAACTGTACAATGCTTCCCTACTTATGAATTGCATGTATGATTTTACCTAAAGAGCATATTAAATTATTTTTTAAAATACAGGTATATAAATGTGTTCGCATACTGATGTACCTGTATATATAAAATCCTAGGAAAGAGACCTGACAGTTATTGAAAGACCCCTAGTTATTCAGCAGTGTTCACTCTAAAGTAGCTCAGTAGGTTCTAGAAAAAAAAAATACACAGAAGTTTCTCAGATCTACTCAGTTTTCCTTAAGTGTTTTATATAACTTACACTATGTTGCCATTGACAGCAAAAGACTTACCAGGGAGCTTTACTTTTCTCTTGCTGTTAGTACCTTGAAGCGACAATTGTGAGACTCTCAGACATCATCCAGGCTTCCTGACACCCAAGCATCCCACGCAAATGAGTAAAGTATGCCATGCATTCATTCACATTTCTATTTGGATTTCCCACACAGGAATATGGGATTCGTGTTTGACATGGCTATACAAGTCAAATACGTGTTGCGTGTGTATTACTGAAGATGTACTCAATTTGGTTTTTTGAAATAATGTTTGCAATTTTAAAAGTTGTTTCTCTGCAAGAATTTTTTTTTTCACTTCATAGCCCTCCAGAATGCATCAAGTCTCTTATCACAAGGAAAAAGAATATATGTATTTCTTTAAACTATGTTGCCTTAAAAGTAGTTGCCATCGAACCATATTTAGATATTCAAGATTTTCTTAAATGATCATAGCACTGAACACTGTAAATGCATCTTGGACAGTAATGACAGGGAGGTTTTATGCATTCTTGTATTGTTGTGGCATAGAGCTATTTCTGTATTAAATTTATTTCCATGATTTTAAGATCAAACCCATCATTCTGAAAATAGTAAATGCTTTTCTGATAAGTCTGGTAGTAGAAAGGGTAATTTTAGAATAACAAAATGTCTGTTTGAAAGGCAAGGTTTTCTGCCTTCTTCCTTCCTTTACTTTCTGCCTTCCCCTTTACTTCTTTTGCCATTTAGAGCCTATTAAATTTTTCATTGTGAAGCTTGTGCATCTCCTGTGTGATAGCTTGCCTTTTCTGGTCTCAGTTTAGCAGCTTCAAAAACCAGACCAGTTAAACAGCTTGTGCATGTACAGTTCTGTTTCACAACAGAATAAAGCTACTCATTTTTGCAGGTAATTTAGCAGAAGTGTTGACAGACCTTTAGGTAGTTCTTGAGGCCAAAAATCACCAATAGTACTGTTAGTCTTTTCATGAAGCAGAAGTATGGTGGATCATAGTTGTTTTAAATGCTCCCAGAGAAGTATTGTTTCAATGCAAAAACCAATGATCACTTAACATGCTCAGTCATTTGCCTAGTCAATGTTTATTAGAAGTGAAAGAGTTCTATTTTGTTGTTATTGATTTATGTCTGTTTTCCCCCAGTAATACTGACTTTGTTACTGAAAGCATTCAAAAAAAACCCAGCTAGCCTGTCAGACAGACTGCATCCTGGTATGTATACACCCACAGAAATACCTACCTGGAAAAGTCTCATGATTTCTCTGCTTCAAGATGTGAAAATCATATATTACACGACTTCAACACCCCCCCCCCCCCTTTTTTTTTTTTTTTAATTTTTCTTCTACATCTTTGAGAGCATTTCAAAGAAATTTGGATTTAATACTCATTTTAAATTGCAGACAGTCTCACAGGTCAGCTTCTGCTGCTTCTGCAGAGCTCCTTGCCAGGGATGCCATCAGTCTGAGTGACTCATATCAGAGTGTTTAATTTTGATTTTAAAAAAGTAATACCAGAAACATATGTGACACAGTGCTGGTCTGCTTAGTTGGTCTTACCAGTTTACAAAAGGGACAGACACCATGATAGGCATATGGATTTAAAGACAGAACAACTTTACAAATATCTAACATGACTTACAGCATTTGATTTATGCATGGTATCTTTAATGAGGTGATTCTATTAGACCAGAAAGTTTAATATAGTATCAGAAATTCATATCATGAGTTGTCATTTCATGGTATTATATGTTTTATACAATACAATCATAGTGGATGGCTGAAGAAAATATCTACAGTACTTAAGACACTTTTTTAGCTTTCTTTAATTAAGAAAACATAAAGCATCACCAACATTTTTAAGCATAGCACTTTTAAACATAGTTACAAATGGTAACCACTTCAATGGCCATGAACTATACCAAGTCCAGTGTGGACCTGTCTCTCCCTGCTGACTGTATAGGAAGCTCACTAAATTAAAAAAAAAAAAAAACAACCCACAACACAAAAACCCACAAAAAAACAACAAACCAACCAACACATCTGCAGATAACATGAATTCTTCTCTGTAATACCTCAATTAGGAAAAAAAAGGCAAAACAAAACCAAGAAAACAAAGAAACAAAACCAAGAAAACAAAGAAACAAACAAAAAAACTTTAGAAATTCATCAGTATCTGCCTGTTACAAAGATATTTCTGCATTATAGACTGAATTATTGGCTGACACATAAACATAAATATTGTCATCTGAAGTTATATTCAGCAGTAATTTAAGCTAACCTTGTGACTTTGCACTGAAATAGATTTGAAGTAGTCACATGGTTTCTTTTGGGGTCACAGTTGTTAGGACAACACCTTGTTAAGTTGTTCCAGCTATGTTGCTAAATTGTTATTCTCCCCTGTCAGATGCCTCCTGCTGTATTTATTTTGAAGACTATCAGTCAAACAGCGATGCAAAATAACTAGGTACTTTCTGACTAGATCTTTTTCTCAAGGTACGCACAGCTTTTCCAAATTGTGTTGTCCCAGGAAATTTTTACTCATAAGATTGAGTACAGTCTGGTGTAGTTTTGTCTTTTTTCCTAAGTTCTCTAGAACTTTATGTAAAAAGCTGCTGTTTTTAGAGAAACCTCAGATAAAATGAAATTGCCTTTCCTTGCCTATGCTAAGCAAAGATAGCAGAAGAACAGTGTCATTCATGGCTGACACCAAAGCAGACAGCAGATTTATTTTATACATAACAAATTGATGGTATTTTTAAGAAGCTGTTCATTCTTTTAGTCCTGTAGTATTGCTGAAGTCCATGAATCTTTCTATCTTCCTGCATATGTTCCATGCACCAGACTGTTAGCAACTATTACCCTGCTGCAGTTTTACCTTATACAGGCAGGCATTTTTCATGAAAATTTTCCATGGTTTTCAGATAGTAGACTTTAAAAAAAAAAAAAATTCTTTAACCTTGAGTGGACTTTTATATCTGTAACAGATTAAAGTGAAAAAACCCTTTAACCTTTCTATTTCCCTCAACACAGATGTGAGGGAAACACAACAGGTTGAGACAAAAGGAGTGAGATAAGAGTTTACTGAATTATTGAGATAATAATAATAATACAAATGCACAATTAGCTTAGCCTATTTGCAGAAAAAGCACATCAGAAAGCAGCAGCAAGCAAGATAAAAATCCAAACCTGGAGCTACTCCTTCCCTGTCCTACTGCTGTCTCAATGGAAGAGAGCTAACACCCTAAACCCAGAACCCAAAACCAGCAACTGGAACAAGAACCCTTTCATATTGCCATGTGAACTTCAAGCCCCAAAATACTTTGCTCCAGCCAGCACCTTCATTTTGAAGCTGGCATGAGGACAACATGGTATGAATAACAATAGCAAACATTCAACTTAACCCATGACAATATCCTACCACACAATTATGACAGAAAATACCTCCTGATGAAGATGTCCCTATGGGGACTGGCTACAAGACTTGGGGCTGGAGAAAAGCTACAAGACAAGCCTGGAGAACAGAAGGCTTTGGGGAGACCTTATAGCAGCCTTCTAAGTACCTGAAGGGGGCCTACAGGAAAGCCAGAAAGGCTTCTTGTGATAGGATGAGAAGGAATGATTTGAAGCTAGAGGAGGGTCGATTAACTAGATATTGGAAAGAAATTATTTACAGTAAGGGTGGCAAGATGCTGTTACCAGGTTGCCTAGGGAGATTGTGGATGTCCCCTACCTGAAGGTGTTCAAGGCCAGCCTGGGTGAGGACTTGAGCAATCTGCTCTAGTGGAGAGTGTCCCTGCCCATGGTAGGGGGCTGGAACTAGATGATCCTTAAGGTCCCCTCCTGTATGAAAGCTCATAGATTATTTTTTATGGAAACAGAAGTCTTATGAACATAACATCAAAATCATAGTGAGTTTCTGCAAGTGACACCAAAATAATTTCTTACTTGTACCTATCAGGCAGAAAATCAGTGCACTTCAACTGAAGCAGTCAACTGCTAAAAGTACAGTGATTCTAGTAATAACATTGACGTTGATATAGTTTTCTGGCTGGTATTTTCAACAACGTGCAAAAGAGGTGCAAAATACTTTTTACATGTGTAATGCTGTCCAGGTGGTAGCCACTAGATGCAGGAAGAGATAATACCCTTCTGACAGTTTCCTTCCTCATAAACCACTTACTGTTCAAAAACTGAAAATAAATGAAAGTCTATTAAAAAGAGGCAAGAGTTGGAGGAAAGATTTCCTGAAAATATATGTTATTCCCTGCTTGATGTTATGGATGACAGTTTCTGCAACTGTGTAAGGAAGTTAAAGGAGGACTCAGGAATGATTTTCTTCTTCCAGCTTGTTTGTTTTCTTGTTGGGGTGCTGACTGAGTTGACTGGTTGTGGAGGGAATTAATACATTCTGCTAAGTGACAACATGTGATTGACTTAATCAGTTGTAATTTGACATCTGAAAGTTAGACATCTGAAATCTGAGCCAGACATTTTGGGATCCCTTTAGAGTTAATGGAGAAAAATAGGCTTCTCCAGGGATATTTATCTGTTCTATTTTATGATGAGATTAATGACTCTCTAGAGGTACTTGTTCCTTTCCATTAGCTATAAAGGGAAGAGCCATTGTGATAGTACTCCCTAGGATAGTGGGCATATTTTACTTTAACCAGACATTCTCCTTGGAGAGGAAAACTTGCTATCATTTTTTCTCAAGGCACAGTATACTCAGGCTCATGCTCCAATTTGTTGAGACAACACCCACTAAATCTATTTGTGCAAGGGAACTGGAAACAAAGTTTCATTGTGATAAAACATATCTACAGCATAAAGACAACATTTTTTTCCCAGCACTGGTCATACCTGAAATTAAAAAAAATAAAGTTTTGAATTAAAGTATAAAGAAATAAGGGAAGTTTAAGATATGGAAAATAGGACATAATGGTCTGGCTGCTTCTTGCACTCTGAGACTTCACACAGTTCAAAGGGGTAGATTTTTTTTGAGGGGGAGGGGGGGCATGCCTATTAATGAAGCACTAATATATTTGCATCATTTGGCATTATCAAATGTAAACATACCCTACTCATACTTTTAATTACTGTACTCCAGGTTTGTTCCAGAAGATGTGTGCCTATGCTGTTATGACAGTATGTGCCAATACACCTAACATGCCTTCTTTTTCGGAGGGCTCTTGCAGAACTATGCAATAGCTCAGCAGGGGGATGCACTGATGAAACTACTTGGCTCCAGGGTGCACCAGGCCAGTGCCCAGGACAAGCAAACTCGTATCTGCCTATAGCCAGCCATAGACACATCCTTCAGCTGCTACCGTGTTCATGACTGCTACTGCTCCTAAACATGAAATTGAATTCCTGAATTTAGCTCACTGTAGCCTGACAATAGAGTCAATAGCCATTCTTTATACTTCACACTTAAGTTTCAAATATTTCCCAACAGCCTCAACTTGTGTCCTGATAACACACTTCAGAGGCATGGCACAACCAAGCAACTCAAAATTGTCCTAAAGCACTTAGCTTCCAATGTGACCTCCGTCTTCCTTTAAAATAGAGACAATCCCTCCTCTTAATAGAGGAAATAGCCTGATGCTTGGAATAAAGAACTCAGGAAGAGGAAAGAAAAAACAAAGTAAACCCACATATTTACTTCACCAGTCTGAGGAGTTCAGACTTTTAGAACTAATTTTCAAGGAGAGTTTCCTGAACATTAACTAGCTCATGAGTCTGAAGGGGTAAAGGGGATGTGATGCACACATCAGGGACCAGAAATAGCTTGCAATGCAGTCAGCACCTGCTTCCTGATGCCCTTCTTTCTGAGGACATCCAAACCTCATCAAGGAGTGGACTGTGATGGGTGAATTGTTTCGGCAGCTCATAGCCAGATGCCTGGGGCTCTTTAAGCCCAGGGCTCCCTCCTTGTCACACAGTAGGAGAAGTCTAAGGCTAAACTGGAGACATGTTTTGTCACTCAACTGGCTACTTCCAGCATCGTGATGGGAATGAGCGTGGCTTGTTGGCTCCAAGGCTTTTCTAGATGAAATACTATAAATGTTAAGGAAATATCTAGGGTAGTCAATGTCAAATTCTCCTCCCACACTGAAAAAAAACCCAAACAAACAACAAAACCTCAAACATTTTATGTGAGATATAGGCATGACTGCAGAGTATAGCACCAAGATGCTTCTGCAGGTGACATGGTTGCCTTATTTTGTAATACTGTTAATACAGATGGAATTTAATGCCTTTTGCATAAATATTCCTCCTATTAAAACATGAAATGTACATCTTTGTAAAGGTTATGTAGGATATTACAAAAGGAAATGAATTTCACCCAAAGAGTGTCTGTCAATGGGTCCATGTCCAAGGGGAGGCCAGTGACAAGTGAAGTCCCTCAGGGATCAGTACTGGGACCAGTCTTGTTCAACATCTTTGTTGGCAACATGGACAGAGGCATTGAGTGCAGCAGTAAGTTTGCTGATGACATCAAGCTGCGTGGTGCAGCAGACACGCTGAAGGGAAGGGATGCCATCCAGAGGGACCTTGACAGGCTGGAGAGGTGGGCCCATGACAATCTCATGAGGTTCAACAAGACCAAATGCAAGCTCCTGTATCTGGGTCGAGGTAGTCCCAAGCACCAATATAGGCTGGGCAGTGACTGGCTTGAGAGCAGCTCTGAAGAAATGGACTTGGGGGAACGATGAGAAACTCAACATGAGTCACCAGGGTACACTTGCAGTCCAGAAAGCCAGTTGTATCCTGGGCTGCATCAACAGAAACGAGGGCAGCAGGTCAAGGGAGGTGATTCTTCCCCCCTATTCCACTCTGGTTGGACCCCACCTTGAGTAATGTGTCCAGTTCTGGAGCCCCTATTACAAGGGCAATATGGATGTGCTGGAATGTGTCCAAAGAAGGGCCAAGAGGATGATCAAAGGTCTGGAACACCTCTCCTATGAGGATAGACCGAGAGAGTTGGGGCTCTTCAGTCTGGAGAAGAGAAGGCTCCAAGGACACCTTCTTGTGGCCTTCCAGTATCTGAAGGGGTCCTACAAGAAAGCTGGGGAGGGGCTTTTTAGGATGTTGGGGCACTAGGGGGAATGGAACAAAAATAGAAATGGGTAGATTTAGATTAGATGATGAGACACCATGATGAGTGGTGAGAAACTGGAACAGGTTGCCCAGGGATGTGGTGGAAGCCCCATGCCTGGAGGTTTTTAACGCCAGGCTGGATGGGGCCCTGGGCAACCTGATCTAGTGGAGGGTGTCCCTGCCCATGGCAGGGTGGTTTGAACTAGATGATCCTTGGAGTCCCTTCCAACTCTGACAATTCTGTGATTTCACTATTTTAAATCTGTCTCTCCATGAAAGGATAATAATTAATATAAATTAGAAAATCCTGATGAATCATGCATGCTTCTTAACCATAGTAGCATAAGAGGGTCTGTGTTCTGTCAGGGGGAAGACAAAAGGGCAAATAGAGGGAGTGAGTTGCTGAGGGTTCGTGGCTGTGGCAGGGGTCAAGTGCACATAGCAACCTCCTCCACAAAGTAGAGAAGAGTTCTGGTTGTTGGTGACTTGCTTCTAGCAGGAACAGAGGATCCCATATGCAGGGTTGACCCTCATCACAGGGAAGTCTGCAGTCTTCCTGGAGCCAGAATCAGGGACATAACTAGAGAGCTCCCCAATATGGTGAGGTCAGAAAACTAGTACCCATTACTGATCTTCCAGATAGGTGGGGAGAAAGCTGCTACCTGTAGTATGAGGAGAGTGATGAGAGATTTCAAGGCCTCAAGACTGTTGGTGAAAACATCTGGAGCACAAATAATTTTCTCTTCTGTATTTCTAGTACCTAGCCATAATATAGAAAGGAATAGAAGAATCCAGTCTGCAAGTACCTGGCTCCAAGACTGGTGCTACAGGCAAGACTTCAGTTTCTTTGACAATGACTGGTTTTATAGGATACCAGGATGGATGGTTGTATGTGGGAAAGGCTTATCTCACAGGGAGAAAAGGATTCTAGAGCAAGAACTAGCAGGGCTCATTCACAGAGCTTTAAACTAAAATCAAAGGGGGAAGGGGTTGTTGCTGGGCTTGCACCGGTGGGGCAGTGTTCCAGTACTAACGAAGACCAGAAGGCATCTCACCCCACCAGGGTAAAATTGGTGTGCCCAGCTCGCTCCCTGCACTGTCTGTACACCAATGCAGGCACCATGGGAAACAAACAGCAGGAATTAGAAATCCATGTGTGGTCAAGGGGTTATGATCTGGTGACGATTCCAGAGACATGGCGAGACAGCTCACATGACTGGAATGTGGTCATGGATGACTATGTTCTTTTTAGGAAAGGCAGATCAGCTAAGTGAGGTGCTGGTGTTCCTCTCCATGTGAGGAAGCAACTAGAATGTGGAGTTCAGCTCAGGGGTGGATAAGGGACAAGTTGAGAGTTTGTGGGTATGGATTAAGGGGCAGGCCAACATGGGTGACAGTGTTGGGGGTGTTGTTTATTATAGACCACCTGATCAGACTGATGAAGCTGATGAGACCTTCTACAGGCAGCTTATGGAAGCCAAACAGTCCCAGACCCTGGTTCTCATGGAGGACTTTAATTACCCAGATATTTGCTTGAAGGCTTACACAGCCAGCCATGCACGGTCCAGGAGGCTCCTCCAGTGCATTGATGATAACTTCATGATGAAAATGGTGGAAGAACCAACTAGGAAAGGAGCGTTACTGGACCTGATACTCACCAACAAGGAGGGACTGGTTGAAGTAGTGGAGGTTGAGGGCAGCCTTGGCTGCAGCAACCACAAGATGGTGGAGTTCAGGATCTTGTGTGGTAGGAAAAAAGTACCAAGCAAGACCACAACACTGGATTTCAGCAGGGCCAACTTTGGCCTTTTCAGGTAATTGCTAGGGGAAATTTTAGGAGACAAGTTACTAGAAGGCAAGGGGGCCCAAGACAGTTGATTAGTATTCTAGTCTGCCAAGCTCAAGCATCCCAAAGGATAGAAAAAAATCAAGAAAGTGAGCCAGGAGACCTGCATGGTTAAGTAGGGAGATGCTAAACAAACTCAGGTGGAAGGAGAGAGTCTACAGATCATGGAAAGAGGGGCTGCCCCTTGGCAGGAATATAGGAAAGTTGTTAGAGGATGTAAGAAGGCAACTAGGAAGGCTCCACCACCACTATTTTTACACCCCTCCCAAAGCCAGAGGCAAGTCCCTCAACCAGCCAAGATATCAGACAGGGGAGCTCAGCCCCAGTAAGGAGGCCCAGCCAGTACTCATGGATGATATTGGAGATCAACCCTATTCCTACCTAGCCAGGGGGCCACCAGGCCCCCCAGCCTTTGTTTCCCCATCGCAGTCACCCAGTGTGCACCACAGGTACTCACCAGTGATGAGAAGAGGATCCTTCAGCCCAGATGGGCTCAGCTTAAGGCTTCTGCCTTTCCTGGAGGGGATTAAAAAGGGGAGTGGGTGTGGAGGGCAAAGTGGTCACACCTGAGGTGGGAGGAGACTCCAACAGAGCCCAGGTGCTCTGGGATTTGAGGGGAAAAAGGGGGAAGATTGGATGGAAAAGGGGCAGACTGTGAAACCAGTGTTATTGAGAAAGAATGGATACTACACTCAACTAAGCAGATTATGCTAATATTTTAATTCAGAAAGACCAGTGCTGGGAAAGGGATGAGTTTGTCTTTCAGATCACATGGAAAATTCATCTTCTGTGAGTGCCCCAGGAGACATGAGGCTAGCAGAAGAGATATATCTGGCATATATCTGAATACAGCTTTGGACTGTGTCAATCCCTGCCAATGGCAATCGAGTCAAACAAGACTTGACATATGCCTCCCAAAGCATAGCTCTCTGCAAAGGCTATGAGCACTCACACTCTGACTTGTAAAAGGAACAAATTCCTCTAACATCATGAAGAAAGAAGGCGTAGGGGTGTGTGCCTGCCTGTATCCCCTTCGTGTCATTTTAACAGAGTGCTTTTAAGAGCATAACACCCGCTCAAAATTAGTACAAATGTTTCCTTCATCTTGCTTGAACGAGTTTCCTTCCCTGGAGACTTTCAAAACCCACCTGCATGCATTCCTGTGCAGACTACCCTAAGTGATCCTGCTCTGGCAGGGGGGTTGGACCTGATGATCTCTTGAGGTCCCTTCCAACCTCTGATATACTGTGATACCATGATACTGTGATACTGTGATACTGTGATACTGCTAAGGCCTCATTAGAATTCAACCTTGTGAGGGAGGTCAAGGACAACAGAAAGGGCTTCTTCAAGTATGTTGTAAGAAAAGCTAATGATGCCAGAGGCAATGTTGGCCCACAGCTGAAAGATGTGGGTGCCTAGGTGATGGAGGACACAAAGAAGGCGGAGTTACTAAATGACTTCTTTGTCTCTGTCTATTCTACTGGAGGCTGTCCTCAGGAGCCCCAAATCCCTGAGGCCCCAGAGGGGAACAGGACAAAGGAGGTATTTTCCATGGCTGATGAAGACTAGGTTAGAGAACAGTTAAGCAATCTGGACATCCATAAATCCATGGGTCCTGATGGAATGCACCCACAGGGTGCTGAGGGAGCTGGCGGAGGTCATTGCCAGACCACTCTCCGTCATCCTAGGTAGGTCACGGTGGACAGGAGAGGTGTCTGGGGACTGGAGGAAGGCAAATATCAGTTCCAACTTCAAAAAGGGTAAGAGGGAGGACCCAGGTAACTATACACTGGTCAGCCTCACCTCCATCCCTGGAAAGGTGATGGAGTAACTTACCCTGGGTGCTGTCCATAGGCATATCAAGGGCAAGAGGGTCATTAGGAGCAGTCAACATGGCTTTACCAAAGGGAAGTGTGATGGTTTGAAACTGTCTTTTTAATTTTTTCCTTGCAAAGTTCAAAACAGAGAAAGTGAAAGAGTGTAAATAAGTCACTATTGGGTGTAAGAAAGCAAAATACTGATTGTTCTATACACTTCCATTGGATAGATAGAAATGTTTAAGAACTATTACCCAAAACAAAGTGGGCACTCTCCACATTCTGCGTTCTGCAGTGGGGGCAGTTGCTGGGCTGTCTGGCTGAAGATAACACACTGACCTTGGCAGCTAAGTTAACAACTTTCTGCTTAACTAACTCTGTTTCTTTGTCCAGGGGGGTCTGGGGGAAGCTCCTGGGAGAGAGAGAGGCCCCTTTGGGAGGGTCCCCTTGGGGGGAAGCAAAGGGAGATCGGTTATGCTTTTCTGTTGATTGTATGTATTTGTAAATGTTGTGAATTTTGCATATTTGTACATATTCATTGCATTTCATCATAGATTTTAGACTCTGCTTGTAAATACAGCCTTCATTTGCTTCCAGACTGGGCTAGCCTGGTTACTCGTTGGTGGTGGGGGGGGGAATTTCAGCTCACACCAACACAGGAAGTCATGTTTGACCAACTTGATAGCCTTTCATGAGAACATAACCAGGTAGATAGATGATGGTAGAGTGGTGGATGTGGTCTATCTTGACTTCAGTAAGGCATTCAACACTGTCTCCCACAGAATCCTTGCAATTAAAGTGAGGCAGTGTGGTCTGGATGATCAGGTAGTGAGTGGATTGTGAACTGGTTGAAGGAAAGAAGTCAAAGAGTTGTGATCAATGGGATGGAGTCTAGTTGGAGGTCTGTGTCTAGTGGAGTCCCTCAGGGGTCAGCACTGGGGCTAGTACTGTTCAATGTATTTATCAATGACCTGGATGAGGGCACAGCATGCACTGTCATCAAGTTTGCTGACAACACAAAGCTGGCTGGAGTGGCTGACACACCAGAAGGTTGTGCTGCCATTCAGCAAGACTTGGACAGGCTGGAGAGCTGGGCAGGGAGAAATTTAATGAAGTTCAACAAGGGGCAAATGTAGAGTCTTGCACCTTTGAAGGAACAATTTCAGGCATCAGTGTAGGTTGGGGTCGGACCTGCTGGAGGGCAGTGAAGGCGAGAGGGACTTGGGGGTGACCATGAGCCAGCAATGTGCTCTTGTGGCCAAGAAGGCCAATGCCATTCTGGGGTGCATTAGAAGGGATGTGACTAGTAGGTCAAGAGAGGTATTCCTCTCCCTCTGCTCTGCACTGGTGAGGCCACATCTGGAATACTGTGTCCAGTTCTGGGCCCCTCAGTTCAAGAAAGCCAGGGAGCTACTTGAAAGAGTCCAGTGCAGAGCCATGATGATGATTAAGGGAGTGGAACATCTTCCATACAAGGAGAGACTTCGGGAGCTGGGGCTCTTTAGCTTGGAGAAGAGGAGACTGAGAGGTGATCTCATCAATGTTTATAAATATGTAAAGGGTGAGTGCCAAGAGGATGGAGCCAGGCTCTTCTCGGTGGTACCCAATGACAGGACATGGGGTAATGGGTGGAAGTTGAGGCATAGAAAATTTCATGTAAATATGAGGAAAAGATTTTTACTGGAGATATTCAAAACTTGCCTGGATGCATTCCTGTGTAATCTAGTGTAGGTAATCCTGCTCTGGCAGGGGGGTTGGACTAGATGATCTTTTGAGGTCCCTTCCAACCCCTGAAATTCTGTGATTCATAATTAGGGTAGCTCCTTCACCTGAAAAAACAGGGTGTGCTTTGATTGTGGATCACTGTGTATCAAGTTTTATTAAAGTGTCGGTCACTGAGGTCCTGCTAATATGTGACTAGAGGAAGGATGAATTAACAGCATCCATTAAGGTGAAAAAACATACAGCATAGACATGACTAAACATTCTCTGCAAAATCAATAACAAAATTAACTAAATTAAGAATTTCTTATTCTTACCAACAACACAATTTTATTAATGAAAAACCAGAGTGCTAGACATGCTCAATAAACTGGGGCATTGTTATCCAGATTTAGGAATGCTGGAAAAACCTTTAAAATATTCTGCTTTACCAAGGTTTTGACATATAATTTCAATTGAATTAATTCTCTCTACATTACAGAAAGACAAAATTTTACTGATAAAAGTGATCTGCATTGAAGAAATACACTGATCCAGATAATCCTTTTATCCTTTTGCTCCTGCTGGCATCATCATGTTGAAAGTGTTTCTTTTCTTTTCTATTTTTTTTTGTTTGTTTTTGCTTTTGTTTGTCTGTTTTTAATTTATTTGAATTAGTGAGGGTCTGGATTGCTTCAATTCATTTAGAAGAAGCTTAGTTCCATTATTCTGGTTTATCACTCATGGAGCAGGGGCTGTAGATGTCTAATCTAGTAGTTATCACACTGTCTTCCTTGGCCTCTATTAACACAACCAGAGCTGGTTTTCAAAAGGGGGATGAAGCAAGAAACATTCTTTTTAATCTGCTTGATCTGAATTTTGCACAGTGTAAGGCAAAGGGGAGGGGGGGGAAGGGGGATGGTAGAGAGAGAAGGAAAGGCAAAAAAGAAAAAATAAAGGGAAAAAATATTTCATCTGTTCATAGAGTGATTACTTGGGAGGTTTTGAACCTATTTTGAGATAATAAACAGTTTATTTTATAGCATATAATAGATTTTTAAGAGTAATTCAGTATTTCTACTACTGTGGCAGTGAATAGTCACAAAATATTTTGCAGCTTTCTGGCACCTGCATGAAGCTGTGACTTATGAATATGCTAATGAGACTGCAACCAGAGCTGGCTCGAGTTCAACACTTGCACACAATTAGCGCTCAGGCTACCAGCGCTGCTAGGAGGCTGAATGCAAAATGTAATGTTTAGACTGAGCAATTTAACAAAATACACTTTATAACAGAGCCTTAAAAAATAACTAAGTTATCCTATGCAAACATAGGGAAACTTTTAATTTTTAGTTATTTTCCCTAAAATTCTAGAAGGTAATTATTCTGTTGAAGGACCTGGCATGACAAAAGTTGATCATTGTAGCACGTTAGTTATTTTAATGAAAAAAACCAAATGAACAAACAAAAAAACAACACACACACACAAAACAACAAAAAGCAACAACACACTGACTGCTTCACTTTCTAGACTACTTCTTCTCCATAATATCATAGGACTGTTAGCCTTGAATGCTGAAAAGCACCTCCTTGAAGTGCATACAAAAAAGTCTTCTATATAACACAGGGAATGTATGCCTTCAGTGTCAAGAGAAGCAGTACTGTCTACAAGCCAGATAGATGAACTAGGCATCAAGATTATAAGCAACTCTTCCCACTTACTGTGCATTTCTAAAGTTAAAACATTAAAAACATGTCCTTAGACTTAGAAATATAAATAACAATCTCAAAAGTTTAAGTTACCACAATTTAATGTGCCCATACATATCTAGACCTTAAAACTAAAAGTTCTGACAGATAAACACCACTAGATTACGCTTTGCTTTTAAATGAGAGGTAAAAATATTCTGTACCTGCTATTTTTAATACCTGACCTAGATACAGACATTTGAAACTAACTCTGTTTACTCATCTGGACAGACCCTTAGACTAAGAGTATTCAAAAACTAATTAATATATATTTTTAAACTTGTAGGATAGCTTTGAAGAAAGGCCATACTTATTTTTAAGTGTCACAAATAATTATTTATTTTATTTTGATTATGCTACTATAGATTAAAAATTAATGTGACTTAACCCAGACAATCAGAACTGATATCAAAATATTCTCTAAGTGCTATTTGCTTCTGAGAGGCAACTCATAAATAGAAAGTACACAGACACAAAGAATTCCTAACAATTCTTAGAGTTTTGAGTTCTGCGTGTTTTTTGCGCCCAAGGAAGCTTTTTATCAGAACTGTATGATGTCATACTCAAAGACCAGCCATATGAGCTTTCTATTTCACTGAAAATGTATCAGAAAGGAAAACTGTTGTACAGAACAGTGTATTACTAGCCACATCGAGAGGCTGTGTTTGTGCTTCTGATTTAGTATTTTTCTCCAAATTATACAGAGCAGCAATTTTCAGGCTTACATTTCTTAGGCTCAAATCCTTTTTGATACATGTTCTTCTAAAACCTGATTTGCTCTCTTCAGTTCTACTTATATTCCATGGCAGATGGTTTATTTCAGTGTGCAACAGCAGTAACAAAACCAAAAAACAAACAAAAAAAGCCTTGCTTCTAACAAATGCTTTGAGACAAGCATTATTATGTGGATTTGTACATGGTCATTACAAATAACAAAAATATTCATAATAGAAATACTCAGTTTTGTGTCTTTCCCATAACTGTTTATTCTCTAGCCTGTTTTGCTCAGTTTTAAACCTGAAAATATATTGTATGTCTAGAAGGGCAGCACATTTGGTTTATTTCTTCCAGAAGCCATAATTCAGTGAACCCTACCAGAAAACATTCTCCATAACCCCTTTTAATTTGCAGGGTTCCCACTTCAAACAGATCTGTATAACATAGCAGATACTTTGTGATAATGGAAGCAAACATTTCATTCTTGGTCAATCTGCCCTGAGCATGTGTTGTTTCAGTGATTATTTTATTATGATGTGTATGTATAACCCTGACATTTGCAGGTATTGAAAGCGTAAGGATCTGAAATGTGGTGCCCTTGGTAACTGCGCATTAAGAGTGACACGTAGCTTTAATAGTTTGCACTTATACATAATAGCATAAAAAACAAATTAGTATAGGAAAAAAATGAGTAGTCACAAGGAACAATATCCTACTTTTTTGCAAAACTTTAAATAGTCTTTTTCCCCAAAGAGGAAAAAAAGAAATCACATGGTTTCCATCAGTATGATGACTGGTAAGCTCATGAGCGTTCTGCCTTCTTTGTGTATGCAAGAGCAGAAGCATGGGTTTTTGAAGAACTGTCTTTAGGAGAAGCACTGTTTTGGTTTTCTTCTTAAATTGAGATTTTTTGTAAATTGGTTTGTCTCTCAGATCTCTGATGTCACCAGAAGAATCAGGCTGAAAAGGGTTTAATACCTCATTTACAGTTAACTGTAGTAGTACCTAAGACAATATTACTTAACCCTATAAGCAAATAGTTAAAGCAAATAAGCTCATACAAAAATAGTGAATATCATATATATGTCATAAAAATTACCATCTCAGGACTGACACATCTACAGAAGGTGAAAGATGTTTTTCATGACAGTTCCATGGACTTCTAAGTATTTTCTTCCCTGCACTTTAATATTCATTATCACAATGATATGGAGAGCTCAAAGGTAACTTGCACAGCCATAAACATAAGAACAAAGGAGATGAATCAAAGACAGCAGCAAAATGCCTTTCAGTCTCAAATACATTCCTTAGAACAAGTATAACCTTGAGCTTTGCCGAAGATCTAAGCATTCACCCACTTTATCTCTCTCAGATGTATTGCTTTTAGCTGTTGTTGGCTTTTGCTTTGTTTTGCTTTAAACCCAAGTGGGATTTTTTTCCCCCCATATTATACCACTGATGAACAGGTGGAAATAAATATCATTAAATAGGGCCTGAAGTGAACAAGGGTGATCCAGTTCTCAGGATAGATTCACGTGACCTCCCATTTGTGAAATATATACCATGAGGCTCAGTTAAGATAAAATTTCAAACACTGTCACAAAAAATACGGTCTCTGGTTGAGAAAGCTAGTGAAATATTTTTTCCATGCAGTCTCACAAACAAGTGAAAATAAAGGTTTTACTTCTAATTAGAGTTAAAAATAAAAACAAAACAAAAGAAAGAAAAACCAGACCAACAACAACAAAAAGAAATACATACTGAGAAGAAATGGTACATCAGTTTTCTACAGCAAAATGAAGGCATACCTAAATATATCCTGGCTTCTAGAAAAAAAAGATTATCAATCTTTTATATAACTCTCAGGTTAAGTTTACAATCTAAGGGCATAGGTCATGGAAGCCTCTCTATTTATCTTTAAAATTCTAGCTTATAAAGAATTCTAAAATTCTTCTGTCATCTTTCCTTCCAGTATTATCATTTTCAGACATGATTACAAATAAAACTCAAAAATTAGATAAGAATTTTTATCTCAGACAATTCCAATCTTCTTAGAAGACATTAATTTATGACATGTCAAACTATTCATTCCATGTTGTTTGGACTGTTAACACTCTTTCTTCAAAGTAGAAAAATTATCATGTACTATGTAAGATAAAAAATTTTAAAAAGAAGTCTTGTTAATCTAGTGCTAACATTCTTCTTTGCCTCTCTCTCTTAAAGAAAAAAAAAGATATATTGTCTAAAACTGATAAGTAAAGAATAAATTCTACCTTACCATTAGGTTGGTATAGTGCCTGTTGTACAACTTGTACTAGTTGTGTATGATTGCACTTTTTATATGTTGTTCTGTTCCTCCATTACTTATGCACTATGCCAGAACATATGAAACTAGGCAAGCCTATTTTTGTATGTGAATCTATCCCTGAAAACCTGGCTGGATTCCTAAAGCTTGTGTAAAATTAAGGAAATAGCTCAACCTCGAATAGACTGAAGAAGTTGTAATGAGACAAGAAAGTTCCCCTTCTGTTAGGCTCTCTGTTTGCCATTTTGCTGTAGACAGTGGCATTAACTCTATGCTTGTAACATCTTCTTACAGTACTTACAACAGGAACTTTAGAAGCTATAGTTACATATAATATATATTAGAATATGTACCTATTACATCTTGTTTTTTCCCTTAATTTGATCCGATATTCTTTAAAAAAATTTGAATTTCATTATTCTGCAATCATTTTGGTATGCTGTAGGAAGTTTCCCTGGAAAGCCTGAGGGCCAAATACAATCTCATGCACCTGGCTTTAAATACATGTATATCCAGAGATGGTTCCTACAAGGAAGAGCTGCCAGTTTTCATTAGTAATTGAATGTATTTCAATTAGTATTGAATAGATTTAAATATTAAACAGCCTAGATATTTAACATTAATTTTCTTTATATAAAATGGAGCTTTTCATCCAGAACAATTCTAATAACCCTTTCCCCTCACCTCCCCACCCAGATTGCAAACGATTCTCAGTCAATTTGCTTTCACATAGTTCAATGAGTAAAACTGTTCAGAAGTAAGAACTGTTGAAGAACTGCATAACATCAGAAGTCTACAGTGAAGAACTGGTGGGCACTATGGCCCCACTACAGTGGAAACAAAAGAGCAGCATTCAAAATGACTGAAGACACGCCAACTCACTACCCTATGGTCAATATGGAAACAGGTATGAGTATTTGAAAATAGAAAGTAGGACAGTAAAATTCCTGCTCACTATTGCTTACTTTTCTTGTTGATAGCATCTCGAGCACAAGCCCTATGAGGAGAGGTTGAGGGAGCTGAGGTTGTTTAGCCTGGAGAAGCGAAAGCTTGAGGGAGACCTTATTGCTCTCTACAACTACCTGAAGGGAGGTCATAGACAGGTGGGGGTTGGTCTCACCTCCCAGACAACCAGTGACAGAACAAGAGGACACAGTCTCAAGATGCACCAGGAGAAGTTTAGGCTTGAGGTGAGGACAAATTTCTTCACAGAAAGAGTGATTGGCCAGTGGAATGGGCTGCCCAGGGAGGTGGTAGAGTCACTATCGCTGGCGGTGTTCAAAAAAAAGATTGGAAGTGGCACTTGGAGCCATGGTTTAGTTCTCAGGAGGTGTTAATAATGGGTTGGGCTTTATGATTTCTAATGTTTTTTCCAACCTGGTTGATTCTGTGATTCTGTGATCTTAATGAAGCAGGCTTGTCAGTGGTTGGTAGGCAACATGGTTGCTCCCAGTTTGCAAAATTCTCTAATACTTTCCTAGAAGTCTCTGAACTGTTATACCATCAAATAATAGCCCAAAGTATGCAAATATACACCCCATTCCATGCTGTAAAAATATCACAGTCTTCATGTTATTATTCAAACCACGAACTGAAAAACCCCATCATATTATACAATCCAAGGAATCAGAGGAAACCCAGGGCACAGTAGTGTGGAGAGAGTATTGTACCCTGTCTGCCCAGAGGAGCCCAACTCTGAACAGCATGTATCCTGGACTGAAAGCCACAGCTCTTAATCCTGCACCAAGCACTGCTGATGTAGGCAGTATGACTACTGTGTCAGTCTTGCCTAAACACAGGTTGGCCCTTTATTGAACTGCTGTGACCATTTCTTGACTCTGATTATCGCTGCTAAAATAATCCCCTTTCTTTTTGCCATCGTAGCTTTTCTACATGATGCCAATCTGAGAGATCATTAATTAAAAGTGATAATTCTTGCATGGCAGTTTCTTCCTAACAAGATCCTAAAATAAGAAGCAGCATCTTCAAATGGATGTACTTGTGATCAAATTAACCACTATGTGAGTTTAGTCTCTGTGAGATTCAGACTGAACGTGAGGAAGAAGTTCTTCACCATGAGAGTGGTGAGAGCCTGGAATGGGTTGTCCAGGGAGGTGGCTGTGGCCCCATCCCTGGAGGTGTTTAAGGCCAGGCTGGATGAGGCTCTGGCCAGCCTGATGTACTGTGAGGTGTCCCTGCCCATGGCAGGGGGTTTGGAACTAGATGATGTTTGTGGTCCCTTCCAACCCTGACTGATTCTATGATTCTATGATTATGACCTAGGTGATGAAGTAAAAGGAAGGAGACAAACAGAATCAGGGAAGGATCAGATATCATAATGCCTTAAAAACAAACACACACACAAAAACCCAGTGTATACTTGGATATTAGTGTTCTTGCAATACTTTGTCATAGAATTTTCAGTAGTAGATCTAATTTCATATGTAATCCTGACACTATATGCTTGATTTTTTACTTATTTAGACCAAGTTTTCAGTGTAATTATAGAATACAATATTCAAATATAATGTGAAAATTCAGTTAAAGACAATCATGTTTTATATGGTAATCCTGGAATTACTGATTCTGCAATCAAAATGTAAGGGATATTTATTAGAAGAATTCATGAGGCCATATTCTCTTGAGGTTTTCAAGATTTGCACTACCAGTTGTGCCTCTTTTTTCCTTTTTTCTTTTCTTTTTTTTCCCCCCAGCAAAACAGATATAAATTGAAAACACATAAGTCTACATAATGGTTTTCCTGCCCACATGGTGTTCTCTTTAGTAGGAAAAACATTCAGTTTTCTTGTTGACTTGCCATTTCTAGCAGACATATGGCTACATACTATCAAATTAAAATCTGGGATCTTCCAAGCATTTTTCTTTTTACTGTTATGTTGCCATTCTGTAGCTTTCAAAGTGGGCATATCTGTGATACTATATTGGCTTAAAGTAGGTGATGTATTATTCCTATGTGGTCTGCAGCATAAACTTTACATTTCTCAATACACTTTGCTATGGTTTAAGCTTTTTCTATGATACTCTTTTAAAAGATGTATCTGCTGGCTTTATGCTTTTCAATTGCTTTGGGTTGAATACAAAGGGGGATTTACTTTGGGGGTGTTTGTTTGTTTGGAGTTTTATTACTTTGTTTCTTTTTTTGTCCTTTTGTTTGTTTTGGGTTTTAAACCTAATTACCATATAGCTGCAATAAATGCATGAAGCCATTGATATGCCACAGGAATATTCAAAAACCCATGATCACTGAACTTCTAGCAGGAGCAAACCTAGGATTTCTTTGCCTTGTAATCTTTAATTGAAAACAAAATAACTAAGTAAATAAGAAATGCTGATTACATGATCTATGTTGTATGAACACACCACTTCATAACAAAATGAAAAGAACTTTTCTGGAGTATGTAAACATGTAAAATGTGTTAATGAAAGATACATAAAAATAACACACTATAGTATAATCCATTTCTATCATTGATGGGAAAACAGAATTTATAGAGGGCTACTGATAATCAGTCTTGTGCAGAGTTAGAATGAATTATTCAAAGAGTAGAATATAAGAACAGATCCAGCAGCAGGTCAGGCAGGTCAGATCCACCAGAATTTTCACATGTGCGGTAGTGTTGGTAAAAAAAAGAGTAGAAGAACATGAACAAGAAGGAAGTAATACATTTCAGGTAATATTTTACCACCCATCATGCTATGCATGCTTTGAAAAATGGACTATGTTTAAACCTCTCAAAGCAACTTAATTCCATTTCTTTTAGAATATTTTGTTAGAACCGTGTAAGCTTTTACCATTTGCAAAAGTCCTGAGGTAGTACATTCCAGAACCTTAATATGCATTATGCTACCTGAAGAGATGCTCCCTTTTTTCTTCTTCTGAATATGCAAACTGCTAGTTTTATTTGATGTCTGCTAGCTTTTGTTTTAGAAGGAATGGTAAACAATTGCTCACTCACAGCTTCTCCATGCTATGCATGTTAAAGACTAGTATCGCAATTTCTCACCTTAGCCTCTTCACAGGCTGAGATGTCCTAACACATCTCTTCACTCTTCATGCTGTAGCTTTAGAGATTCTAGTGATGGGCTGTAAGCATCAGCTTCACACAGCAATTGCTGTCTAGTCCAGACAGCTACCACACAACTACTCTCACAGAGCATAGTGACTTAGGTATCACAGTATACCAGATGTTGGAAGGGACCTCAAGAGATCATCAGGTCCAACCCTCCTGCCAAGTAGGATCACCTAGGATAGTCCACACAGGAATGCATCCAGGTGGGTTTTGAAAGTCTCTACAGAAGGAGACTCCACAACCTCCCTGGGCAGCCTGTTCCAGTGCTCTGTCACCCTCACTGTAAAGAAGTTTCTCCTCATATTGAGGTGAAATCTTCTATGTTTTAGTTTGAACCCATTGTTCCTTGTCCTATCACTGTGAACCACCAAAAAGAGCCTGGCCCCCTCCACTTGACACCTACCCCTCAGATATTGATAAACATTGATCAGATCCCCTCTCAGTCTTCTCTTCTCAAAACTAAACAGCCCCAGGGATCTCAGTCTCTCTTCATAGGGGAGATGCTCAAGTCCCCTAATCATCCTCATGGCTCTCTGTTGGATTCTCTCCAGCAGGTCTCTGTCTCTCTTGAACTGAGGAGCCCAAAACTGGACACAGTATTCCAGGTGTGGTCTCACCAGGGCAGAGTGGAGAGGTAGAAGAACTTCCCTCAACCTGCTGGACACACCAAGATAAAATCTCTGTGGTGGGGAGGATGCAGCCTCTGCCTCCACCTCCATCACCACCCCCCCACCCCAGTAATATTATTAGGTTCTAGAAAATGTTGCCCTGGAAAATTTGAGAATTTTGTGTGCTCATATAGCATACACATAAGCAGCTTTTAAATCCTGGGATCTTGATGGGATCTTGATGTGTGTGTGAAGCAGTTTAAATGAACATGCATGAGATGCAAGTAATGCATCAGAAGTCTGGTAAGTAAGAACATTTTTACAAAGAGAATCTTGTCCAAGTCCAATGCCTAATAACACAGGTTATTTCTGGGAAGCAGATTGTAGCAGCTGCCAGGGATATTCTAGGAGAGACAGAATTGTGCTGAATGCTGCAGAGTTTCCATGCCAAGAAATACTTTTTCTTCCTTACTTTCCAGAGTAGCGTTTGTTGAATTGCCTTGAGTAAAATCTCAGGTACATGATTTAGAAAAGGCAAGACTTCAGCCCACAACTATAAACAATAAAAATAAGAGAGAGAGTTAAGAGCTTGATTTTGACCTAGTTTATTGAATATTTAATGTCAGGCAAAGTACGGTATTTGCACAGTCTGTTAGTAAAATGGGATAAATGGGCAGATAGAAATACATCTTAAATTTGAAAAATTACATAAATTATGTTTCAAACAGGCAGACCTAGAAGACTTTGAAAGGCAATCTGTTTCAAATACCTTGTCAGCTTCTACTGAAATTACTTTTACAGTGTCTCTGTGCCTTAGACTTTCATATTTGCAGTTCATACTCAGTAAACATGTTGATTATTCCGTGGAAATCAACGAGTCTTCTACTCATACTTAATGTTCTATGTGAGTAAAATAGCTGAATGAGATCTCACAAGTAGGCAAATATTTTTCTGCTGACAAGATTTGGCAAGAGAAACTTTGCTGGATTAAGTCACGCTACTGGTATACTGCACTAAGGACAAAGATATTCAGCTTCAAAATAAACTCGGGCTCTGTGGTAGAGTCCAAAAACTGTTGTGTCATTGTTTGTGCTGAAAGAAAGTATCAGGTCTCTTTTGGCAAGCATACAATGGATTTTACACAGAACTTGAGGAGGGGGAAGGGAAGCAGACTGAAGGATAGGAAAAAAGAATACTGTCATACTCCATCACCCACCTAGTGGATGAGGGAAAGGCTGTGAACTTTAGTAAAGCCTTTTACACTGTTTCCTGCAGCACTCTACTTGAGAAACTTATGGCCCATGACACAGACAGGTGTACTCTCTGCTGGATTAAAAACTGGCTGGATGGCCAAGCCCAAAGAGTGGTGATAAACAGAGTTAAATCCAACTGGTGGCTGGTCACAAGCGATGTCCCCCACCGTTCAGTGTTTGGGCGAGTTCTGTTTAATATCTTTATTCATGGTGTGGATGAGGGTGTTGAGGGCACCATCAGCAAGTTTACAAATGACACTAAATTGAACAGGACTGTTGATCTACTTGAGGGTAGGAAGTATCTGAAGACAGTTTTGGACAGGTTAAATCGATGGGCTGAGGCTAATGGGATGAGGTTTAACAAGACCAAGTGCTGGGTCCTACAATTTGGTTGCACCAATCTCAAACAATTCTACAGGCTGGGGAAAAGGTGGCTGGAAAGCAGCCCAGTGGAAAAAGATCTAGGGGTGCTGGCGGACAGCTGGCTGAATGTGAGCCAACAGTGACCAAGAAGCCCCACAGCATCCTGGTCTGTATCAAAACAGTGCATCCAGCAGGAGCAGGGAAATGATTATGTCCCTGTTCTCAGCCCTGTCCCCACTGCAGATTGAGCACTGTGTTCACTTCCGGATGCCACAGTACAGGAAACACATTGAGGTCCTGGAGCACGTCCAGAGAGGAGCAATGAGGCTGGAGAGCGGTTTAGAGGGCATGTCATGAGAGGAACCATTGAGGGAACCAGGGTTGGTCTCTTCTGCCAAGTAAATAGTGATAGGCTGAGAGGTAACGGACTTGAGTTGTGCCAGGGGAGTTTTAAATTGGATATTAGGAAAAACCTTTTTGCTGAGAGAGTGGTGAGCTGTTGGAATAAGATGCCCAGGGAGGGGGTGGATTCGCCATCCCTGGAGGTGTTCAAGAAGGGTAGGTATGGATCTTCAGGATATGGCTCAGTGGCCATGGTAGTTGGGTTATGGTTATGGTTGGACTTGATGATCCTAAATGTCTTTTCCAGCCTTAGTGATTCTATGTTTAAAAAAACAAACAAATAAAAAACCCCAAAAAAACCCAAACAGACACACACATACATACAATTATATGCATGTGTATGTGTGTGTATATATATTTGTGTGTGTGCCTGTATATATATGTCTCAGTGTATATATCTGTATACATATATGTAAGTATATAAAGATATGATTCACATATATGTATGTTCAGTACTCTGTTCTGTAAAAAGAAACTGATCTGGATCCTGACTGAGAAAGGAGTAAATCTGTTTAGAGGCTAATGCAGACTAGAGAAAACTCACAATAATCTCTGTTCTGGGCAGTAGAATCGTTCAACTGTATGCTTCTTTTCCTCAAACCCAAAAAACGAGGCCAATTTTATTTAATTTACTAGTACAGACTTTCTGCAGGCCTAGCAAGACAAAAAATACACTCAGAAAAAGAGCTAAGATTTTTAAAGGAATTTGTTACCTTGAGAGATCTAGAATCAAGAAAATATCCGTTATAAATTTTAGGGTCATGGAGTTTACCAAATTCTGTAAAAGCATCATGTTAATAAATGGTGTTTTTAAACTAATTATTTTAATTTTAATAAACAGTCACTGCTCTTCTTGGTGCTCAGTGTAATATGCTAACATGAGTCACTAATTAAGAGTGATTATTTTGCCATTCATGCAGATGTACAAAATTTGGCTCAGATACCTTTTTTCAGGGCATTTTTAGTACTATTTTAATACTTCGGTAGATAATTTAATGTTACTGGACAAAACTGAAGGAACCTTTGAGAAAAACTAGTAAAAAAAAAAGAGAAAAAAGAGGGAATTGAGTTAAAATAATTGTCACATTTTGTCTTAATCTTCTTAAGGTTCCTTCCCTCCCCAAATTTAGTAAAATTTATGGGAGTCGAACTCAACAGATGAATTCATAGATAGTTCTACATACTAAGGCAACCCAGGCTAAGATGCTATAAATCCTTAAGGCTAGCTCTTTAAAGGTATTTTTAAAAGCAGCCTTTAAGTAAATGTCTGTTTTCCATGGATAAGCAACCTCAATTATTTTGACTCCATGGAGGAAGAAATTTCCAAGAAAATCTGGACCTCTTTATTTATTTAGATACAGAGTTTCAGAGTAAGTAGTAGGTGAAGAATATCTCATTGTAAGCACAGATTTAAAAACTAAGGTTAGTAATTTTCCCAAACAAAGAAAATGGTTGTAAAGCTGGGGACACAACCAGCTGTTTTGACTCCAAATTGTCTTACTTAAATATCATCATTTTGCTACCACTTGTATATCACATGGCATAAAATTTAAGTTGCATTCAGAAGCATAAGAAATTTGGTTAGTGTTGAGATATATTGCCATTGGAAACTAAATGGCTACTGGGGTGTTTGGTATTACATTCTTTCTGTTGCTGCTGCTGAAAGTTTGTTGAAGTAAGGGGTAATAGGCTCTGTCATGCATGTAATTTGCCCGGCATATAGATCGGAAAGTTTTATCTGCAAATACCATGGTAAGTAGATCTGAAGGGACAACTGGGATACTTGAAAAGGGTTCACAGGTTTCACCTCATATGGAATTTACCAATTCTTTAAAAGCATCATGTTAATGAATCATGGTTTTAAACTAATAATTATAATTTTAGCATTCTTGCAAGGAGGCACTAATTTACTTTGTGAGACTTTCCTTTTCTTCATACACTGTCACCCAAGCTAAGTTAATTTACTGTCAAATGCACAGATTGTCGTGAACAAGATGATACAAATTCCACCAGTCATTCCAAATGATCTTTATATACACAGTTAATTAGCTTACAGGTTTACAGTCTTGTCTTTAAGAAATAATTTTTTTTATAATATTTTTCTTACTTTTCCAAGTTTTTTTTCATGGTGTAACTAGAAGCATTTTAAAGCTAGAGTAGTGAGGCTTTCTGGCATTTATTCTTTACTGCATCTACACACCAAATTTCACTTGCTAGGCATTTGGAAGTGCTTTCATCTTGTCATATGTGTAATAAGCTTTTCTTTCTCCTTTAGCTCTTGACTGAACTTTGTCAATCATAAACTTGGCAAAGTGAAGCAAGAACAGTTCACCGTCTTCTTTGTTTGTTAATTATACAGTTAGTTCAACCTCTGGAAAAAAGGATCAATATATTTCCATAGAACAATAATTTCACTCAGAAAATTCATTTCATCTTGCAAAATCCTGTTTCTGAAGTCTGTCTGTAGCATATTGCGTGACCTGTAATATTAAAAGTCTCTGACCTGAATGAAGTTAACTTTTTTTAATCACTACTGCTTTATCATGCATCAAGTCTATCACTTTTCCTCTGAGTGCTTGTTGATGATGATGAGCCATGGAACTCTGGATCCAAACATAGCTAGTGTTCCATCTGTTGTTATAGAAACCAATTTAATCATCATTATTTTGCATTTTAATAACATAGTTAAACTCAATATAATTATTTTCCTTTCTTGACTCTTTGTTATTTATGTTCTCAAATTATCTTTGTTTATTTAGCTCACTTGAGCTATCCCACATGCAAATATGCGCATTTAAACCAATGACACACACACACCATTAAATATTTTTTAATCATTAGCAAGTATAAACTTTGGTTCTTTCTATAAAAAATATACACTGTATAGCTTGCTATTTACATAATTCCTTGGGTTCTTTGTGTTATTTTTTGAGGTAGATATTTCCATCATTGTTTTGAAGAAGACTGTCATTATAAATACATCAGTAGTCTGGAAAGATGGTTAAGTAGTGACTTGCAGTCTTTATTAACACACGTTTAAGAACATATTTTTTCTTCTGGAGACCATATAGTCTTTATTTGAGGAGTACTCATTCTGGAAAAAGTCTCGTCTGATTTTCCATGCATTATGATAACATTAAACCTTATCATTTTGTTTCTTTTCCTTTTCTTGTTTTTCCTAGTTAGTAATATAAAGTAGTTATTCATATTTTCAGCAGCAGTTTTCAAACTGAAATCCTCGATTTCCTTCAAAACAGCAATTTGAGTGCAAAGGTCTATGACCTTTCATTAAATTGCAACCAGTATTCTTTCTATCTCAAATCTTTATACATTTTTATTTACTTTTTCTCTGCATTTATGTTTCTCTTTCTTAACTGGCTATTCTAATCCCATTCTCCTACTGACTACTGAGCTACCTCCAATCAGGACTGTCTTTCTAAGCCACATATAAGAGCTTTAATACTTTTCCTGCATACTAAGTGAAATCCCAGGGAGAATATCAGGAGAGGGAGTATGCCATAACTTTTCACTTCTCCTCTGCTCTTCATTACTCCTTACACTGAGTGGATAACCATTCTAAACTTTCCAAACTGCAGCAGCGATGGCTAGAGAGTTCCATTCTTCAAATATATGCACGTTTTAAATCAACTACTATTACGGGGGACTTCACAAATTAGTGAGTTTTGGTTTTCTGTTTTTTTTGAGGGGAAGGAGTTGTAAAGGAGGGGAGGGAGTTGTAAAAGAGCGAAGGGATTGAACTTCTGTTAACCTATATAGCAATAAAAATAAAAATAGTCTAACAAAGGATTAATTTCTCACTGTTTCACAGTGACCTAACTGCACTTTGTTCCACTGATACGTCTGAGAATAGACCCAACTTTTATTTGGCACCTATACTATATTCTTACCTGGAACATCCACCTCATCCAGCTTCAGCTTTCTAAACTTGGTGATTCCACTCTCCTAATATAACTGCTTAAAAAAAATAATTAATCTTGATTGGGATTTTATCATTTCCTTCCTTCCTTCCTTCCTTCCTTCCTTCCTTCCTTCCTTCCTTCCTTCCTTCCTTCCTTCCTTCCTTCCTTCCTTCCTTCCTTCCTTCCTTCCTTCCTTCCTTCCTTCCTTCCTTCCTTCCAACTGCATTCCTTCCTTCCTTATTCCTTCCTTCCAAATGCATTCCTTCCTTCCTTCCAAATGCATTCCTTCCAAATGCATTCCTTCCAAATTCCTTCCAAATTCCTTCCTTCCTTCCTTCCAAATTCCTTCCTTCCTTCCTTCCTTCCTTCCTTCCTTCCTTCCTTCCTTCCTTCCAAATGCATTCCTTCCTTCCTTATTCCTTCCTTCCAAATTCCTTCCTTCCTTCCTTCCAAATTCCTTCCTTCCAAATTCCTTCCTTCCAAATTCCTTCCTTCCTTCCTTCCTTCCTTCCTTCCTTCCTTCCTTCCTTCCTTCCTTCCTTCCTTCCTTCCTTCCTTCCTTCCTTCCTTCCTTCCTTCCTTCCTTCCTTCCTTCCTTCCTTCCTTCCTTCCTTCCTTCCAAATTCCTTCCTTCCAAATTGCTTCCTTCCAAATTCCTTCCTTCCTTCCAAATTTCTTCCTTCCTTCCTTCCAAATTCCTTCCAAATTCCTTCCTTCCTTCCTTCCTTCCTTCCTTCCTTCCTTCCTTCCTTCCTTCCTTCCTTCCTTCCTTCCTTCCTTCCTTCCAAATGCATTCCTTCCTTCCTTATTCCTTCCTTCCAAATTCCTTCCTTCCTTCCTTCCAAATTCCTTCCTTCCTTCCTTCCAAATTCCTTCCTTCCTTCCTTCCTTCCTTCCTTCCTTCCTTCCTTCCTTCCTTCCTTCCTTCCTTCCTTCCTTCCAAATTTCTTCCTTTCTTCCTTCCAAATTCCTTCCAAATTCCTTCCTTCCAAATTCCTTCCTTCCAAATTCCTTCCTTCCTTCCTTCCTTCCTTCCTTCCTTCCTTCCTTCCTTCCTTCCTTCCTTCCTTCCTTCAAAATTCCTTCCTTTCAAATTCCTTCCAAATTCCTTCCTTCCTTTCAAATTCCTTCTTTCCAAATTCCTTCCTTCCTTCATTTGTTCCTTATCCTTTGACGATTAGCTATGGTGTAACACTTGAGGGAAAATAACTAAAAATCCCCAAATATTTTTATTGTCCATAAAATCTAGGGATTATTTTCAGCATTTATCATCTTGATTGTCAAAGGCTTGATTACACTATATGCCTCTATGTGAAGTAACATCTGAGTTGGATATCAAGATTTCATAAAAGCATATCAATAATTTTATCACTAGCACTTGAACTAGATCCAGAGTTGAAGTTCCTGGTGTCCCAACAGAAGCTACAAAACCTCCTTTGCTATTTCTGCCTCATACCAGTCCAAAAAAACTTTACCACTGCTTCTCTTGGTAAAGTTTGGCTGAAGTGCATAGGAGCAGCTCTTGTCCAGTGCAAGGAATCACTCAAGTGGCATTGGACATCAGAACACCATCAGGGGGCTGAGTCTTTCTTTCGCTCTGTGGTAGACAGAGCTTAAACAGCATTTGGGTGCTGAAGCTTAATTTTCTGCCTGAACAAACACTTTCTGCCTTCTCCAAGGAAAGAGAGTGAGGTAAATGAGAAGATTCTCCAAGCTGGATCTGCATGGAGGGCACACATGGTTAGCTAAGACAGAACATTTGAGAAGCTCTAGCATGTTAAACCATTCTGTGTTTAGAGCTACTCACTATTGTCAAGACTGGAGCTTTTTCTCACTATGTTGACGATCAAGCCTCTGTACACGTAAGAACTTGAAATATTCAAGTGAATAAATATTCACTTTCAGACTGTAGATATGTATATTCCAACACCTATAAATGTGAATTGCATAGGACTTGGGGGACTACGTTTTCTTTTGGCTCTGAATCATAATGGAATTGATTTAACAGGGAAGAAGAGAATCATTCAGTCTCAGGCAGTTCTACCACAGTGCAAATAAAATAGAGATGACAGTACACAACTTCCTTATCCAAATGGTCCAAAGAGTTTAATTTTGCTGGCAAAAATCCTGTTCTCAATTACATAAATGGAACCCAAATCAATTTTAATAAGTTGAAATTAAAAGACCTGAGCCATCTCTGAAATAAGTGCTAGTCATGTCACTGACTCAGAAACTTGATTTTAGCAACCAAAGCAAATGTTGGGAAGGAGAGCAAACAATAGAGTACATCTTCATTTCAGAGTTTTACTCTACTATCGTTTCGTAGAGAATATGAGAGATCGTCTTAGAAAGTATGAGAGGGTATGAGGAAAAGTGTAAAGACGTTTTCCACAATTTGGTGGAGCAGAGTGAGGCTGGTGTACTCATTTAAGCATGAGGATCTCTGCTTTCTGTTTTATTTAAACAAGTATAGCTATGCTCTTAGAAAAGAGAACCTAAATCACTGTTAATATTTATGTTTCCTTTGATATTTAGCAGAAATCTCAGAGGTAATAAAATAATTATTATCTTACAGTTTCTGTTATTTTCTGGAGCATTCAATTATACATCCAAAATCATTGGAACTTACTTGTAGAGAACAAATTAATATCTTTTGGTAGTATGTTAGTGTGTGTGCATGGGTGGGTAGGTGGGGGGGTGGGGGGGTGTGTGCATGCAGAAAACAAGAGGAATGGTGCACTAATTTCATTGACTGTGACACACTGCTGTCCAAAGGTTCTTTATTTCCTGAGAATGAACATCAGGCATATGAACATAAATGTCCTAGTAGTTATAAAAAGCAAGAGCAGCTTGTGCTGAGGCAATTCATACTGCAATTTCTGTTCACTAAGCACAGTTTAAAATGCACATTGCACAACAATGACTTTGTCACGATGACAAATACGTGTGCACTCTTTGTGAACCTGGAAAGGAGTTTAGAATGAAAGCATTGTAAATCAGATATCTGAACACACCATGGCTTGCCAGTTCATCAGTTCAATCATGTTTATCCATCCTCTTGCTTCTTTAAATGCATTCCCTCTCTGTGAAAAATGGTAAGTTTACAGCACCTTCAAGGAGACAAATTCTTCCACACAACACAAAACCAAAGTATTATATTTCAGTAATGGCACAAAGTAAAATTTATCTGTAGCTACCGCTTGTTCAAAGTCAAGGCCAATCCTTGGCCACCCTAAAATAATTTTCTTTTGATGTAGTGGTACAAAAAGACTCCAGTCTTTCTATAAGTAGGCAATACAGGAATGACATTTAAATTGGAACTGCAGGGTTTTGAACTATTTCAAAATAGGGCCATATATTTAGATGTCTAATTAGGATTTTAAGGTCCTAATTTTAAACACTTGTAATTCAATCTCTCAGCTCACAATGACCTTCAGAACAATGGAGTACCACAGGTACTCTGTTTTACATGAAATGTATAAAGGTAAATATAATATTTCAAAAGTAATTTCAGCTTTCTGGTTCTGTTCAGCATATTTATCAACATTCCATTCCTTAATTAACCATCATTTAGATGCAAATCAGTGTTTAAGGCTTGTCCTGTGAGCTACTCAGCTGTCATTAATCCTTTCCTGGTTTTAATTCTAATGTATTACTGCAGTGCCTTTTATTTCTTGATAGGCCCAAAATATGCAGCTAAGCTACTCCCATACATCTTGTGCTGTGATGAGTGCTGGCTTAGAAAGCTGGTTGCACAGGTAGAAGACTTTATTTTCCTATACATCTTTGGGATAATTGATCTTATTCTATGATTCTGTCACCCAACAATACCTACAAAAGTGAGGCAGGACTTGGAAATATCCAAGGGAACACATCTCACATTTTTCCCAACTATGGAGATGCACAGTAACCTTCTAATAAGTATGCGTTTTCTAAATAACTAACACCTGTCTAATCTGGGATATATAAGTACTTGGATTACATCCATTAAAGTTTGCAGATATTGATGCTGTTCTGAAGATAAAGGAGATAATGAAAATTTAATTAAGGTATATTTTAGATTCAGTTATTCAGCTTTATAAAACAAGAAGAGTGGGAAAGCAGGTGATTGGTGTTCACAGATACGTTCGTGGGATCAGCTCATTTTTATGTTCAAATTTTGATGCTATAATATAAAATTAAAAAATAAGAAAATAAATGATATTTAGGAAAAGACACCTGATTTTTCCTGTAAGTTAGAAACTGAAAGATCAAAACACAATTTTTACAAGATGGTTTATACACTGAAATCATATTGCTGTTCTTGTTTATTCTGAACAGTTGAAAATCAACAAAGACACCCTTCTTTGGTTATTTTTTTCTAACTTCTAAGTTCTGTACAGTTAAGCAAAATTTCAATCTCCTATTTATAAAACCATATTTGTCTTCAGGAAAGTTTTACTGTATCAATATGGATATGCTTTATGCTGACAAGAAAACAACTTCTACATCTTGAATTTCAGCTATGGTGTAGCTCATTACATTATCACAAAGAACTCAGGAAATATATTACTAAAGTGTAGTCAGCCATGGCTACAAATTTGATGGTGTCTACCCTGTAGAATATCCACCATTCAAGAAAGGTCTGAAGGGACAAACTTTAATGAAATTAAATTCTTAAAATAGAGGCTCACTCTTCTGCATCACAATATTGGATGCAAAAAATGCAAAGGAACACTGAATTGAGTACTCCTCAGCAACAAGTATTTTTAGTTCATGCCTCATAAATGTAACAAGCAGGCTCAGGAAAATCATATTTAATACTTTAGGGCTCAAGAAGGTGTTTTAATATATCATTTAAATACGTTCACTTAATTTTCAAGATTATGAGACAAGATATCTAGAGATATGTCTTAATACAAACGGATTAATTTGGAAGTATTAATGAAATGTAAGATTATTTATAGTAAACAATCAATGTATGGGAGAGGTGATTCTTCTACCCTTTTTAAAATTGAAATTTAAGATTATTTATGGTAAATACTAAATGCATGGGAGAGGTAATTATCCTTTTTGAAGCTGTTTTGATTAACACATCATTACTTCAAAAATATACTTTTCTACAGAAACAAGAGAAATGTCAAAGATTATTGACTAAGCTACTGTATCAATAATTATTTTTCCAATACTAAACTTTTTCATTTTAAAACCTGCTTTTTTTCATGACATAAAAGTAAGAAATGTTTCATTTAAACCACCAAAATAACATTTAAATGTATAAAGATGTGTTATTTAGCCTTGGAATGTACCATCTATTAATAGAGTATTAGAAAGTGATTATATGCACTAATTGACCTGTTCAAGCAATTGATTAAATATGTGCTATGACATTGCAGTATGACAAGTTTCATCTGGTAGAGTTACCTGAAGTGTACATGCTTAATTATATTACTTAGTACAAGATGTTCTTATACAGGTTAAACCAAGGGTTTTTTTGATGCAATAGATAATATAGGAGTGGTTTCTTTTTATATTCTCTTCTTTCTGTACAGCTAAAAGGATATAACATTAAAGCAGAACTCCTTATCTCAAAATCATTACATGGAAGTCTACAAGTTGAAGAGCCTTGTCAATTTCTTCATGATACTCTTGTTTCTCAAGTGGTGTAGCATTCATAGGGAGAGAGAAAACAAATTTAAAATACTTTGGCAGTTAACCTTAAATCAGGTCAGCTTAGAGAAACCCAAAGTGTAGATAAAGATTAGTGCAGAAATGGTGAATGTAAGTGTTTTGGCTTGCTTTGCTTTTCAATGATTAAAAAGGAAATGTCAACTTTTACTTTTTTTCTTTCTCTGTCACACATTCATGTACAGTGACACTCTCTCCTTTATGAAATGGACAAAATATATGCACATATGCATACACATTGGCAATCATAATGCCATCAGTATGTAGTGGAATTTGAAATAAAACAGTTATTCACAAATTTGAGAGACGTCTTTTACATGATACATAACACTGTTCTCTTAAATCATGTCAACAGATGTTAACACTGATGGTCAGTCTCTTCATCAGGTAACACATGATTATGCATTTTGCCATAGATCTGCATGTACATCTGCAAAAATTCTTAAAATCTGCAGTTCTGGAGACCCATGATGATGGATTTACATTTTTCTACCCTTCATGTTTTTTGCCCACACTTTTCCTGGTTTCCAGGAGACCTGCCGGGATGAGCAAGGAGCTCCTGGACGTCCTGTAACACAGAAAGAAACTCTACATGGAGTGGAAGAAAGGACAGCTAGAATGGGGGGCATATAAGGAAGATGCCTGAGCAGCAAGAGACCTGGTTAGAAAAGCTAAAGCTCAGTTAGAATTAAATCTACCCAGGGAGATCAAGGGGAACAGTAAACATTTCTATAGTATATTAATGGTAAAAAGAAGACAAGGGAAGGTGTGGGCCCCCTCAGGAAACAAGGGAGCTGGTGACAAGTGACATGGAGAAGGCTGAGGTTCTCAATGACTTCTTTAACCTCAGTCTTCACTGACAAGGGCTCTAGCCACACTCCCAGAATAACAGAAGATAAATGGCAGGGACTGAAAGAAGGAACTGCCCATTGTGAGTGAAGATCAGGTTTGTGACCATCTGAAGACCCTGAAAGTGTTCAAGTCCACGGGACTCAATGGGATACACTCAGGGTGCTGAGGGAACTGGCAGATGAGGTTGCTAAACTGCTCTCTATTATATTCCAAAAGTCATGGCAGTCTCCACTGACTGAAAAAGGGGAAATATAACCCCCTCTTTCAAAAAGGGAAATGAGGATGACCCAGGGAACTATAGACCAGTCAATCTCACCTCTATGCCCGGTAAGATCATCAAGCAGATTCTCCTGGAGCCACTGCTGAGGCAGAATAATGAAGAGGTGATTGGGTACAAAGAGCACAGCTTCACCAAAGGCAAATCATGCCTGAAAAACCTGATGGCCTTCTATGACAAGGTCACAACATTGATATATGCCATCATTTACCTGGACCTGAGCAAATTGTTTGACATTGTTCTGCATGACATCCTGGTCTCCAGGCTGGTAAAGTATGAGTTTAATGGATGGACCATTCAGTGGTTAAAAAATTGGTTTGATGGCTGTAGCCAAAGAGTGGCTCTCAATGGGTCCATGTCCCAGTGGAGGCCATTGACAAGTGGAGTCCCTCAGGGATCAGTCCTGGGACCAGTCTTGTTCAACATCTTTGTTGGTGACATGGACAGTGGCATTGAGTGCACCCTCAGCACACCAAGCTGTATGGTGCAGCAGACATGCTGGAGGGAAGGGATGCCATCCAGAGGAACCTTGACAGGCTGGAGAGGTGGACCCATGACAATCTCATGAGGTTCAACAAGACCAAATGCAAGCTCCTGTATCTGGGTCAGGGCAGTCCCAAGCACCAATATAGGCTGGGCAGTGACTGGCTTGAGAGCAGCTCTGAAGAAATAGACTTGGGGGAACTGGTAGATGAGAAGCTCAACATGAGCCACCAGTGTACACTTGCAGTCCAGAAAGCCAGTTGTATCCTGGGCTGCATCAAGAGAAGCAAGGGTAGCAGGTCAAGGGAGGTGATTCTTCCCCCCTATTCCACTCTGGTGAGACCCCACCTTGAGTAATGTGTCCAGTTCTGGAGCCCCTATTACAAGAACAATATGGATGTGCTGGAATGTGTCCAAAGAAGGGCCAAGAGGATGATCAGAGGGCTGGAGCACCTCTCCTATGGAGACAGACTGAGAGAGTTGGGGCTCTTCAGTCTGGAGAAGAGAAGGCTCCAAGGTGACCTTATTGTGGCCAGTATCTGAAGGGGATCTACAGTATCTGAAGTATCTACAAGAAAGCTGGGGAGGGACTTTTTAGGATATCAGGTTGCTAGGACTAGGGGGAATGGAATAAAGCTGGAAGTGGGGAGATTCAGATTGGATTAGGAAGAAATTCTTCACCATGAAGGTGGTGAGACACTAGAAGAGGTTGCCCAGGGATGTGACAGAAGCCTCATCCCTGGAGGTTTTTAAGGCCAAGCTGGATGTGGCTCTGACCAACCTGATGTAGTGTGAGGTGTCCCTGCCCATGCCAGAGGGGTTAGAATTAGATGATTCTTGAGATCCCATTCAACTCCAACAATTCTATGATTCTATTTAACTTTGGTTTCTTATCTTGGGAAGAAATGTTACCATCCTATATCACAATCTTTGGTTTCCAACTTCAGGTAGCTATACTTTCAGCTAGGAGCATTGTTACACACATACAGAAAATTTGCCTTTTCACAATATCTCACAAAACACATTTAGTATGCATCCTCTGAGAAAAAATGCTTTACAACTGATCAGATTAGTTGCAAGAACAATGCTTGGCTCATTTGATCCTTTAGTGATGAATAACTCTATAGAGTTTCCATGCATATGTACCATTTTTACAGGCTACTGTCACAAAACATGAGGGTGAATAAGATCAGCTTGGTTGATAGAGTAAATGGTTAAATATCTGTGTTAAAAAAAAAACAAGCAAGCAAATGGACAAACAACAACAACAAAAAAAAACCCCAAACAAATAAAAGAGGCAAAACAGACAATTTGCAAACTAAAATTGTCAAACTGATACTGAGGATTTTTAAATACTTTTTAAGCAGTGCATGACATGAAACAAAGTGTGTGACAGAAACAAAAATGATCTGGAAAAATGGATGGGATTTTATAAAACAGGTAGAATTTTTGTGGAAACGAGTGGTAAAACAAAACAGGAGGACTGGATGACAAAATTTCTGGAGAATAACATTGAGGATGATGGAAAAGATACTAAAAATGTTGGTTGACACAGTGTATCTGTTTTAGAGAGAGTCTGAGGACATTGAAATCAGGTAATTTCTGAACAGTGCTAGAAAGCTGCAGGCTATTAGAGGAAGTAAATTGGCAAATGGTTTTACAGCTATGCAAAGCTAGCAAGAAGGTTAGAGTTTTAATATGAAAGGATACTTGCTGGAATAATCCCACAGAAAACCCCTGAAGTGACAGATTTACATAAATAGTGAAGGCTACTATTTCATTACTAAATTATTTTATTTCTTCAAATTAAGATTTTTTCCTTAAGAAATAAACATAAAATTGAGCAATACCCTTCAGGTGACAGAACATAAGGTGGTTTTAACCCTGCAAAATACCATACAGTTGGGTCTTATATTCTGTATGCAACTTTTAACAGATTGAGCTTTTGACTTATTCCTTGGTGGAAATGATCTAAATCTTACACAAAATGCTAATTATAATTTTTTTTTACCCTTCTTCATTTTTGTTATGTTGAGCTACAGAGCATTCTGGATCTGCCTTATAGACTAGAAAAGTGGTCTGTGCAGTGGGTGGGAAACTGAATGACAGGCTGCACAGAGAGGGTGGTGGTAATGACCAGTAACCTGTCACAGGTGAGGTCACTCAGGTATCAATATTGGACCCAATGCTGTTTAATATCTTCATACGTGGTCTGGATGATGGGATCAAGTGTGCCATGATGGAGTCTAATGATACCAATCTTAGTGGGGCAGTGGGTGCTTTGGAAGAGAGAGCCACCCTGCAGGAAGAGCTGTATAACTACGAAGAGTGGGTGAATAAGAATGTGATGAAGTTCAACAAGGACTTGCTTCTGGGAAAACAATTCTGGACTGCCACACAGGCTGGGATCAGCCCGTGGGGAGCAGCTCTGTGGAAAGGGACCTGGTGTTCTTGGTGACAACAAGCTCAATGTGAGTGAACAGTGTGATGCTGTGGCAAAGCAAGCTGAAAGGAAGCCTGGTTGCATCAACAAGGGTATCACTAGCAGAGATAAAGCAGTCATCATCCCACTCTAGCAAGCACTTTTCAGGCCACACCTAGAATACTGTGTTCAGTTTTGGTCACTCCTTTACAAAAAGTTATGGACAGACTGCAGAGCATCCAGAGAAGGGCTATAAAGACAACTGAAGGACTAGGAAGCCTATCATATGAGGAAAGTATGAGAGAATTGGGTTTGTTCAGCCTTGAGAAAAGAAAATTCAGGGAAGACAATATTCCAATATTTAAAAGGAGGCTACCAGAGTCAATGGAGACTCTATTTTTACAAGGGGTCACAGGGAAGAGAGGTAATGGCTACAGGTTGCTCCTGGGGAGATTCTGATGAATCACAACACCAAAATTTTTCACGATGAGAACAATCAGCTATTCAAATAACCTTTCTGGGGAAGCAGTGAATTCTCCAACATTGGACACAGCTAAAATTGAGCTGGACAGGGTGCTGTACCATCTTTTCTGGACTGTACTTTTTCCAAAAGTGGTTGGACCAGATGGTCTTTGGAGCCCTATCACCCTGGTATTCCATGATTCTATGAAATCATGAATGGTAGTGAGCAGGAAAACCACACACTTGAAATAAAATAGGAAAAGTCCCTAATGAATGATTGATTGGCTGTGCAGAGCTGGGTAAAAGGGGATTTTGTGGTAATGAAAAAGGGGAACTGGAAAACCAGAGGGATGGATAACACTGCCAACCATGCATGCACACAAGGGTCTGTATAATAACAGAAATACTGATTCTCAAAATCATTCCTAGGTTTTCGAGAAAAAATTGAAGTAAATGGATTAAATATAACTTTGCTTTCTTCCTTTCCTCCCTGCCTGTCTTCATTGCTTCCTTCTTCCCTCAAATTAGCACTCTATTGGAGATTGAGGAAATACAGATTACTGAAATGATAAAATAAAAGCGAATAAGGAGATATTCTTTGGTCAAGCATGAATTATTTTAGAAAAGCTTACTTGCTACCTGAAAAGATTATTAATTTCTTGCATTATGGTGGTTTCTTTCACTGCAAGCATGCATGCCCAGGTGCAAATATCATATGTCTGTACTTACCTTAAATGAGCAAGTTAAGTATGTTTTTCTTTACCAGGAGATGTCTAGATTATATTTTTAAAATTATTTTTTAGGCTTTTTTTTCTCCTGTTATTCAGAAGCTCAGTCTTCTTTTTTTTTTTTTTTGTATTTTTTATTTTTTTATACAAATAGAAGAATAAAGTCCCTGAATATTTTACCATTTTTATAATTTAGCATATTTATTTAGAGGTGTTAGGTTTTCTCAAAACTCTTTATTGACAGAAAGTAAAATAGGAAACTACCTTGAAAAATATTACTGTGAATCATACAGAATTAAGCAGAAAACACGAATATGGTCTCTCTGGTTTCAGAAATCACAAGGTATAAGAATTCGCTGATAAAAAAAAAAAAACTAATAATATTTTTTAAAAAATCTGTCATTAAATTGCTCATTACAGAAGAATTAGACTATGATGAATTCCTTTTTTTTTTAAGAGGGTAAATTGGTGATTTTTTTCTACTTTATATCTCTTAGTCAGATCTGTAGACACACCTACACATCATATGTTGCACATTTCAGTAAATCATGATTTTCTCCCCTAACTTTAACATTCCTCTCTGTCTTTGAATTTCAGTAATATGGAACAGGCAAGATTACTTTGTCTGACCTATGTACATTAGAACTTTGAAATGGATATCTGAATATGTATGTTTTGTTTTCATTGGCCCGATCAAATTACTTCTTAAGGATTTATTGATTAACCTTCTGGCTATTTAGCTTTAAAGGCTTTTAAAATGTATGTGTTTGTATATATATACATAAAGAAATATTTTTATATATGTATTTGGCAAAATTGGAATCCTTTCTCCAGAAAAAAATACTATATATACTTAATCCTTGTAATCTAACTGGAAAGTATTAGTATTTGTTACAGTGTATAGAATTTGGATAATTACAATGTCATCTACCTCTGTTCACAGCATGAAAGTGGCATGTTAAGTACAGTGCTGTGTTATCAACACTTTATCTGCTCCCTCTAAATAGGAGGAAGGGAAATGTAGATGAATTGTAGCTATTCTTCAGCTTGGGAAGCTAGTCTGTAGAAACAATGAGGCAGATCATCCAAAGAGTGTTCAGTAGTTTCTGGTTAGGAGTGTCCAAGTTTTTTAGAGTGCTCCTGCATACTGGACTCCTTTAAATCTGACCACTAAATTTTGATTCCTTAGTTAGAGCTGCTCTTTCTGGGAAATACTGCAGTGTTGATGAGGAGAGAACAGAATGGCTGAGGGATAAGAAATCTTAGGAACTGTGATGATGAACTCATAAAATTCCTGCATATATAATAATTATCTGAATGAAATTCAGAAGGAGTAGACATGATTGTCCTTTAAATAGAACATATTATTTCTGTTTATATTATTTCCATTTATATTATTTCCTACCATCTCTTCTCTCAAAAGGTGCCTTTTCTATTCCACTGTTTTATAGATGTGAGAAATACTTCAATACTTACAGGTTCAGATTATTGAGATGAAATCAACTCTGTTATTCTGACCAGATTATGGAAATATGACATGTCACTGTAATAAAGCTAATTTGACAAGAGATTAATTGGTCTTTTCATTGCAGACAAAGTGAAGGGGCTGTAGTAACTGGAAAGAAAAGGTAATCCCGATAGTTTTTTAAAATGCTAGAACACTGAGTAAGGAATCATTTATCATTCATGACCTTTAACTATGTAAGGTTATAAGCACATCAGTGAATATGCTATCCATTAAGCAGATTGCACTCTGAAAGGCAAACGTCAAAGGGCAGAAAATCTTGGGTCATCTTTTCCAATGTTCATTTTGTATCACTTTTGCTCCTTTATCAAAGTTTTATATAGATGTAAAACTACTTTTGAGTGATTCAAGTGTATCTACCATTTCATTCACTAATCAGAGTAGGAAGTTCAAGTATCATTAAATGTCTTAGTTCTTAACAAACTACTGTGAGTTTTTTTTCATCCTATACTATGAATAGGCATACCTTAATATCTCTTTATGAATATGGAAAAACAGTATTGCAGAGCAATAGATCAAGGTAGCAGTTTACCGTACTCAAAGAGCTCAAATTATTGTCAACATCAGAACAACCCCAGCCTATTGTCCTCCTCTGGTTTTCTATACTGTTATAGACTGTAACACTGTTATTAGCAGAGCTCCTCTGAGAGGTTTAACCATGCTACTCGTTCTAACCAGTTTTGGTGACTGAGAACCCACTGAAGTATTTTCAGTATCTCAGAAATGATTCTCTAAAAAAACTATGTGATAATATTTCTGTTTCTACAGCCACCTGTTCTCTCTGGATAACAGACAAATATCAAAGTTCTGAGAAAAAGCTATTTTATAATTAAATTTATGAACACACACACATAAATAGATAATATATAAATATATATATATATGCACACTTTTCCTTCTTTAAAACATAAAATTAGTTCCTGGTTCATCTTGACTGAAGCTAAAAGAAAATTTCTTCCTTCTCCATATTTTCCTGTAACCAAATGATCCTCAGAAAAAAAAGAACTTTCGATCACAAACAATTCTTAATTTTTTTCTTCTTTTAGCTTTTGCTGCTGTTTGCTGAAGGGTGACTACGACCATTAAAGCATAAGCAGGGAGACTGCACACATTGTAATTTCAGTCCTCTGCAGGCTTCTGTTTTATTCATAACCATCTAGATGTTTCACTAGTTTACATTTTGATGGTTTGACAGTCTCTCCACCTCCTCCTTTCAAAGTGAATGCTTTTCTCATTAACTTAAGGTAGAGAACCTCACATTTCCTAGGACCCTGGCAGTTTTCAGCAAATAGCTGAACTGATCCATACAATAACTACTATTGCAAGCAATTAACATTCAAATAACAAGTTAAGCAGTTCTACAGGTTTGTTTGGGGTTTTTTTTGGGTTTGATTTGGTTTTGGCTTTGGGGTTTTTTTGGGGGGAGTATTGTTATTTGTGTTTTTTTCAAGGTTGTGTTGGTTGGTTTGTGGTTTATTTTTCTGCTGTTTGTTTGTTTGTTTGTTTGTTTAGAAAGCCCTGATCTCTCAGATCTTGTAAATGTAAAAGATACATAACAGAGAAAATAGAATAAGGATTTTTAGTGAAGGAATTATATTCTTCTAATTAAACAAATATATAATATGTACAGATTATCTTTGTGATTGATTCTCCAGGGTTTTGTGTTTATTTGTTGTTGGTTTTGGTTGGTTGGTTGGTTTACTGGTGTTTAGATTGTTTTTCACACTGCAGGAAAAAAAAAAAAAAAGCTGCCATCATCACACTGCATTGTGACCCTTTTAGTGCAAGTTCTTTTGAATTCATTTTCCTCATTCACTCCAAAAACATACTCAGTGCATCCTTTCACAGAGACTTACCCTTTGCATACCAAGGTCAGTATAAAAAGGGTTATTGTGAAACTTATACAAGGTCTTACTTGGTGTGTGGGCTACTAACCTGAACTTTAATATTTTAAACAGTGACACTGTTTCTTGAAAATATTAATGCCAGTAAAATATGTAAAAATGAAAAGCAAACAAAGAACACCTCAGGATAAAACCCATCACTTAAAAAAGAAAACCTCTAAGACATCGTCAGTTTGCTGTCTTTGTAATGTAGAATTCAGCAAAATACTTGTGGAATTTTATATATTTTGTGACACTTAAAAAATATATTGATGATGAAGATGATGATTGATGATGATGGTGATTATTATTCTCATTTTTTTGTGTCTATTGTCATGTTGGGTTGCAATTCTGTAAAAGAAAAATGCAGGGGTTTCTGTTGTATTACCTGTATATGTAGGTTTAGTTCATCCTTATTTAATTTGTTCTACCCAGATGCAAGACAATGGAATCTGAATATGTTCTTCATATTTGTTCTACTCTTGACAAGTCTGGCAATGAAATACATTTGTTCCAAAGGAACAAGAAAAAATGTTTTAAATTGTTATTATGTGTAGATATTGTTCCATATTCTTCACAGATATGCCTACTTTGTAATTTGTTACACAGATCAGAACCTAAAATATATTTTTGGACTTGAGATATAATCTAATTAGATACCAGTAATCTGTATCAATACAATTTTGCTTAGTGTGGACAAGAACATGGGTATTTCAACTCCAATATATGGTGGCTGTTTAGTCAGATGACCAGATGATCATATACCAGGGGTTTTGCTACTGTGCTATGAAGAGAAGCTATGTTGAAGAACACTGAATAAAGCTTTGGCTTCTAAAATTGTAAAACAAAATAAATCAATAGCTTTAAAGTCTAAGTTGCTGCTTATATTAATCCTCTTGAAATAGTAATCTGGTCTTGGAGATATTCTGCCTTTTTTTTCTTTTTTCCATTTCACCTTTATAAATAATTGAGAACAAAAAGATAAAGAAAGAATCACTAATGTATTGTTTATTTCCAGTGCCAAGTAATTGGGGAAGGCTTTGTGTTTATACAGGTGTTTTGCCTCATCATATATTTTGAGGTATCTTATGGGGTCTAACAAACATTCTTGTTTTGTAAGCTCTTGCTCACTTGGGATGGAGGTAGGAAAGGATTATGGGGTTTGTTTACTTTTTAATTTTTTCCCAATTGTTTTTAGTTATTTTTGTTTGTTTCATTTTGAGAGGTAAACAGAAACTTAGAGAAACAGGATAGAGATAAAATCAAACTGCTAGCATCATTTTCATTAAGCATGTACCTGCTTGGTGTTTTTTCAAGAATGTGCACATTCATTTCTCAAATTTCTTAAGTTAATTTTTCTGGAAATGAAAGAGGGGTTGTTGGGACTGCTGGGCAATGTGTTAATAATAATAAGAGGAAAATTCTTCTGTGTCAAATTTAAATACTTTTTAACAAGGGAAGGATAGCTTTGATTATTTTTTCATTGAAAACTATTTCTAAAAAAAGGATTTAATAAGTACAGAAACAGAGGACTTGAATCAACAAAAGACAATTTTTACGTTTCACAAAGCTTTCAACTTTTGAAAAGTAGGTTGGTGATTTTATTTATTATTTTATTTTATTTTTGACTATTTTATTTGGATTAAAAATCTGCTCATCCTCCACCTGTATCCACAAATGACTTTATGAGAACCCCTATTCCAGTCATATATTAAAACCACAATAATTTCATTAAATTATTAGAATTTGAAGTGCTTCTGACACATCCAATACAAAATGAAAAACATAAGCGCAAAACACTCAGAATAAAACAAGTACAAAAAAAATCCAACAACCAAAACCCCACAAAAAACCTCAAAATAAAAGACCTGCTCTCCCTGCAAAACAAACAAAACCCAACCAAACAAAACAACACCAAAAAATCAACCAACCAACCAAAAAAAAACCACAAAAAAACCCCAGCCACTAAAATTAACTGTGAATGATCTTTAGCTGCAAATTTTAACCTGAATATTTGAATATCCTCTAAAATCAGGAATAAAATGTGCTGATTTTGGTTTAGTATTTCTAACGAGCTGGAATGAAGAGACTTCTCCTGCTCTCTGTAAATGAGCTGCAAAATGTTATTCTCCCTTAATATTCTTTTCCTTGTTCTTTTTGATGCAAGAAAAATATTATATATCAGTTAGAAATATCATTCAGTATCTGAGACAAAGAGCAGCAAAGAAAATGTGAGGTCCGAAGACTCTGGACTGGTGCCAGCTCTGCTCTCCAACAAGTAGCTCATTTTTAGCATGCTGGACAAAGCCTTTCTTTCATGAAGAAGCAGTTTCTTAACACCCTTCCTGAAAATTCCCTAACACATCATTTTCACTGACTGTTCAACACAGTGCTATGTCATGATGGATACTGAGAAACCATAATCAGCTCCTTTCATTATAACTTTCTGTCTATCTTCAATTTGAGGCACCATCACTTTAAAGGTTATTTTGACGAATGAGTGGATAAATGGTTAACTTACTATTCCTCTAAATGGTGAATAGAATATGAAAACAGTGCAAGACTCTAAAACCTCACAATTCACTCACAAATCTCAAAGTAATTACGAAGTTGTTGAATTCACTGTCCCACGGAGATGAAGAGAATATAAAAAACTGTGACTATAAAACTGATGAAATCAAGCAATATTTTCTTTTTCCCTTTGAGTTCTGGTCATTCTTATAATTTGACCAGGAACTGCAACAAAAAAAAAAAAATTGTCAACTATTGTGTAGTAATAATATTGATGTTTTTTTCCCAAGAGCACAAGAAAGGTAGTGACTGTTATATTTGCTGCTGAGAAAACATAGAAAGTACAGACTTTCCCTCACAGGCTTACAACTGAATTTGTATTTCTTTTTATTCCTGTACACTGTTACAGACTTTTTTTGTTATTATTATTATTTCCTTTTACACTAATCCACTTAATTTTATTTTTTTAGTTATACACCCAAAGAGAAGGAATCAGCTGTGCCAATGAGCACATTTATAGTAAGGATACTGTCTAGAATAAATTTTACTCACTGAAACTGAACTCAAAATAAAAAGGCTTCTTCCCTGAATAACATTGACAAAAGAGTTATTCTTTCTCTTTATTGATACAAAATCTACAGTTGACATGGTTATTAGGGCTGCATAAACCCTCTATATCCCTTCTTAGGTTTGTAGAGAGTAGAAATGGCTTGTCTGTAGTTTCTGAGCACCTGAGCTATCAGGTGAACTGAAAAAGAAAAAAGATCCATACCATCTGCTCCACAGTTGAGGGTATTGTATAATAATGTGATCAGCTAATATCAGTCATGTTCTCTCCCAGATTTGCTCAGGTAAACAGATATATGTCACATATGAAAAATATAAAAAAACAACTTAACATTTCATTGTGTGAAGATGGGAGAAAAGGACTGGAGAAAAAGACCTCTAACAACATTATAAAACCACATATTCAAAAGCCACATACTCAAAAGCCAAGCAATATCAGATTAGAATTTCCAGTACAACTTTAATTTCACCTGACTGACATATGCATTATGACACAGACTGTGATTATACTTCTTTTTTTCCTTGAGATAACCCTGGCCAAAAGATAAGGAATAGAATATATGCACAAAATAGCTTGCTAGCCAATTATTTTGTAATGTTGTCATTCAGCACATCATCCCCATTTTATGTACAGGACACTATTTCAGTTGTAGACTGTATTTTGAATTATTAACTTCTTCTGGAGCATTTCTGTGGTATACACATCACTGTGATATCTCAGTAGCTCACAAATATTTTTCTGCACATACAATGCCACTTTGAGGAAGGCTAATACTATTATGCCCCTCTGAGATACAAGGAGCTTAATAGCAGAATATTTAAGTGTCCATTAGCTCTGGATCCCACTTAGTATGCCTGCAGTCCACATCTTCAGCATATTTAACAGTTCATATTTATCTGTTCAAAAGGCAGCTCAAACAGACCTCCTCTATGGTTCATTTTCCTGTTCTGTTCTTTCTACCCTTCTGCTCCTTTTGCTCCTATTTATCACCGTCAGCAGCTCTGTGTTTCTTGGCCCCTTGCATTTGAGTTTGCCCTTTTCTCCTTCCCACCCACACTGCAGCTTGCTTAATAGTACAAAGATGGTGAACACACTATCACAATGATTTCTGGCTAAAGGAAAAGCATCAGTGAAGTCTTGCTGAGCTCCATAACAGCTACTCAGCCTATGCCTATTATAGAGACATAATAGACACTGCAGTCTGCTCCTGATGGCTAAAAACTGACTTCTTGAACACAGTAGGGCAGTTGACCATGGACAGCACCTATAGCCCCATCTGACACCCAACTGATCCTTGAATACTCTTCATCATTTTCAGTTCAGATCTGCAAAAGCTATCAGAGTTATGTTGCAACACATCAAATAATGTCTACAAGGAGTGAGACTGAGATATCTGGAGCTTCATCTGAGTGAATGAGAGGGTATTAAAAAGGTTTTGAAAATAAAACTTCCTGAAATAGAGTTACAAGAATGATCATGGTGAAATGGACTAAATGTAGGGACTCAGCCATATCATCCAGTGGGAATGGTCTTGGTTGCCTTTGACCCCTTTAACTGTTCCTAGACATGATCTCAGAGATCACTGTTTGGTGTGAATTCACGCCAGGAAGCATTTGAAAAATTAATGAAAACAGAATGAAAGGAAGGGATCCACTATTTAGCCTAGCCCCATGAGTCTGCCACATTTTTAAACTTTTTTTTTTTTAATTTATTTATTTTCCTTAACACTATGGGTGTAATTTTACAGTTGGATTGGAATGAACATATGAGTAAAGAGAGCACAGAAAGTGCTTAGGCCATCATCTGATAGTTTCAAATAAATATATTCCAGTTGCTTTATCAGAAAAACAAACAAACAAACAAAACATAACTCACCTTCCTGCCTATATCACATCACTTCAATGTATCAAATCTGCTCATCAGTCATTTAGGATTTTTGATTAGTTGCTTAGAGATTTTCTTAATGAGAACACAGATACTCTAGGAAGTATCAGAATTGCTTCAGTTTGAACACTAAAAAAAACAAACAGCAAAAACAAGTCCCCAAAAGCCTGATCAGTTTTGAAAAGGAGTTGTAGCAGAAAATGTCAAGTAGTCATATTTAGTCATAGAACAGATATATTCTATGATTCTATTCTATGAAACTATTTCACAGGAGCTTAAACAATTTTGGAAATCAGAATAATAACAAGTAACACCAGTTCTGAACTAGTATAGTTTAAATCTTTCTTAGGTTATCATTTCTGATTTACTGGCACTAAGAAGGATCTACCTATTTTTATGGATACAAATAACATTATGACTTGTTAAAAATAATAATGTGTAGAGTATAAAGTAATTACTTCAGATCAAAGTTAAGAAAGTAATATTTATTTTAAAAAATATTTAATTGAAAATACAACTAACTACTAGCATCTTCCACTTTAGTTTAATTAGATCATTGTTTACTTCTATATGGATTTCAGCCTTAAAAGAATAGGAAGATTAATTAATGTGTGAAAATAAGGAGATTCTAGAAGCAAAATACTAGGAGCACAAAGATTTATTAAAAAAAAAAAAAACAGAAAAGAAAAATAAAAAAGGATACAATGCAGAAATTCTTGTACAAATAGAAAGTGATGCCACCTTTTTTTCGAATGGTAAAGGCAGCCATTGTATTATAGAATCATAGAATCATAGACTCAGCCAGGTTGGAAGAGACCTCCAAGATCATCCAGTCCAACCAATCACCCAGCCCTAAGCAATCAACTAGACCATGGCACTAAGTGCCTCATCCAGTCTCCTCTTGAACGTCTCCAGTGATGGCGACTCCACCACCTCCCTGGGCAGCCCATTCCAATGGGCAATCACCCTCTCTGTGATGCCTCCCTGCCTTTTCCCCACCTGTCCCCCATACAAAGGAAAGGGAGAAAGGAGCAGATAAGGTTAATACCAGACAAAGCAATGCAGTCAAGGTCATCAAAAGCCTGTTAGAAATCCTCCCAGCAAAGAAGCAAGAAGAGAGCAGAACACTGCTAGAGATTGTTTTGGGATCCAAATCTTATGGGAGACATCCCTCCAATTGAATTGTTCAGAATAATCACTATTTTTCCTTTTTATACCCAAGAGTGATTTATTTACATTTTTCTATTTTTCTGCTCAAAATCTGTAGCAAATTTTAAAGGCATAGCCTCAAACTACCACACCACTGTATCAAAAATTCTATCTTCAAACCTTTGTCAAAACGACTTTCAAGTATATTAGATTTGTTATAATTTTTTGTGCTTCTCTGTAAAGGCAAAATTTAATCTTCATGAGATGTTTTGTTAAGCCTGGGGAGGAAAGTCATCTTCATTTGATCGTGTACATAGATGGAACCCATTACTTGGAAAAAAAAGCATCAGAAAATTTGCATATATTGTAGCCTGTCTTCCTATTTTGCTTCCCTATAACTAAAACTGCATTATTCAGGAAAAAAAAATAAAACAAAACAAACAAAAAACCCCTAAACAACAACAACAAAAAACTACAACAAACAAAACCCAAACATTGTATTCACTAGTAAAACCAGAGGAAAGAAAACAGTAATTTTCTAATATTAGGAAAAATGAAACAGCCTTTAGAAAAGTTATTCAATACTCCATAAGTTAATATTTTCTCATCTTTGAGTAATATCTGCATGATTCAGCATATGATACCTTTTGTTGCTAAAGCTGTAGGCTGATTATAGCTAATCAACTGTGATTGCAAGATCATAGCAAAAGTTTTGGCAGTTTGTTTTAAGCATTTTCACATAAAATTATTATTCCTCATTTAAACCCTTAATTTGATAAGCATTGCTAATAAATGGAAGATGTACTTACTACAGAAAAAAAGGCATTACACCCAAATGAACAGAGAAATTTCTCCAAAATGAGAGTGCAACGTAATTTCAAAGACACTTAAAAATATATATAGTAAAAATAATAACAATGATAAGAATAACAACAATACTAATAGCTATTATTATTATTGTTGTTGTTGTTATTATTATTAAATAATTTTGCCTAAGATTGCATTCATCACTAATACAATGATCTCAAAATAGTTTATCTGTAAAGTTGCATCAGAGAAGTAGTTCTTATTTCTACTCTCTTATTTCTTGTTTGGAACACATGGCATAGATAATCAGAGTGATTTATTGATATGTGGTTAAAAGGATTACAGAGAGGAAGGTAGTTGAAAAAAAAAAGTCTGCATGCTAATATATTCTTAAAACAACTAATTTCCAGTCTCTTAGCATACCCTGAATAGACACAAGATCAATGTTTTATTAATAATGATTAAAAATTCATGATCATGTAACATATGAGAAGAAACCATTTCCTGATACTTAATCACTGGCTGTAATATTTCAGGACCTGAGACAGACTCACAAATATAGCAACTCCCTACAGATAATAATTGCTCTTCTTTAGTATGAAAATACATTCCAGAGAACAAAAATTAAAAAAAAAACCAACCCCACAATATTTTAATATTTAGATTAAGTAAACTGTAAGTGAACACTGACAGATTTATTATGTTATGCTTAAAACAGCTTTTTACACCTTACCTTGCAAAGAACCACACAACAATGAGAGAATTAAGCAGCACATAATTTACAAAGTTCTACTGTTTATAATAAGAAATGTATAGTAAGAATTGTTCTACTTCGAGACTAGAATTAAGTGATTTTTTTTCTTCAGTAGAGGAATCATGTGAATAAAGTAAGTGGTATTGCATTGACTGTGTGGGTGTTCACCACGTGGAACTCAGATTCTTGCTAGAGAGAAACCCAAATGAAAGAAAACTCTAGGGTTTCTGCTGGCACATTTATATATCTGCAGTGCTTTCCCTTTTTGACTTGTGTTGATAGATTTAGAGATCTGCTTTTTCTGGACTGTGTGTATATTTTTTTTAACAAGTTTTTAATGCAAACTTTTAGAATTTCATTTTTAAAGTTTAATATTTAGTTACCTGAAACTAATTGGCTTACTATTAAATAGGCCATATGACAAATCTACACATATTCTTCTGTCTCCTACAGCTTTGGTTACTTTGATTCCAAATCCATTAATCTTCTCCCTGTCTCATTCCTTAACCATTGCCTAACAAAATGAGAAGAACTAGGAAGGAATGGGAAAAGGAGAAAGAGGAGTAAATTTATGTAAGTTTAGCTACTCAAATATTGCAAGTGTGATTACATTAATCAAACTTTAGATGACCCCAAAACACATCTGGAGTTGACACAGTCACAGTTGGCTGACTTTCTTTATAGAAAAGAATACAAAAAGAAATTACTTTGAGCGTATGGTACATTTAGCTTATTTTAGATACCTACTTTAAATAAGAAGAATCATGATTTGGACTCCACTAAGTATATTGACAACAACTTTATTGACCATATAGGTATCCAAGGATGAAGACATCAAACACAGATTTAGGTATCAAAATCCACATAGTAAAATTTATATTCTCATTTTCAATCTGCAGGAAAGATGAAAAAAATAAATAGTAAAAATATACTTCCATCAGCCCCGTCCTATTAAAAGTATTTATCCAAATAAGAGAACTAGCTTCTCATCAAATATAAAAAAAAGTATATAAGAATATAATAATAGCCATCAAAAAATTAGCTTTGCAACAAGGAATTTAAAACTTTAAATCCTGTCAATCTTCCAGTTGTACAACCCAGTTGTACAACCCAGTTGTCAATGTAAGAGGACTCATATAATGACAAGGTAAGTCAGAAGTAACGGAGAGCTGGCTTATAGCCACACTGAATATGTCTTAACCATTCCTCCCTGTTTTATTGGTACTTTGCAGTGCTTCTTTCCACCAGCAATTCATAGCTTGGCAGCCTCACTCTCAGCTGCAAAGAAACTCCTTGAACACCTATGTGACATCATAAAGGTGGTATTATTTCATGATATTTATGTGATAACTTGGTCATTAAAGAGCTTATCAACAAGGAGAGATTCTGATTTTTCTCATTTTTGCAGATTTTCTGCAGAAAAGAATTGAGGGGCAGTGGTGAGATAGCTGTATGGGGAAGAAGTTTAGGGGAGGAAAATGAACACGCATACATGTATATGTGTGTCTGTGTCCAAAGCCTCATGTTGAAAAGTTCACCTAATGGGTAAGGATGAAATCCCTGCTTTTGCCATTATCACAGTGTTTCCTAATTAGATATAAAAGCATTCATTTTATCAATGCCTATATTTTAATCTTTTAATGACAGATTTAACTATAAGGCTGCATAGTAATGCTGCTTCCTTACTGCTGATTTAAGATCGAGGCAGCAGCTCAAGATCTAAATGATCTTGAGACAGATTAGTTGTACCATAAGCCAACATACTGCTTCAGAGGATACAGACACTAAGGGGAGTTTCTTGACTCCAGCTGAACTCAAGTGAGAAGGATGTCCCTAGTGTTTTTAGTACTGCAACAGCAGGCACCAATGCTGCATCTAGATTGTATTATGGTGTGCAGAGAGAGCTCTGAAAGCTTGATTCTCCGATCTCCAAACTAAGAAGCTTGCTAACACTCGTTTCCTGACTCTGTCAGGAATCTAAACTACTTTATCAATCTGCACTTTCAATTCAGATGGTCTTTAAGGGCCACAAGACAAGTATATTTTTAAGTAGATCACAATTGTTCATTTGGTATGATGATTCAAGTACTTCAAAGGCAAACACATAGCTGAACTGAAGCCCCTAAACCAAAAACGTTTCCATAGCATTTTGACGGTTTAAAGGAATGGTTTCAGAGTACCCTGTTTTGGGGTTTTTTTCTTATTTATGTCTTCAGAGAAAAGAGGAATTTTCTGAATGCTTTATCAAAATTTGAATGAATAAATAAGAGATCTAATCTGATATAATCTTTCCATATTTATTTGGTAACAAAATTTCTGTAATAATTGTTAAAATAGATGTTATAATAGTTACTAATAGTAGCTACTAATTACTGTAATAATTACTGTAACAATTACTGTAATAAGAGAATTAATTTTGCTGTAAAGAACTTTGATCCACAAAACCTCTTTTTGTTTATTTTAAGAAGCTAATATTCAAAATTAAATAAATAAATAAGTCAACGTAATGGTCTATATTGTCTTATGCATAGATATGCAGAATGTTTTATAGAAATCACATAGTTCTTCACAAACAAAACAAGGCCAGCTCTTAAAGACAACACAGAAGATGTAGGTTGACTTTTAGCTGTTTGACGAATATAGCACCTTAGCAATAGTCTGATAGAATACAGTTGGATGCACTGTAAGTCACATCATTGTGATCGCAAGGATGTATGCAGGATTTGCACAGCTCTCAAAAGACTGAGTGATCACATAATGTAAAGCTTGCTCTGCTGCAGAAGATTCGGTAGGTTTTGTGAATGGAGATTCATAGTCTCTTCTAACCAAACAGCTAACATAAAGGAAAGGTTCTGTGTCCTTTAAATAACCATCTTTCAAGGCAAAAAGGATAGACCCTTTTTGAAGATTTAGTATTAACATACTTTCTAAGAAAAAAAAAAATCCCCAGTTCTACTTCATTATAACACAGAGTCAACAAGTAGTGCAGTCTGTTGGCCAAAGCAAAGATACTGCTTTGTACAGTATCCAAAACAACAGTTTATTCTGTGGAGTTATAGTAGCATTATGACGTTTTGTTATACAAAAAACAAGTCAGCAAAGATTCCTGACAACACACACATGCAAAATAATTAAAAGCATGTTTAAAGTAGGAATGTTTTAGTCCTACACTGGCTAAAAGATCAACCATTGACTTGCCTTCAGTCATCTTTATGAGATACTTAGAGAACAGAGAATTATGGCTCAGTGTATGTTAATTTTATAAACATCTAGGAACAAGTACTTCAAACTTGCCCAAAAACTCTTAATGAAAATCAGCCCCTGAAGAAAAGAAAAAAAAAAGGCAAATCAAAGATACATGAAAACCCTTCAAAGACAGTATTACACAGAAGAAAGAAACTGGCTACAGCCACAATTTCATAAGGGAAGGATGTGAAGCAAATACTTTTGGTACCTTGCATAGTAATGCATTTTGTCACCTTTAATGTGCTACAAAAACTACCCAAGACAGATACTGTAATATTATAGAATCTCTTTTACCATTTGACTGAACACATCTGAACTGTTAAACAAAATCAAGAAAATGCAACACTAATGAAATAACAGTTTACATCTTACTTTCATGAACTTTTCATTTATCTACTTGGATTTTCTAGTGAAGGACTTTGAGTCCAAGACTGCTTTACCCAAGACTGCTGACCATTGTGCCTGTCTCTCTGGAATTTGCTCGAATTCATACTCAGATAAATATTTGCATACTATAGATGGCTGGAATGAATGAGTTAACCCAGCAATTTGAAAACCTGTGCTTCTGCTAATCATCACAAACTAAAAAGTTGTCTCTTCAATGCAGTTCTTCTTGGCACTCAAGAGAAAGATTATAAGCAATTAACTTAATTTACTGGGAATAGAGAATAATCTGGAAAGCAATTTTCAGTGAGTCTCTTGGCTCACATTAGATATGGAACAAATGTTATTTTAAACATAATCTGTAACATTTAATTGCAAGTCCCAGTTCTTCCAGACATTTAAACTTTTCATAATTATTAGTATTGTTCCTGAGAGGTTTATACAACCCGCAATCTCTTCATTGTTGCATTATATAAAGGAAATGAGTGAAACAGTTTCTGACTATTTTCTGTTAAAAGTTATGAAATATTTTACAAGAACATAATGAAGCAAAGGGGGAATACTACCTAATAATTCTAATACATTTGAAAATAGGATTTGTTAAATAAAATGAACCTGTAAGAAGTTCTGTTTTGATAGCATGTAATAATAACATTAGCTAAATAACTCTCTCTTTCTTCCTCTCTAGTTCTTTTTCAATAGTATTTTATTTGCCATTCATTTAAAGGGAGAAAATCGCATTAGAATTTTAAAATTAATTTTAAGTATTTGTAATCTGGTAATATCCCCAAGCAGTTTCATCTGTAGGTCCTATTATTTGCCACTTAAAGCATATAGCCTGAAAAATACCGATGCAGTGATTTATTTAGACATATAAAAAGTATTCACTGAATAAAGAAGTATACTAATAAATCTCAGCTTTATGAGTGTGGGACCAAAAAATGTTTCTTCTTCTGCTTAACAGAATCAATCACGTCCTCAAGAGATTCCATAGCATTTGTTCTGGGATGTGTAGCTGAATATTAAGGGATTATGATGGCCAAATTCAGCTGTGGATATCAATGCCCTTCTTTAAAGTGATGATACTAAAAATAGTGAAAGGGCTCCAAACTGCTGACACTACATTTTATTGGAGGATAAATTACAACACAATGACTTCTGTGGAAAAGAAGATCAAATCAACTGGATTAAATAAAAATGAAAGCAGTATTATGAGACTTCATGGCCCACTGTTTCACCTCTGAGATGGGCCCTTCTTGCTTTCAGTACAGCAATGTTTAGAGGCTTGCTAAGTATTGAATAATACTAAGCAGTCTGATGGATATCTCTGGAAATTCTCTATCACCTTTGCACCTCTATAGTGCATCTCCTTCCTGTTCTTGTATACAGACTCCCTCTCTCAAAAGAAGACCACTCATTCCATCATTCCAATGGACTGCATCGATCCAATACGCAACATCCAACAGTAAGTAAGCAGGTGGCCTTTCTCCTCCTTTTGAACTGCACCTTCCAACAAAACACAACATATGTCAAAGAGGGAACACAACAAACAAAGTATATGTTATCTGACACCCTTAATATGAAATAATTAGTATGTATATCAAGCCATTTCAGAGTCTGCACTGAACTGGTCATCAGTGGAAATGTTCTCTGGCTCCTGACAACACTATCACTCTCCTCAAACCTGAAACTGAGCATTATAAGGTTGTTTATAGAGAATGGATTAATATTGCTTTAAAGGTATTCTTAATGAAATGTAAGGTTCCGTCATAACAGGATATGATGTTAGAACAGGTGATTATTTTAACCTTTGTAGCTTGTAAAAACAAATACTTTTAAAATTAGCTTTTTAAAGTCTCCGGCTTTTTAAAATTGAAAAAAGGTCACCTGTTGTTTTTCCTCAAGGAAATGAAAGCCTTGTCAGAGATTACAAAAAAATTACAAATAAATTTGAATTACTCTTTTAATTTAATGAGATATTACACTTGCAAGTCTCTTTTACCAAGGTATTGTTAGGGCCCTGGAGGCACCATTAGGCCTGCACCTCAGTCTGTACCCTACACCTCAGTTCTCCTCCCACTTTGAATCCCAGCCCAGGACCTGATTGCATCCCTCCAGGGATCTCAGTCCCTGCAGTCCTACCCTGCCTGGCCATGGGCCCTCCTGAGCCAAGACCACCTGCAGGTGCACATCCTAGCCCTGGTACCCCTGGCTGTCTGCCCTGCCTTGGGCAATGGGATGGGAACTTGCTGCCAGGTGCCAGGTTCCAAACACTTTTAGAGCCCCAGCACCAGTGAACTGCTGGTCTTCATGGTGCCCTGACACTGTACTTGAGACATCATATTTAGACCCACAGACTTATGTATATCATGAACTTTATCTTCTGTTACAATGGGATAGATTTTGACTCCTTAATTTCTGTCTTGCAGTCTATCAACTCTGGAGTTGCAGGAGAGAAGAGTCTGCCAATGAAGACTGTGGCAAATTTGTCAATTACCACTTTGTAGTTTGCCAGTCCTTCTTCTCAGTGAGGATATGCTTTGTCTGCCCTTCCTTTTCTGACATACCTGTAGAAGCCCTTATTATTATTCTTTGCATCACTTGCCAAATTCAGCTCCAGCTATGGCTTGGCCTTCCAGCACTGTCATTAAACAAATGGCTGTGATTAGGGCTTCAATACTTCTCATAAATTCTTGGAAACTGGTCAGAAAAATTGTGCTTTTGAAACCACATTAGAACTGCTCTAACTGCAAATCTCATTCCAATGCAATATAAATGTAGATTTTATAACACTTCAGAATTTTACTTTTCTATGAAGGTTGAGATTGGAAGGGAGCTCTGTAGATCATCAGGTCCCAATTCTTTAAAAGGGGATCACCTAGAGTGGGCCATTTAGGAACATGCAGGCTTTTGAATATCTCCAAGAATGGAAACTTTGCAGCCTCTCTGGGCAACCTATGCCAGCATTCAGTCAACCTCACAATGTTTTCTGATGCTCAGAACGAACTTCTTGTGCTTCTGCTCGCGCCCATTGTCTCTCGTCCTGTCACTGGGAACAACTGAAAAGTCTGGCTCCATCTTTACATACAAGGATACTCTGGAGACAGCACAGCCCTCGGGTGTATCAGCCACTCATCCCAGTTTTCTGTCATCAGCAAACTTCGTGAGTGTATAGCCTCCCCTAATGCCACACCATTAATGAGTGTGTTGAACAGGATTGGACCTGGTACTGATTATTACTGCATGGAACCATCCCTTCTGTTTGTTGAAGTCCTCACAATATCTTTGGTAGAAATGGAAAAAAAGGTAGTTTGATTTTCCTGGCAACTTTATGTAGCATGTCTAGGGTGTTATCCAGAAAGAGAAGGTGAAATACATACACAAATACACATGAACATATATATGTAATATATACATATAGCTTTAAATATGGCAAGATTTAAAGTACAGTGTTTAAAATTCTGTGTTGGCCACAGCAGTGTGCAGACCTTTACGTGTTCCTCTGTGTTCTCTCTGTTTCGAGGCCAGTCTGTGGTGTCTCTCTTCTCCCATCCACTTTGCCTCAAGGGATTCTGGAGTACAACAGAAGAGCCAAACATATAAAAATGAGGAACTCAGGATTCCTAAATTCTCAGACTGAAAAGAGTCTTAATCATGAAGGGACAGTCAAATTCTCTTAAATATATTAGTTGTTCTGTTCCCTGTGACTGTACAGTAAACAGCATTATGATGTTATGCCTTATGATCTCCAGTTATGGCAAATTACAACTCTGATCATAGCTTTGGTGGAAATTAATATACAGTCTATGTTATCAATACAATATCAGTTAAAAATGACAATTGCATATAAGTCTGAGTTACAGGGTTCAGGTTATAAGTGATTTATTAATATAACCAAGTATTAAGTAATGAGGAAAAAGTTATTTTCTGGTTGATAAGATTTGATCCTGTTTCTTTCATGTCTCGTTTTCTGATAAATGTATATTCTTTTTCCTGTTTCCTTCTCTGAAGTAAATTGAAATTTAAAGTTTCCATAATTATTTTTCTAAAGCATTTAGTGAATTCCTAATGCTCACTACAAGGGATACTGTGAAACATGTCTGGTATAATGTTACTGGGAATTATATCTAAACATATGTGCCCTTTCTATCAGCCTCATTCACACTGCTCACTTCCATCAAATCAGTGATGTAACATGTAATAAAACAATTATTAATAACATGGCAATTTAAGCCTTGTACTCTGTCATCCTGCCATCTCATAAAATCATTCGGCATGTCCATATAGCACACAAGTTCCCATTCATGCTAAGAACCTTTCTAGCTTGCAGTGTAGATTCTACACTACACCTGAGCTTGATTCCTATTCAGAGAGATACTGAGTGTTTCCATTGGGAATTTATCTGTTTTGCCAGGCTCCGCTCATTTCACTGTGGCCGATGGGGTTCCACTGAAAACTATTGGAATCTTTTACATGATAAACTTACAGAGCCAGCAAGCTGTTTAAGCAGCTTTTTTATTTTCTAAATAGATTAAAATCACCTCTCCCACATTGCCAGAAAATGGCTAAATTTATAGACTACAGTAAAATTGGTGTTGGGTTATTTGATGTCTTTCCTCTGAAGTATGAATTATTGAGGGAATGTGAGAGCCATGCAATATCAGGGAAGATAAACAGAAACAGCTTGGTGATCTGTCTCTGACACAGGATGCCTGCATTTTTATTCAAAAGTCACCAGGCAAAAGAAAGAATTTTGAGGGCATGGTTTTGTCCATCTCCTTGCTAGTTTGATACAGTTATATATATATATATATATAATCCAATGATAACAGTTTGTTTTAAAATTGTTTTGCTGTTTTATTGATTTCTGCATACATTTAATCATTTTTCTAATGAACCATCATCACACCTTCCTCCTTTTCCCCATTTTCTCCACATTTATTACTGAGCATAATCTCAGTAAATTACACTGGACATGATGTCTGGTGGGGAAACAGAAGATGGTGCTGGTAGTGGCATTTCCTACAGTAGAACATGATAAGTGCTCTTACAGTGTCTAACTTAAGCATTTTCATCTATCATATTTTATTTGAGATTTAGCTTTCTTTTTCCCCTTCTTAATTTTTTGTCTTAATACTACATGTATTATTTTAACAATCTAATTTAGAAATGCTGCATGTATTATAAATCTGAACACACTCATTTTTGCCTAACCAAGTCCACTGTTCTTTAGATCTTCAGAAAGATTTTTATGTTTTATGAACAAAACATTAATTTTCAAGGGGAGTCAAATCAAAACTGCTTAAAATTGCTGGAAAATTTCACAGCTAAAATATTTCCATCTGTAAGCCAAATGGTTTCACTTTTCCTTGTAAATGTTTTTTAAAGGCTATATGTTGCTGAGCCTCCTGCTGTCTTGAATATTCAACTTTAATTTTGCTAATAATTTTAACATGATATTATGGTTTAAGACTCAGGTGTTGGTTGAGTTCCAACAGTCCAATCATACAGAATTATCTCAAAAAAATCCCAAACTATAAAGCATCAAAATCCCTGTGGATTAAGATGAGGAGAATTTAATGGAACAATACAATGTATAGTATAGTGTACAGTGTATTCCACAGAAAGCACAGCAAAAGCAGACACAAGCCAGCGAGAGAAACAAACAGAAGCAGAAGCAGCCACCCAGCAGAAGACCCCAGCACTCCAAGCCCAGAAGGAAAAGAAGCCCCCAGAAACAGGAAGCATCCCATGTTACCATCCAATCTATAAGCCCCATCCTCATATCATCCTCATATCAAATAACTCATCAGCTGATTCCTGCTGGCAGATTCAGGCCTTCCCTTGGCTAGCTGCTCTCTATGGCACAGTTTTGCCCCATGCCAACTTAGCAGCAGTGGCCCGGGCCTCTCCTACTGAGATTATCCAGCTGAACCCAATACACACAACTAGGAATAAAAGAAAATTCTATCTTCAATGCATTTTTACCATGTAGTGAAATGCAATGTTTGAATGCAATATCTGAATTTTATGTAACTCCTCTGAAATACAAATATGGAAATAATTATTTACGTAGTTGTTTTTCTGAATAAACTGTATCTGCCAGTATATTTGTTTTTAATGGAAAATGGGCACCGAGTAATCTGAATAATAATGCTCTAATAAGCAAAACTTTAGATTTTAGCTTTGTTAAAACTGAAGGCCTGGAAATACAGATGGAATAAAAAAAAATTAAGCTAAGTGCAAAAATTATAGTTCTGTAACAGAAAAACAGCAAAATTTGGACATACAGAATTTAATGGATGAAAAATTTGTCTCAATTTCTGAAAAGTTAAAGAACAAAATGATTTGCTGTGTAAGCAAGCATTTTTGATGTGCACAAGTAGTACAAATCCTGAATTTACCATGGAAGATCTAATTTACTCTAAGCAAGCAGAAGAACTTGTACATTAAGGTTTCATTTAACTGTTAAACAGTGTCCCTTCAGAGGAATGAGTGATAGGGAGAAGAATTAAAAAAAAAAAAGGAGTGTAAAGAATTTATTGACAAAAGTCACAGAGTAACAAAACACTTTACTGTTCACTGAGATCTCTGTTTGGTAAAATAATTTGTCCTCTATGTCTAAGAAAGCATTCTGCAACTATTCTCAAACATAAACTTCAAAGCTGAAATGTAGTGGAACATTTATATTCACAAACATGTTTCATCTCTTTATGGATGTGTGTGGACTACTCTGTGATAATATTAAAAGTTCTTCTTCTAACTGGTTACCCTTTTTCAACCTGGAGGGAAGATAAGACTTTTCCTTCGGATGAGTTCTTTGATTCTGTAACAGAAAGTAGCCACGTTATAGTCATGCTAATTATCAAAAGCTTTTATCATTTGCAAAATATTGTCAGTTCAGATTATATGCAGAATTATATTCAGTTTGCAGTTTATAAAATTGTATGCAGTTTGTCTTAGTAATAGAGGATAATATTGTAAGGTATTGTATCTTCAGAAATCAGAAAGATATTAGCAGTTTTGTAATCTGAAGTATTGTTATTATGTTTTGCAGACAATTTTTTTAAAATCTATGTAATATATATCTGATGTCAGAGAATCATAGAATTATTAGATCATAAAATTATTAGGGTTGGAAGGGACCTCAAGGATCATCTAATTCCAACCCCCCTGCCATGGGAAGGGACACTTTACACCAGATCAGGTTGCTCAGAGGCACATCAAGCCTGGCCTTAAAAACCTCCAGGGACAGGACTTCTACCACCTCCCTGGGCAACCTGTCCCAGTGTCTCACCACTCTCATGGTGAAGAATTTCATCCTAACATCCAAATGAATCTACCTGTTTCTAGTTTTGTTCCATCCCCCCTAGTCCTATCATTACTTGACACCCTAAAAAGTCCCTCCCCAGCTTTTTTGTAGGCCCCCTTCAGATACTGGAAGGCCACAACAAAGTCTCCTCAGAGCCTTCTCTTCTCCAGACTGAACAGTCCCAACTCTCTCAGTCTGTCTTCATAGGAGAGGTGCTTCTGCCCTCTGATCATCCTCATGGCCCTTCTCTGGACACGTCCCAGCATTTCCAGATCCTACTTGTAATAGGGGCTCCAGAACTGGACACATTACTTAAGGTGGGGTCTCACCAGAGTGGGGCAGAAGGGGAAAATCACCTCCCTTGACCTGCTGGCTATGCTTCTCTTGATGCAGCCTAGGATGTGACTGGCTTTCTGGGCTGCAAGCGCACACTGGTGGCTCATGTTGAGCTTCTCATCCACCCCCCAAGTCCTTTTGTTCAGAGCTGCTCTCAAGCCAGTCACCACGCAGCCTATATTGGTGCTTGGGATTGCCCTGACCCAGATGCAGGACTTTGCATTTGGTCTTGTTGAACCTCATGAGGTTGTCATGGGCCCACCTCTCCAGCCTGTCAAGGTCCCTCTGGATGCCATCCCTTCCCTCCAGCATGTCTGCTGCATCACACAGCTTGGTGTCATCACCAAACTTGCTGGGGTTGCACTCAATGCCACTGTCCATGTCACTAACAAAGATGTTGAACAAGACTGGTCCCAGTACTGATCTCTGAGGGACTCCACTTGTCACTGGCCTCCACTGGGACATGGAGCCATTGACAGCCACTCTTGGGTGTGGCCATCAAGCCAGTTCTTTATCCATTGAATGGTCCATCCATCAAATCCAGACTTTACCATCTTGGAGACCCAGATGTAGTGCAGGACGGTGTCAAAGACTTTGCTCAGGTCAAGGTAAATGATGTCAGTTGCTCAACCTTCATCTACTAATGTTGTGACCTTGTCATAGAAGGCAACCAGCTCTGTCAGGCATGCTTTGCCCTTGGTGAAGTGGTGCTGATTGTACCAAATCACCTCTTCATTATTCTTCTGCCTCAGCAGTGGCTCCAGGAAGATCTGCTCCATAATCTTATGGGCACAGAGGTGAGACTGATTGGTCTATAGCTTCCTGGGTCATCCTTCTTTCCCTTTTTGAAAATTGGGTTATATTTCCCCTTTTCCGGTGGGGACTTCACCGGACTGCCACAACTTTTGGAATATAATAGAGTGCAGTTTAGCAACCTCATCTGCCAGTTCCCTCAGCACCCGTGGGTGTATCTCATCAGGTCCCATGGACTTGAACATTTTCAGGTTCTTCAGATGGTCACAAACCTGATCTTCACTCAAAATGGGCAGTTCCTTCTTCCAGACCCTGTCATTATCTTCCATTGCTCTGGGAGTGTGGCTGGAGCCCTTGTCAGTGAAAACTGAGGTAAAGAAGTCATTGAGAACCTCAGCCTTCTCTATGTCACTTGTCACCAGCTCCCATGTTTCCTTTCTGAGGGGGCCCACACCTTCCTTTGTCTTCTTTTTACCATTAATATAACTATAGAAATGTTTACTGTTCCCCTTGATCTCCCTGGGTAGATTTAATTCTAACTGAGCTTTAGCTTTTCTAACCAGGTCTCTTGCTGCTTCCTTATATCCCCCCCCCACCCCCATTCTAGCTGTCCTTTCTTCCACTCCTTGTAATTTCTTTTTGTGTGCCAGCGTGTCCAGGAGCTCCTTGCTCGTCCATGCAAGTCTCCTAGCATTCTTTCCTGCTTTCCTCTTTGTGGGGATACTTTGCTCCTGGGCACGGAGAAGGTGATCCTTGAACACTGACCAGCTGTCCTGGGCCCCTCTTCCCTCTAATGCTTCATTCCACAATACTTTGTCCAGTTGATCCCTGAAGCAATCGAAGTCTGCATGCCTAATGTCCAGGGTCATAAGCTTGGGATACATTCTCCTACTTGCCCTGAGGATCCTAAATTCTGTATATATTCTATATATATTCTATATATACCATATCCTTTCCATATCCTATCCATTCTTTTGCATGTGACCTGATTCCTATTTAGTTTTATGAATATTTAAGCTATAATGGTGTATATAAGAGATGATGCTTATAATTTTTAAATATATCTAATTGTTATCCCTGTAGCTTGTTTTGCAGTAATATATTCATATTTCAGTGATAATGATGTCCTGTTTTGAGTGACCTACTATTTAATCCATTCGCCTGTAGATCCTATATTATCTTGAACTTGAATATTGATGGATTTAGCTTCTGGAAGTCTTTTATTAAAATTTCAATAATAAATTAAGGGAGATAATCTGCATCCACTCACTTGCTTCTAATGATTTTAATTTCCTGTTGAAGTAAACATTTCCAGCAGGAGAGGTCAAGGAACTTGGAAAAGTGTGTCTGAAGAGAGGCGCTTTGCCCTCAGATAATCCCTTCAAGGATTAGTTGGGTGGAACTTAAATGAAAAATAATAAATCTATATCCCTCACAAGGATCAATATGCTTTAAATTCCATTTCACATAGTAGCATACACTATGAAACTTCAGTAGGACACATGATGTCACTGCATCTTATTTGTCCACTTACTAGTTGCACAAACTGTACTAGTGCATTCTTACATCATTCTGCTGAAAATACAGTCCATTGCTTCTAGTAATTTTTGTCAATGCATTTTTGCTTACTGACCATCAGTAAATATGTACTATCCAAAGTGCCTTATAAGCTGTGGCATTTTTACTACTCATAAATGTAGTAAGTATGTTAAGTTTTATCGATGTAATAGACTTCCTAACAGTATTGACTAGATTTACACTAAACATGATGTTTATTTAGCTATCTAGCTCACAGAAGTACAGATGCATTTAGGCACTCTGAGGCATTCTTTAGAGGGAGCCAAAACATTCTACAGTCACTGGTTCGATTTTGTTGCCTGATAGAGACATTTACTGACATTTGAGGGACACAGCACGTGGAAGACATGAAAAGGTGAAAAGGATATTTGCCAGCAGACTTATGGGTGACCTTATCTTTCTGGACCAACATCTTGAAATTGTGCAGATTTGCATGGGTTTGCAACTGAATTAAACTCCAAGTCCTTTGAATTTTTTTTTCTTCTTCTTGTGGTAGTTCCAAGCTGTGCCTGGAAAATTTTCCACAGATCTTGAGCAAAAAGTAGTAGAATGTAAATAAATTACTGTTGGACATAAAAAGGGAAATAATGATGACTTCTAAATAATCCCCAGGCCCACAGTCAAAGGACTTCACACACACGAATAAGCAAAGTGTGCAGGGTGTCCCTTTATTGATTCCCAAATACATACTGCCCCAACTGCGATCATAGAATTGAGGGCCCTGGTGTTCCTGCTTATCATAGAATCAGTCAGGGTTGGAAGGGACCACAAGGACCACCTAGTTCCAACCCCCCTGCCATGGGCAGGGACACCTCACACTAGATCAGGCTGGACAGAGCCTCATCCAGCCTGGCCTTAAACACCTCCAGGGATGGGGCCTCAACCCTGTCCCTGGACAACCCATTCCAGGTCTCACCACTCTCATGTTGAAGAACTTCCTCCTCACGTCCAACCTGAATCTCCCCACTTCAGGTTTCTCCCCACGACAGCTGAGCTGGTCGGAGATCAGTAGGTGTGAGTTCTTCATGAATGTCCCTGTGGGGGCAGTGCAGGCCCTCAATCTTACAGCTGCCCAATTTCCTGGGGAGAAGTCTCTCCTTTTATTGTACAGTGGTCCAGGCCCTGCCACTGCACCTTCATCCAGAACATGTGGGGAGAGGTGCCAATCCCCTCCTCCACATACATAAGACTGAAGGTTCCTGCACATACATCTGCTAGGTTTTGGGGGGAGGAGGGAGGGTTCAGTCACCATTGGGGTCATTGCTAAAGTTCCAGCTTTTGTTTTTCCCAATCATCGTTGCATGCTTTCCTAATCAGCTTTGCATTCCTCCTGCCAGTTTCTTATCTTGGAGCAGCATATTCTCCTACACAGTGGAGAATACTCATGGGCCATCAACAGACCATTTCCCAATTAACCTGTTCTAATACATGCCATGTTAACCTGTCTCAATACATGCCATGTTAACCTGTCCTAATACATGTGTTGGTCACAATATCTTTCAGATTATTTTCTATTGTCTTTCCCACTGAGAGGTGGGCGATGGCTGGTGATGTGAAAAATATTATTAGTTTGACTGACAGTACTTATCAAGAAATACACTTCATTTGCAAATAACATGAGATGTTTAAAACTACCAAATTTTAGCATTCTGCCTGAGAAGCTGCATCTATCCTTGGAAAATATCAGCCCACATGAGTTTAGGAATAAAAATAAGGAAAGGATTTCCCTATTCATGATTGATTTCACACTCTCTGACCCAGAATGGATTCTGGTACCACAGCTTTTATCACTTAATACTTTCTTGCTGTTTTATTAACTTTTCTGTAAATTCTCAAATGGGTAGTAAAAGATAACACAATGCTGAAGGTTCAAAATACTAAAGAGAGAAACCATGTGTCTCAATCTTCAAGAAGATCCAGAAAATGGAAAGGAGAGGATAAGATACAGGAATTGGATGATGAACCAGTGTCAAAGAGAAAAAGGGAGTATTCCAAAGAAAAAAGTTTTAAACAAAAAGACAGAACAGCTGAGTGAAACAAGAATTAGGTGGGAAAAGCAGTCAAAATATATGCTATGAGGAGGTCAATGTGACTTTTTACTGGATTATGCACAAAGATTTTACTGGATTATGCACAAAGATAAGAAGCGGGAAGAGTGCACTGGCATGAGCGTGTAAAACACAAGAAAAATGGGGAGCCAGAAAGAGGAGGGAATTTGGAGGGGGAAAAAAGCACATCACTATTTCAGCATAGCATATTTTTCCAAAGCACATTGTAGAAAATATATCCTCCATCTTTAAACGTCCACAAAAAACCACTTCAAGTATAAATTCAAATAGAATGTTTGCTGTCTATCTTAAGATGTGAACTCAACCCACTGAGGTGCCCTTGCAAATCTCACCTGAATTCCAGATGCCAATGCTGACAGACAATAGGTCTTCCATGACTCTGTGTCATGAGCTGCAGTCTCATATAACCTAAGATATTTTAAATGGAACTTGTAACCCATATTTATGAAACACAGTCAGTCCCCAAAATTCCTCTGGTGACAGTAAGAACACAGGCCCTTAAGTCTCATGTATCTTCATTTGGACATTTAAAATTAGGTCCAATTTGTGGGTCAGAATCCCACTATTATATATAGATGAGATTAATTTTAACCCAGATTCATGAGACTACTCATCCTTTACATCCCTGATTGCCAAAATGTACAATCACAGCAGGCAGTAAAATAACCCTTTTTTAAAATTTATTTATTTTTTCCCCTGAATTCCAAGCAGTTATATTACAGTTTAGTATCTTGTGTTTTCTTTTTAATATGAAACATAAACCAAACCAGATCATGTCTCTCAAACTCAATTCTGAAACAGAATGCTATCTCTGTGTCTTTGTTTCTCATATATACAGTGGAGAGCATGATAAATACTTGTCTCACAAGAATGTCATTAGCATACATTCACTAGTATTTAATGTAGTGTTTCATTTCATTGTGAAGAGGGATATGAAAAAATACCAGGAGGAATTCCTTCATTCTGAATTTGCTTTGAATACTGTGTCATATATAAGGCACATGTTTATCAGGGAAAAGGAAGGAAAATTTTGTTTCTTTGCCAGACAAGCATAGTCTCTTCTGTATACTTAATGATGCTGTCAGGTTTTGGAGAAAGCACATGAGACCATCTAATTAAAGACTGTATGTACACCAAAGGACCAAATTAAGGTCACAGACAGAATCTTAACTGTACCTTTTTTAACTTTTGTGTGTGGTTAGCTTCATAACCCATACAAGGAATCTTTTAACCTAAGCTTTGTAAGTCTATAACATTATTTAACTCAAACCAGGCAGATGATGCAATCTACACAAGTAATTGATTGAAGTGTACACCACCCTCATTGTGCCACAACCCATTCTCTTTTCTGTATTATTGTAACTTGTTTAATGTATAAAAATGGCAGAAATTGTTTTTTTGGATCTTTTTGAAGTTCATATTTATATAAAAGTTTTCTGCTCTTGGTTGTAGAGTTCTAAAGCTCTGTCACGAATCCAAAGCTCTTCCTGCTTTCTTCAACTCAACAGATAAGTCACTTTCATGCGCTGAACTCCTTAGTATTTCAGAACACCTTCTGACAGTAACATTTCCTGTACACGTGCCCTTGTCTTCCTCTTCCCCTTTACATTGACTCTAGAAGTCTTTCAGTCCTTCAGACACATAAGTTGAATAAATACAAATGTGTAAGTCATTCGGACAACTCTAAATGTAATGATCTAAGGGCTCTTGGTTTCATTGAAAATCATTATCTGTCTTCACCTGTGTCCTGGTTTGAGGCCAGACAGATCGTCTCTTACCCCGAGAGGGACAAAAGAACGACACTCACACAAACGGATTGGAGAGTGATGGAAAGTTTCAATGGAAAAGCAATTGGTGAAGCTACAGAAGACTACAAAGCATAGTGGCAAAGAGCATACAGAAAGCATACAGAACCCATCACAGAATTCCCAAAGGCTTCCCAATCCTCCCTTCCTCCCACCTGAGGGTCTACCCAAAACCCCCAGGGCTCTTTCTTCCCCCCTCCTTCTCCCACTGCTAGGCAAGTCTCAGGCTGGCCAGGTCTGAGACTGCCCACCCCCCTCCTCCCCTCCATTCTCCTCCTGGCATTAGGCCTAGACAGGCCTAAGAGGCCAAGAGGATACTCCCCCGGCATTACCCGATGAGAGCATCTCCCATGGGAGCAGAGAGGGAAGAAAGAGAAAGAGAATGACTTTGCAGATGGATTTATAGGGTGCAGGATTTATGGGTAGAAATACTCCGTTTCCTGTGTCCACCCCTATTGGGTGGGCACCCAGGACACCAGAGGTGTAATTTATGTGGCAGTAGGAGGGGGCACCCAGCCTAAACTGCCACAACCTGTTGTTTTGGGTTTTTTTATTAGTACCAATGTAAAGGTAATAGCCAGAGCAAGCCTGTCAAAGGTGTCTGCCAGCTTCTTGTATGAACTACGTAAAATTCACACTGGAAGCACGTGATGTTTTTTATTCTGACAGTTCAGGTGTATTCGCTGTCAGGTAATTCATTGCCTTTGACTAAGAACACCACCTACAAACCCCAAGAGAAATAGAAAATAGATCCAAATGTAAATCTAATGTCTTTAAAAGACACAATTACTAAATGCTTTTATATCCTCCTAAAGCTAAAATAATAAATGAATCAGTCTCAGAATTATATGAAAAAGATGATGTATTCCCAAGATAAGTCACACAATTTGGGAATGAGCACTAATGATAGAAAGTTGTGGTCAAAATCACCAGTTTACACTGTTTTTTAGAAATAATAGACATAAAATTCATTTAAAATATTAATGCAAGCCATTACAACATTAACAGTGAAAACTAGGAAATTTTCTTTAAAAAGACAGAATGTAGGCAATGTGGTGATGACAATATGAGTCTTCTAAAATGTTAGCTCTTAGAAGTCACTATTTTGGTTAGCAAAATAAAAGTACATGGATTCTAAATCAGAAGTCTTTAATGTTTCTTTCCAGAAAACCTTATCTCATAGTCCTGCTCTTTCATTTCTGTAAATAAACAGATGAATGAAGGACAAAGGATGAATATAGATAGGAATCCTTTTCTCTGTGTACATTCAGCAGATATGTGTTTGTGTATATTCCATTATTCTGACTAAGATAATACAACTGTAAATATTTACTCTGCCTTTGAATTTACAAACCTCATTTTGGACTGAGATCCTATTCAGCTGGATGTTGTACAAGCATATAAAAATGCAATGCTGTGTCCAAAAAACACAGATAGAAAAATTCAGATAGAAGAATGATATAAAGTTTGAGATATAATACCAACCAATTAGCGTAGTAAAACAAAGAGAACTACTTTATTAATTAAATTTGATAATGAAGAAAGTGTTTGTTCTGAGTGTTTTTCCATTGGCAATGAGAACATCAATAAAGAGGTCTTGAAAAATGAAAAAGGAGACATAAACCAACACGAATTTAAACTGAAAATTACTACTTATACAAAACGAATATCACTAGCTTGCATCACATATCATAGGCACAAAAGTGATTTTTATGTGGTTATTATAGATACCAGATAAAATTCCACTGACTAAATTTACTGAAAAGCATTATAATTAGGATCAAATTAGACTTTTTTTAGTGGACTTAATTATCTTATGTATTTTAACATGCCCCAAAGGATTTTAGAAGAAAACTGGTCTTTTGAGTAAATGTTGATTATTAAATAAACAGGTAAAAAAAAACAATGTCATGATTTGGTTTTAACAGCATCAAAAATGAAAATGTTTTTCATAGTAAATTCTTGTTGTTAATGAAAACTCTGGATATGTTTCAGTGTTCTTTAAAAAGAGTATCTTCTGTTTCGTATTCCCTCATTTCATGTCACAATTCTCTTCTGCCTTAATGGAGAAAATTGAAAAACTACTGTAGATAGGGGAGATCAGTTTCTTTATCTTCTTTACTGTCACTGATGAAAGTAATCACCAAAAAAGTATTCAAGCAGAAGTCTAACTTAGTTGTTCTACATCCCTCTCTTTCACATGGCACTTCTCTTAACTGATGATAGCTTCTCAGTGAATATGAAGGAGTCTGGATAATTTAGGCTGAAGTTACCATCTCTTAATATCTTCCATGTGTTTAATTGGTTCATCATAATAATTGGAGTGGGATGGGAAAGGAAGGCAAGAGGAAGAATTCCCCATTTTTCACACATGATCAAACGTTTGGCATCTATAGTGTAAGCTACAGAGTTTTAATATATTCTAAATAATGATTTTTATGGCTTATAATTTCTTTGTATGTTTTCTCACTATTTTCAGTGAATGCTATTAAAAGCCACCACCAATAAATTAATAAAGAGACAAACCTGCTACATAGCTGCATACACTGTAGTGGAATAATTCAGATGACAAATCAAATACATAAGTTTGCTTTCAAACTGTGTGTTTCTTACATTACAAACAAATTAAGTAGTTTTGCAAGTTCTTTGGAAATGTCATTCTCTATACTTTATTCATGCATTTTTCATTTGGAATGTTTCGGTAAGTTTATTTCTTAAGAGAAAAAAACTACTTAAGTGAGAGATGACTACCTATTTCTTTCAGACTTTAAGTCTACATTTCAGGCAACAAAAGCATTTGACCAACATGGTGAGATGAAACCACTCCGAAATTAAAGACTTCATGCAAAGAAAATAATTGTCATTGCAGTTAAAACAGTAGTAGCAGCAGTTAAACTCGTAAGTACACTCTGTGATACAAGCCACAGTTCTGGTCTCATGATCATCCAGGTCAAAAGCTCTTGTTTTCTCTCCCCTTCCTTGATCTAGCTTTTCTTCTGAGGCTTTCTATGTACGATAAGAAACCACATGTGACTTTATGACTATCATGACATTTAGAAACAGTTAAAACGAACACCTGGATTTACAAGGTAGCTCCTTTGTGTCACAGTTCAAATGTAAATGAAGTCTTGTTTCTATGCAGCAAATACTTTTCCTGTGTCAAACTTCTGTTTAATAAAAATATTCTGGTAACCTGAAACCAAAAAATATCACTAATGTGAAATATACAGGAGAGGCACTTTTCAGAATATGTTGTTTGATTTCTTTTTATCGTAGATAATTGACTTAGAGTTTCAGTTACTTTTTCAAGTAACTTTGGTTGCAGTTTTCTTATCACAATATGCTAAAGCTACTTTTTTCTGATTTACTATATTATTATAAAGTACTAAAAGCTGATAATCATTACAATCAAAAGATGAGACATCCTGTATAACATCAGCAACACATTCTTTTTTAATGATTCATTCACCTCATCATCTTATGTTCCTTCACGTTCCTTTTTAATTTGAGAATACAATGAATCACAGGTTTTGCCACATAAGATTTCAAATTTTTATATAATGCAATCATTTATGAATACTTATTTCTGGATAAGGGGGGGGAAATAAATAAAGAAAATCCGTCTGTGAATATAGCTCAAAGAGGTGCTTTTTGGAGAAAGAAAGGCCATGATCTTTTCACACCAAGGTTAAATAGGTCCTCTTTTTTTTTGTAGTTTATCTCAGTGTAGATCAGACCTGAGTCTTAGTAGCCTTAGTAGTCTTAGTCTCACAAAAGGCAAATCTTCTGAAAAGAAATTACTGCAAAATTTGTGCAAACGAATGTAGTGAAGCATTACGGCAAAAAAATATGACTGCTGCTCATAAGAAATAAATGACAAAAATAACAGGAAAAAAAGATTTAAGAAGGAAAGGTGATACAAACAATGAAGTTGAAAGTACTCCTTAGAACAGCAGTACTCCTTAGAACAGTAGATAAGTGGGAATAAGTTGACATTTGAGTAATTCTACACTGCTTATTTAATATCAACACATCTTGCTACATATGTTCACTGGAAGGTCAAAATTTCAATATTGCGTAACATTGAACAGTAGTAAGAGTGCAGGACTAAATCTTCCAAAGTGTAAAGAGAGGCATTGCTGACATTTAAGCACCTATCTCCACTGTGCATCAACAAAAGCCAAACTGTTGCCTTAAGAAACAGCTCATGAGAACACACAGCATGTGATAAGCAACAAATCAAAGCTGTGGGAATACTGAATAAATCAGAAGAGAGAGAGCAATGTTAAGAAAAGAGTGGGCTCACCTGCTTAAAAAGGATTACTTGCTTAAAAGAAGGATAAACTAGTAGAGAGACAGCAGTAGTAGAGAGGCAGCCACAGGGTGAGCCTACATTCATATTCCTAAAGAAATCTGTATCAACAAGCCATTCTTGGTCACCAGGCCAAGACTTTAAGAGTGGAATAGAATGTCCACAGTAAGTATAGTTCTATTTCGGTTTTCTCAGAGAGTTTTTCAGTTCAAAGACCTTAAAAGCCTCTGAGAATCATGTCTGAGTTTATCAGACTAGTAATTTTTACAGTGTTATGCCAAGGTTATGCATTACATGCCACAGTACTTGACACAAGATGTATCAGTGATACTAAGCAGTCCAAAGTCTGACTTTCTAGGTTTGCAGAGGGTTGTAAAAGCCAGTCAGTCAAGCCTGAGTCATGAGCATACAGAGTAGTTGAAGGAAGAAATACATGGTTTTTTTTTTCAGAATGGAATATAACTTCAAATTTTAATTTAATTGTTTTGATTGTATTGGTAAGTTTCAAACACATAGTTTATCTGTTTTCTCAAAGCTATGGTTAGGTGTTTTCCACTTCTACTCCTGCTCACTTAGATTGAAGATATTTCATCTTCCAGAAGTTTCTTTGAAGAATAAACATCTGGCTAAAATACTCAAATTTTACATTAGCAGTCTTAAAACCATCACAGCCCTTGTGGCCAAGAGGGCCAACAGTATCTTGGGGTGCCTCGACAAAAGTGTGTCCAGAAGGTCTAGGAAGGTTCTTCTACCCCTATACTCTGCCCTGGTGAAACCACACCTGGAGTATTGCATCCAGTTTTAGGCTCCCCAGTTCAAGAGTCAGGGGCCTGATGGAGAGAATCCAACAGAAAGCCACGATGATGATTAGGGAAATTGAGCAATTCGCCCCTGAAGAGAGACTGAGAGACCTGGGGCTGTTTAGTCTCAAAAAAAGAAGACCGAGAGGGACTCTGATCAATGTCTATGAATATCTGAGGGGTGGGTGTCAAATGGAGGGGACCAAGCTCTTTTCGGTGGTGTGCAGTAATAAGACACATAACAACGGATACAAACTTGAACATAGAAGGTTTCACCTCAACATGAGGAGAAACTTCTTTACAGTGAGGGTGATGGAGCACTGGAACAGGCTGCCCAGGGAGGTTGTGGAGTCTCCTCCTCTGGAGACTTTCAAAACCCACCCAGATGCATTCCTGTGCAGACTACCCTAAGCAATCCTGCTTTTGGCAGTGGGGTTGCACTTGATGATCTCTGGAGGACCCTTCCGATGTCTAACATTCTGTGAATCAGAATACAGATATAAATGGTATTCCACATTATAATAAAATGTATATTGTTATATATTTTATAATTAATATTTCCTGGTGGTGGTATCTTCAAACACTGCTGTAACTTATTTACAAAGTATATTTACAGGTTCAATTATTCGTCTGTGGATATGACATTCCACATATAAAGACAGTTAAATGATTCAAGCACAGATCTAAGAATTTCCAATACAGCAATTCAAGTTGGAAATAAAGGTTCTGTGATCTGTCATTTCCCGCAAATGGGATCCTGTGGCTGATTAGCCAGGAACTCACAACTTGCTCCTCTGTCTGGCATCTTCCCAGATGCTGTGGCTATAATTCGAGCAGTCCTTGGTTCAGAGAGGGCTAGGGGGCCTCTCTCTTGTATGCTCCATTACTGGGCTGTAGCCGTGTCTGGGATTCAATTCTCTTGGAGCTTTTCCTCTTCCTGCCTTGGTCCAGGTGCAAGTCCTGGCTGTAGTTGTTGCCTGTTAGGACAAGTTCTTCAGCTGCTATTTGGGCAGCATTTGGCTCTTGTCTCTTTGTGGTACGAACAAGGCAAGTTGCCTGACTTCTTGGTCGGTTTAAATATTGTCCCAAGACAATTAATGCCCTTCGGTAACACAGAACCCTGATAACTGGACCTATAGGATGGGGCATACCCAAACATGGCCAGGGGCACACACAGCTCACAGCTGTGTTAAAAAGTTAATAACATGTGCTACATGTTTATCTGGACCCCAGGAAGTGTCCAGGAATGCACATTCATGGGTGCTTAGCCCATGTTAATCACACATGCTATACATTTGCCTTGACCTTCTGGACCCCAGGAACTGTCCAGGTTTGCACATTCGCCGTGGGTGTTTAGCCCATTGTCTGGGCTAGGGCATGTTTTGGGGTTTGACACTTCAGGACACCTATATTTATGCAGAAACAAAAAAAAAATCTGCTTTCCAAATCAGTTAAAACTGATGAGAATCATTAACTCAGCAGTAACACAAACATGCACAACCGATCTTTTTACCACATGAAATGCAGTACAACGAAAAATAAGAAAAACAACAGTCATACAATTCAGCTTTGATTTTTATATTTATTTAGAGGTTTGGGATTGGCTGAAACAATTACTTATTAGCTTAAAAGTGAAAAAAAATTGAGTCTGTTAATAAAAGGAGGGCTACAGAGTCAGTATAACCAATAGAGGTTAATTACCAATAATATATTAGTTATGGTGAGACTCATTAAATTTACTACATTTAAGTAAGGAGAAATTGTCGTGTTGTAAAAATCTAAGTGAAAAAAAATTCTGTGCAGTTAATGTATCCTCTCACATCTTAAAGTACTAGATTATTTTGGGATAGCTTTGCAATCAGCGAAAGAGCAATGCTGTCTTATCGTGAAAAAAATGAATATTTAGTATACAGTAACTGAAGATATTTTCTCTCACATTAACTTTTTCCTATATATATTTTGAACTTAAAAGTCAGATTACTTGTCTTGGACTACAGGAACACCTTCAGAAACCCACTATAGCCTCCTTGACTCAGAGCTGTTAACTTGAGAAGGTGGTAAAACTGAGAACTGTTCCAAAGCTGTGGTTGATGTGTTCAGGCTTATGCAGGAGTAAACCCAAATTTCTTCAAAATGCTCAGTTATGACAAGACCTGCTTCTCAGATGTAGACAGGAAAAGTGAGTTACCCCATCATATGATATCACTGATGTATCAAAGTTGCCTCTGGCTTTGTCAATAGATGATGTTTAAAAAAAAAGAAAAGGCAGAAGAAGAGCTCTGGTTTTAGATTATGTTATACTGCATTACAATTTATATTGTCAATGTATTATACATTTATTCCCATATAAATATGAATGTTTTGATTTATATCATATTTCTTTTGTAACATGGACAAAATGAACGTTTTTTGCATCATAGAATGATTGAGAAGCAAGCTCTGGAGATAATTTGGTCCAACCACCCTGCTGAAGTATCACCACCTAGATCCAATTGTTCAGTAGCATGTCCAGATGGTTTTTGTGTATCTCCAAGGAATGAGATTTCATTCACAACCTCTCTGGGAAATCTGTGCAAATGTTCAGCCATCCTCACAGTAAAAAATTGTTTCACAGAATCACAGAATCAGCCAGGTTGGAAAAGACCTCAAAGATCATCAAGTCCAGCCTATCATCTATCTACCCCCACCTGACAACTAAACCATGCCTCCAAGTGCCACATCCAATCTTCTTTTGAACACCTCCAGGGACGGTGACTGCACCACCTCCCTGGGCAGCACATTCCAAAGGCCAATCACTCTTTCTGTGAAGAACTTTCTCCTCTCCTTGAGCCTAAACTTCCCCTGGTGCAGCTTGAGACTGTGTCCTTTCATTCTGTCACTGGTTGCCTGGGAGAAGAGACCAACCCCCACCTGGCTACAACCTCCCTTCAGGTAGCTGTAGAGAGGAATAAGATCACCCCTGAGCCTCCTCTTCTCCAGGCTAAACAACCCCAGCTCCCTCAACCGCTCTTCAGAGGGCTTGTGCTTGAGTCCTCTCACCAGCCTTGTTGCCCTACTCTGGACACGTTCAAGTATCTCAATATCCTTCTTAAATTGAGGAGCCCAGAACTGGACACAGTACTCAAGGTATGGTCTAACCAGAGCTGAGTACAGGGCCAGAATGACTTCCCTGATCCTGCTGGCCACACTATTCCTCATACAGGCCAGGATGCCATTGGCCTTCTTGGCTACCTGGGCACACTGCTAGCTCATGTTCAGCCTACTGTCAACCAGTATCCCTGGGTCCCTTTCTGCCTGGCCACTCTGTCCCCAGCCTGCAGCACTGCATGTGGTTATTGCGGCCAAAGTGCAGAACCCAACATTTGGACTTATTAAATGATTTCTTGTTGGACTCCGCCCATCTATCCAGCCTGTCAGTGTCCCTCTGCAGAGCCCTCCCACCTTCTAACAGATCGACTCCCAGACTTGGTGTCATCTGCAGACTTACTAATGGTGAACTCTATCTCCTCATCCAGATCATCAAAAAAGATATTGAACAGGATGGGGCCCAGCACTGATCCCTGAGGGACACCAGTAGTGACTGGCCACCAATTGGATGTGGCACCATTCACCACCATTTTCTGAGCTTGGCCCTCCAGCCAGTTCTTAACCCAGTGCAGAGTGCTCCTGTCCAAGCCATGGGCTGACAGCTTGGCCAGGAGTTTGCTGTGGCACTTGGAGCCATGGTTTAGTTGTCAGGTGGTGTTAGATGATATGTTGGATTTGATGATCTCTGACGTCTTTTCCAACCTGGTTGATTCTGTGATTCTCACTCCTCTCCTACTGTCATCAGCAGTGTCCCATGTAATCATCACTAACATTTACTATACTCTGATGGCTAAGTACAAGCCATGATGGACTTGAACAAAAGCAGGACAACAGTGATATTTAACTATTGGTTCTGTTTCCAAATTATAAATGCTACTCTCAACCAAGACTACAGAAGTGGAGAGCAGCTGGTTCACGGTGAGACCAATATAGGATCAAAATGCTGAATAGCGGAAGAAAAACCTACTTCAGTAATCTGGACAAAATAGCATCTCCACTCTGCAGTGAGGTCCACAGAGTGAGGTCTCTGAGTTTTGATTATCCTCACTAAACATAGTTGATTAAGTAGTTCGTCTTGTCAAAGCAGACTCACCACTATCTATCAGAAAGTAGAAGGGCCACCAGGATGATCAGAGGGCTGGAGCACCTCTCCTATGAGGACAGACTGAAAGAGTTGGGGAGGTTCAGTCTGGAGAAGAGAAGGCTCCGAGGTGACCTTATTGTGGCCTTCAAGTATCTGAAGGGGGCTACAAGAAAGCTGGAGAGGGACTTCTTAGGATATCAGGTAGTGATAGGACTAGGAGGAATGGAATAAAGCTGGAAGTGGAGAGATTCAGGCTGGACATGAGGAAGAAGTTCTTCCCCATGAGAGTGGTAAGAGCCTGGAAGAGGTTGTCCAGGGAGGTGGTTGAGGCCCCATCCCTGGAGCTGTTTAAGGCCAGGCTGGATGAGGCTCTGGCCATCCTGATGTAGTGTGAGGTGTCCTGGCCAATGGCAGGTAGGTTGGAACTAGATGATCCTTGTGGTCCCTTCCAACCCAGACTGATTCTATGATTTTATTCTATGATTCTAAGCAGTATTTTTGTTCTAAGGGTTCAGTTTAATTTCTAAGTCAAGGAGTTTATCAAGCTTCGATTAGAACTGAGACCAAACGTAGAGCATCATAAGAGATGTATTTATCCAGGAGGCCCAAACTATATACTGAAGTTAAAAAAAAGTAAGGGTTTTTGACAAGACAGACTTTCAGAGAGCTCCAGAAGAATTCAAAACCAAAGAAAAACCTGAAGATGCTAATGTTTTTTTGCACAAATATTCATTAATCCATTATCTATCAAAAATGTATATTCCAGGAAAAAATCTGAGTCTATAGCAAAACATATGTATTCCATGAAGTACAACAAAACCTTCAAATTTATGATTGATTTTAAATGGACACTGCCAAATATCATGATGACAGCTTAACAATCTAAAATTTGAAAGAAGAATTAGGCAAGTAATGAATCTGTTTTAAATTAGATTAGAAATTTTTGAAAGGAAATTTAAAACAAAACAAACACAATAAACCAAAAACACTTACTGTAGTTTATAAGTGGTTTATAATTAAGATATTAACAAACTTCCAATATGTATCAAAGCCAGCATCATTATTTTTTAAGTGATTATTTACAGAAGGATCATGTTGCCACATAGTCATATTAATTTTTACTGTATTTCTGGTCTCTAAGAAAAAGGAGGTTTATTTACATACATCAACTTGTCACCAGTAATGGGATACATAATGTTATCTTCAGAACCAAAGGGGTGATTATGCAACTGCAGATGCTTTAATAAGGCTCACCAGCTGTTACATGTTCCTGAAACACTGTAGTGTATATACTATACACTGCACCTACTGTTACATGTATATGGATTAATGTCCCATTTCTAGGAATATTAGATGTTATCAGTAGGTTCTAAAAGTGAAAAAAAATCCACTCTTTCCAATCTGTAGCAAAACTTTCTTTGTTTGTTTGTTTTATATTTAGAGAATTCATATTATTAGGCCTGTGCAGTTCTATTTGAAAAATTATTAGGGAAAAACGACAGCATGGAAAGCTAGTTCATTGGTGCTGCTTCTAGAGATGCAGGCAAGATTCATACAGGTAAGTTTACCATCAAGAAATATAAGAAATAGAATGACTAATTTTGGGAGCCTAGCTGAGTAAAAGAATGCACAAAAGTGTGTTCAGCATTCATATTCTCTCTACAATACTTGAGAAAAAAACCTCTACAATCCACTGAAGACAACTGAAAACTTTAGGTTTCAACTGGCATCTGTCCTTGAGGAAACTTAATCCCACTCCTCAATGTTAGTATTAGGGTGAATTAAATAGTTTTCTAGGTTCTAGTGACAATATTGATTAGATCTACATTGATACAATAGGAAATTAAAACCTACCTGACACATACACATGTGCTTGTGCCCATCTATGTTTAGGTACTATAACCTTAAATTGGTTCACATTGTGTAGAAAGCCTATACATGTCAATGGCTCAGTTTGGTGGCTTAAACATACTCATACCTAATGTTATTTGAGATGTTCCAGCATAATAAGGCATTCACTTAATGTTGTTTGGGAACGACCCAGATTTGTGCAGGTCTCTGATGTTTCTGTGCTGTAACCTTTGGGGATGTCTTTTATACTATGACTTTGACTAAAGATTCTACATATAGATATATCTATATGGGTGATATTCATTCAGTGCCATTGGAGAGGGTGTCCTCACTATTTTACCTGTCCTTCAATTTCTGCATCAGAAAGATGTCTAAGTCCTGTCATACTTGACAGCTCAACGTGAGTGTGTGAGTTCCTTTTTTTAGCCATGATTGAGCAATATTGGAGATTTTTCCCTAATCATGCATTGATTCGAAGAATCAGACAGATACATCATTAGATATGGTGTTAAGTTGCTGCCACAGATATGTTGAACTGCTTTCAGACTCAAATCAATAAACCTGGTTAACTTGTGCTTCAGAATTTTGACTTGTTCTCTGTTGGAGTGGACGTCAGTTGTATCTGTACACTCTTATTCTTTCCTCTGGTCTTGAACAGTGCCTAATATCTGATATTTCAGTGAAAGAACTAGCATTTCCAAAATAAAGAGCCAAAAACCTGCAAAAATACCAGCCAACTATCTAGAGCAAAATTTTTTTTTCATATCTTATGTGATGAAAAATATGTTTAATTGCCTTATTGTCTGAAGAAAAAAAAATATATCCTGACGACATCTAAGTTAGGCAACATTTTCCCAACATGAATTTTGGACAGTCTTGAATAAACATAAGCATCATTTTTGAAACGTTTGAAATTATGAAAATTTTTGGTTGGCACTTTTCTGCCTTTTACTTTTCTCACAGAAAAATAATTTTAAAAAACATTGATAATACTGAGGCTGTCTTCGTAGAGTAACAGTCAAAAAATAATTAAGATCATCAGGGACCTATGCAGACCATCTAGTTCAACTTCCTGCTCACAGCAGGGTCAACTAGAGCAGGCTGCTCATGGTTGTGTCCAGTCAGGTTTGAATTTATCCAGGAAAAGAGATTTCACCATAAATTTTCTGGATACTATATTCTAGGATTTGATCACCATCAATTTGATCACCATCTGGAGAGCCCAGATCTGAACACATCACTCCACATGTGGAATTACCAGTGCTGAGTAGAAAGGAAGAACCAACTCCTGTGACCTTGTGGCTTTGTTCTTCCTAAAGCGACTCAGGAGGGTGTTGGTCACCTCTGGCACAAAGATTCATTGATGGTTGTCAGTTTATTGTTTGCTAGGACCTCCAATCCTCCTCTGTTAAGCTACTTTCAAGTCCGTTGGCTCCCAGCCTTTACTGATGCATGGGGTAATTCCTCCCCAGATGCAAGACTTTGCATTTCTCTTTGTTGGAATTAATAAGGTGTATCTTGGCCTCATTATCCTGCTCATTGAGTTTTCTATGAATAGCATCACAAATATCTTGTTAAGGAATGTCAGAAGCAGCCACCACCTCCAGCAGCTCCAAGCCCAGGACTTACTTCTGGAGCAAGGAACCTGAATCCCTGCCTGGTACACCTGGGGATGTAGACTTTGAGCACAACTGTTGCTTTCCCATTTGCAGGTACACACATGAACACTGACTGGGTTGGCAGCATATCAGACTCCCATGAAAAATTAGTATGGACAGCCATGTCCCTTTCTTCCTCTTCAGCTGGTCAGGATTGAAGGTCGCAAGTGCTGGCACACACTGGAAACCCTTGTTGTGGACAACCCTCCGTCTTCAGAAGCATGTGACATTCACAGATCCCTCAAGCACCTGCACAGTCATCTGTCTTCCAGGCACTCTAGTCTGGATCCTGAGTCCTGTTTCCCGCACAAATCTACTTGCCAACTGGGCCAGCTTCGTCTTGTCCCATAGAGACTCTATATTTGCAAGTTCCCCTGGCCATGCCAGCATGGAATCTAGCCCATCTCTTACCCCATACTGAACCCAGATCCCCACACTACTTGATGGATGGTCCAACTTGAGATTTGCTTTCAGATCTACGTATACACCACTCACACCAGATGTGGCGAAGATACAGATATTTACCCTCCATGAGCCAGCACTAGGCACACTGACCATAATGACAGTCCTGCTTCAGCCACTGCCATGAAGCCTCTCACTTGCCTCATTCACCCTGGTCCCTCCTAGTAAATGAACCTGAGACCCCCACTCACTCCAGTAGGTGACAATCCACTCAAACTGCTGCCATTCAGGCCACAAAATATGTAGGACAGGACTCATGGGACTTGAGCATATTCTCGATGAGGACTTACCTTCTGGGGAAGACCTTATAGCAATCTTCCAGGATTTACATATAAGAGGAGGAGGGAGATGTAATGACAGGACAAGAAGTAATGGTTTTAAACTGAGAGAGGGTAGTTTTAGACTAGATATAAGGAAGAAATTATTTATTGTGTGGGTAGTGAGGCACTGAAACAGGTTGACCAGAGAAGCTGTTCCATCCCTGAAAGTGCTGAAGGTCAGGCTGGATGCGGCTTTTTAGCAAGCTGATCTTGTGGAAGGTGTCCCTGCTTGTGGCAGGTTGGTTGGAAGTAGATGATCTTTAAGGTCCCTTCCAAAACAAACCACTCTATGATTCTGTTTCTGTGATTGTAAGATATGCTCAGGAGAGCTATGGCATCTCCAACTACTGATGCTGATAATCCATTTGATCCAATTGCTGGCATAGCAGGCCTAGGAACACATACATTCCCTATTTGATTCCTGTAGACAGTCCACATTCACTCACACTGGTCCTTCAAGTAGCTAGCATTTAGTCCTGAAAACACTGACATACTATGGCAGTACATCCAAAGTCCTCCTCCGCAACCCTGCAAAGCCAGGCTGGGGAGAAGCAGAAAAGCTGGGATGGAGAGAGCAAGGGCTGTGGGTCAGTATGCTCACATGAGCCCTTCTCCCAAGCCATGTGCCCTGCCAGGCATGGTAAGACACAAACCCCATGCTGGGAACAACTCTGGGCAAAGGACAAAGGTTATCTGTTCCTGGTGCCCACTTTTATTGTCTGTCTGAGTCTGGAAAATTCTTTCCTTGTGACATCTGACAAAATTAAACTTCGTTGCCATTAAAACAGAACAGTTGTGCAGAGAGCAAGCCTTTTGTCTTGGCTTCCCTCCCCCAGTGTGTGTGGATTAAGCAGCTGTAGCAGTCTAAGAGAATTCTCTGATGAAAAGGGACCAAAAGAGTAACTCCCACAATCAGAAAACAGCATTGTGAGTATGTGATATATTCTTAAGTCCCCAGGAAATTCCTTCCTTCTGTAAGTGGAGTATTATTGCTACTTTTGGATCTATCTTTTCCAAATACCGTTCTCAAACTATCTGTAATCATTATTATTGTGAAGATAACCCATAACCGACCTACTGAACCTTTATGTTATGGGTTAGGATTGGACCCCCCAGTAATTTGGAAATTTACCCCAAGAAGCAAATTTACCACACTCAGAATTTTGGAATTAAATTGAAATTATATTTTCAAAAGTGGATTAAATATAAAAGTATAAAAAGCAATAAACATATCCAAAAATATATTTATATAAATTTACAGTTCAACAGCAAAACAATACCCACCTTGTACAATAATTCAGCTCTCACTCCCCTCTGGACACAAAGGGTCCAGAGGGCTGTGTATAGCCAACCAGGTATCTCTACCTCGCTGTACCTTAGCCCAAACGAGAAGATTAGTCAGGCAGCATGCATGGTCACAGGCAGAACAGCAAAGCAAGAAGCCAAGAAGCAGCAACAGCCCCAGAGAGACAAACTTCTCTTGCAAACTATAAAATATTCAGCAATCCAATTATTCTGTGTCCAGCCTCTAAAGGCTGTGCATCCCCAAGTCTCGAATCCTCTGGAAAAAACTTCTTTACAATTAAGATGTCAGTCTTAAAACTATTGATACTTTATAAACTTTGTATTACATTATGAGGGAGGCAGAGCACATTTATATATATTATATATTATATTATATTATATATAAAATTAAATATATCTTATAAAATATATATATATTTATTTGAGAAATTTCTTGCCTTATTTCCCCTTATTTGTAACACATACATACCTGGTAGAGAGTGAGATTAGACAAAGAGTTAATTAAGAAAGAATTTAATAAAAAGATAGGAAAGATTACAGCCTAGGGTCAACAAGTGTACTGACTTACCACAGCGTGACTGTCATGTTTTATACACTCTTCTGTCCATCCTCTAATTTGCCTCTCCCCAGTTCCATTCCTCTAAACATTCCTTTCAAAATTTTAATCTCAACATTCCCCCTCCCCCATCAAATATCTTCACGTTGCTCTTTTTTGCTTCATTCTTTCCATCTTTCAGTTACAAATTCGCCTTTGACCTCTCCAAATCTGTGTCTCAAGTTTCTTAATGGCCCATCAGTTAGGACTAGAGGCTTCTGGCCTTTCCCATTGTCTACATTATCTCTTATCTTTCAACAATTGGGTCTCTGTGGTTTTGTTCCCTCCTTATTATTTCCTTTGCATTGAAAAGGTCAGGAAGACATTCACACCTTTTTGATTAATTCAGGGAAGGCCAATTACACAATCAGTTGATCCACTTGGCTTATATAGCCATTATCCAAAATAAAGGCCATTTTCTGGTCGTCTTTTTGTTAACATCAATTCAACTCTTTTGTAACGGTCAATCCTTACTTCTTCATGAGTGTATCTTTTGTTCCTGTCTCGTCTGTGCCTTCTTAATTGTTCATCTTTATTACTCATATTCACTTAGCAAGTCTTTTTCACTTGATCATTAGGGTGGGGTTTTTTTTCCTCATTAGGTGTTTCCATAGCCTTTTATAAAGAAGGTGACATTTATTTGAAAATTATTATCTTGGGGAGAAGAGGGAATATGACACACAATGGAACTGTTTCAATTAGCCTGTTGAGTCTAAGATGCCCCCTCATGAAGAAAGCAAGCTATTAGGTTTGTGATTAATTTTCCACCTCTTGATTTCATGAAATAAATTGTATTTCAACAAAGCTTGTTTGTGCTATGAAAGCAGTTCTGTCAAGATGGTGAAGAATGATGCATGAAAAGCACTACTCCAGAAGCAGTGAAGTGTGGCTGTTACAGGACAAATACTACTCACAAAAATTAAGACAAGAACTTTGTGATAGTATTTCTTTTGGCTGAAAATCAACCCACTAAATAATGTCTTACAGTCTTTCCTATCACATCAAGAGGAATTATAATGAATCTGATACTATCGATGAACAATGTAGGGGAAAAGGCCAAACTCTTTCCTTGTTTTCTGAGCAGGTTTCTCTTCCATGTGGCTTGACAGTCAAAGAACATGAAACTTAAAAATGTACTCGCTTTGTAAAATGGAAGAACATATCTGCAAAGGCTGTATTTTTTTTCTTGGCTAGTTTTTCCACATATCTAAGATTTGTGAAGTTATGGGCTTCTTATGTTTCATTTGTTTGGGTATTTTTTTTCCCCTCACAATCATGACAAATGAAATAACAGTAATTACTTTAAAGTCTGTTCAAATGAAAATCCATGGTATACATTTGACCATTTGCTGATTATTTCTGTTTCAATAAGAATTAAACTGTCTCTAACACTTTGAAAAGTAAAAGAAAAATTAATACACACAATTAAAAATAGATTTAATATGGAATGAGGCAACTCCTCCCCAAAAAATAAAAAAAATCAATTTCAGTACTAAAAACTGTAATACAATATTTGACTACTTGGGGCTTTTTGCTATGATGGTCAGTCATATTTGAATGTACAGATGTACTGAAACAGAAAACTGTATTCATATGTATCTCTCTCTTGTTTTTTTCACTGTAGAGCTTTTAAGGATAGAGCTTACACTGTTTTACATTTTTGCAGAAGATGTTTTATACTAGTACAAAGCTTTATACGTATTCCTGGATATCAGACAAAACCAAGCTACTGAGATTTAATCTTTCTCTGATTTAATCTTCTGCTAGTCTAATTTTAAACAGCAGCATTTCTACATAGCCTGAAGTCTTACACGGATTGATAAAAAAGTCTCGTTGACAAAGGATTACAATAGTAAATGCTTTATGTGATGAAGCCCTGAACCAAAGATTGTGTATCTGCTTGGGATAATAATAAGGCTGAATGAAGCCCTCTTACAGACATACAAGGTCCTCAAAATAAAAGAAGAAAAAAAAATCCGAAAACAACAAAACAGTATTTTTCCTTCAAATGCCAGCAATGGACCATTAAAAACCATTGGTAAGTGTATGAATATATATGCCTTTGACATTAAGTGACAAAATAAAATTCCTAATGATGCTCAATGGAACCTATTACAAGAGAAGGAAAATACTTAATAGTTGTGAGACAAAGCAGATACAAAATAATGATACGTCGCTTTTACATATAGTGCCATTTATGTGGAGAAGAGTTACCCAATAGCATGCAGAATGCCAATTAAATGTAGCTTTTATTATGCCTTACTACCTATCAGAATAATATAGTTGAGAATAGGTACAGTAGGTGGCAAAGCAACAGGAGCAAGAGGGACAAGTGGCATTCCTCAGTGGTCAGTACTGCAACCTGTGTTGTTAAAGATATTTCTCATCAATATGGACAGTGGGATTGAGCGCATCCTCAGGAAGTTTGCAGATGGCACCAATCTGTCTGGTCTGGTTGACATGCTGGAGGGCAGGGATGCCATACAAAGGGAATTGGACAGGCTTGAGAGGTGGGTCCAAGGCAAAATCATGAAGTTCAACAAGGCCAAGTGCAAGGTCAAAGACCTGGGTCAGGGCAATCTCAAGCACAGACATAGACTGGGTGAGGAGCAGTTCAAGAGCAGTCTTGAGGAGAAGGAGTGTCAGTTGATGAGAAACTCAGCATGAGCCAGTAACATGCGCTTGCAGCCCGGAAAGCAAACCATGCCCTGGGCTGTATCAAAAGAAACGTGATCAGCAGGATGAAGGAAGTGATTCTCTCCCTCCAGTCTGCACTCATGAGACCACACCTGGAATACTGTGTCCAGTTCTGGTGTCCCCACCCCAATAGGGACATGGAACTACTGGAAGAGGTCCAGACGAGGGCCACAAAGATAATCAGAGCTCTGGAGCACCTCCCTTATGAGGACAGGCTGCAAGAGTTGGAGTTGTTCAGCCTGGAGGAAAGGCAGCTTTGGAGAGACATTATAGTAGTCTTCCAGTACCTGAAAGGGACATACGAGAATGCTGGGAAGAGGCTTTCTACAATAGTTTGAACTGATAGGATGAGAAGAAATGGCTTTAAGCCTGACGAGGGCAGATTTAAACTGGATATTAGGAAGAAATTCTTTACAGTAAGGGTGGTGAGACACTGGAACAGGTTGCCCAGGGAGATTGTAGATGCCCCCTCCCTGGAGGTGTTCAAGGCTAGGTTGAATGAGGCCTTGAGCAATCTGGTCTAGTGGAAGGTGTCCCTGCCCATGGCAGAGAGGTTGGAATTAGATGACCTTTAAGGACCCTGCCAACCTAAACCATTCTATAAATCTATGAATCTAACTTAGATGTTTAAGTTAGGATCCTAAGAGAAGAGTTTCCACACCTAATTGTCTGGGTACCAAGGACATCACTGAACTTCACTCACCTTGATGAGCCTAACTTGGCACACACTTGGGGCACTGAGGAGCCCTATTACCAGCTGTAGCTCATCTCACTGAACTGAGCAGTAGGGAAGAATGCTTTTAAACTGAGAAATTCTTTAGCTTCAGAGTCCTAGAAAGGTATTTATTGTTTTCCCAGATTTAACTGGGAATTGCTTGATTCATAAAAGCAGAGATGGCTTTAGGTCTAACACAAATAGTCACAAAACTGCATTTCTTACCTAGGCACTTGACAGATGCTTGCATTGCTCCTAATAGGTTAACCAAAGCTTCAATGTGACATTAGTTAGACTGAGCTGGTGAATTTCAGCTAACTATGGGGTAAACAATAACATGTTAATTTAGACATGTACAATCACTTTGTCAAATTATCTACTAACTAGAGCATTAAATTGATTTCATAAATCCCATAATAAAGTACCCAACTGAGAGGATTTGTAATAGATTTTCAAATTCAGGGATGCTGAGATAGGGAAAGCAAAAATAACCCAGGCTTTCCATGTCCCACGAGAGTGTTCTACAGACCAGACATAGCATGAAGAGACCACAATGCTCTCTCTCCCCTCTCAAGACTCACAAATGTAATTTATGAGGTAAGGCAGGGAAAGCTGTGTCTGGCTTTGAAGTTTCTGTGAGTATATAAGATTTCTAGGAGAAAATAGTTATATGCTGATATAATTGTTTCTAGCTGTTTGTTCCCTTGTTTAGACACCTAACTGTCCTCTAGTCACTATCCAAAGACTTTTGGGCATCTACCTTGATAGCATGAGTGATCTTGGATCTAGTTCCTGTAGTGCATTGTGGTATATAGTCCTTGTATCAGTACGCAGCATAGTTTTATAAATCTGTCTTAAAAAGTCCATTGAAAAACCACAGGAGTTAATCAGTTTCGAAGATGTTATCTATTAAAATTAAAGCATTGCAAATGTTTTTGCATAAAAAAGATTTCTAGGGTAAATTAAAAGGAAAGATGGCATTGGTATGCTAGAAAATGGGAAAGGAAGACAATAATAGGGAGGAAATTGGAGTTTTAGAAGCTTTCAACAAAGAATGTTTAAAGATGCAGCTTTAGATGCATTATAATGTTATTTCCCATCCCTACCCTTCCCTTATATTTTCAAATATTTCATTTTGCTTAGGGCCCAAGAAGAGAACTTTTTCAGCTTCTGTTACCAGTCTAGCAAGCTGCCATGATAGCAATTTTAAGATAACCAAAAAACATGTTATTTCAGACAGAATTCCAGGGTGCCTACTTAAACCTGAATGAAGTATGCAGGATAGATGCCTTCAAAGTTCCTAATCACTGGAGTACACTGATTACATCTTATTAAGATTAGCTATGTCTCCAAACTAGTTACTTGTATGCCCAAGGATAACCTAATGGAATTACACCAGCTGTGCTCTTGGCAATGGTGGAATCCCAGGACAGTTGCTTATGGCAACTTCCTGTTGCTTTTCTCTGTGAGGGCAGGGTAGTGTTTGGGATGAACAATTTTGCAGTTATTTGTCATGATTACAAAGTCTTTGTTAACATTTCTAAGTGTAATTTATTTGTTGTTGGTACATACAAAACATTACCAATATCGTAGGTAATTTTAAATTTGTTTTACCTAAAAGAAAGAAGTGGATGAACAGAGAGGATGAGAAAGAAAACTATTTCAGAACATAAAGTTCTGACTTTGAGCATAGGGTAGATTCAGATTATTAAATGTGCAATAAGCATGTAATGAGTCTGCATTTTGTAGAATTGTATTTTTTTCAGGTCTTCCTACAACAAAATAAATCAACACTTTTATAGCAACCAGTATGACACTGTACACAATGAATTGTTTCTCCAGCATTTGAAATTCAGCTAACCAGTTTCAGAAGAAAAAACAAAACAAACAAAAAAACCAAACCACAAATCAAAATTGTGATACAATTGGTAAATTGTATCACGAAGACAGAATATTTCTGTTAAAATCAGAAATCACAGGACAGAGGATAAAAGTAGTCATATTAATAGCAAGCAGTTTTGCAGATGAGTAATCTACCATGAATCTTGCCACTAATTTTGTTGTAGAACTGCCTCATCTGTGAAGAGCAGTCATCAAACTAGGTTATCATAGATTCCTTTCTGCTATGAATGCCAAGATCCTAAAGCCACTTCTGTTTTGCTGTAGTAGACAAGACAGTGAAAGGCTGCACTTGAATTGAGGCTGTGGAATCTGTCAAAGTTTGCTTAAAGAAGACAATCTTTCTTTAGGTGAATAATTACGGCTAACAACCACTTGTTCATAACTACTGCTACCAACATGAAAGGAACAAAATCAGAAATGGTGAAGTAGTGCTAGATAACTGAAATAATTTTACTAAACAAGGGATTTGCCCTTTTAAACTAATGTAATGTCTTTCTAAAGATGTTTTGTACCAAATGATAAAAGAACTGTGATACGACAGGCACAGCACAAAGCTTGGATATATTTTGCTTTTGAATGTCTGTTTGTATGAGATTAAAACAGGTTTTGTTTATAAAAGTATGAGATTAAAACAGGTTTTGTTTATAAAAGTCCAACCTTAATATAGCATCCTTTCTGGATCACTTCAATTCTGTCCTTATATAAATCCAAGCTCGGAGTCAGCAATTCATCCACCTACAACTATAAAAAACCAACCAACCAACCAACCAACCAACCAACCAACAAAAAATAAACAACAAACCCAAACAAACAAAAAATCCCTGCCATAACCAAGAAATTCTGTGTCATTCACTCCTTTACTTTCAAATAGAAATCACTGACTGCCAGTAAACACAGATCATTATCTGTTGGTGGAATAATAAGGAAAAGGTAGAGCAAATCTTATTTTCTTACCCGTTTTTAAAAGTGAGACCCTGTAGCTATTATTTGTCTTGTGACCTTTTCCCACAGCTAATGCTAGTTCTATAAAGAGTGCGAACAAGATAGCCTTTTTCAACTTCTAATAAACACAAGCAGTAGATAGTATAGTTAGGGTAAAGCTTATAATATTTCAAGACAACTCATACAAAAGATTTTTTTTCTGTTCATGGCTTTACACTAACTTTGAAAGCTATTCTGACAGTGCTGTTGTGTTAACAAGTCTTCCCATAGCATGATGTCTCTCTCCCTCTTATTACCTATCCAATTTCAACCAGCTGATTTTCTTCTGTGTCACTGTTACTGTTTTAAATTTTATTTGTCACTTTCTGTCTTTATACTACTATTGGTTATTTTAAAAAAATAAATCTCAGGGTTTTTTTTCTTATTAATATTCTTGCCCTCTTCTGCATGAGTATATCTGAGTTCAGTAAAACAGATGGTATATGTGTAACACATTAGCAGAGGTCATAAATACAGCTCAAGCCAGCAGTTACATGTAGGGTAAATGCAACTGTGATTAGGTGATTAAAGGGATCATAACTGTTTTCCATTTGAAGTTTGTGTAGGCGTTCAATGAAAACTTGCCACTCTTTTTTCTTGCTCAAATTTTACCAGAAACAATTGTGTTGGTTTTGGTGGGGTTTTTCTTTGTGGTTGGTTGGGATTTGGTTTGGTTTGGTTGTTGTTTGGTGGGTTTTTTTTTTTTTTTTTTTTTTTTTTTTTTTTTTTTTTTTTTTTTTTTTGTTTTTTTTAGTTTAAGGTCAGTATTTTGGGAATTTTCACCAGCTTTCTTTCTCACTATACTTCTCACTCTTTTTGCCACTGAATTGCACCAGCATGAATACTCTCTAATCTCAGGGTTGTTTTCTCTACAAGCTAGTTTCTTTTCCTTTTTTTTCCTTACCTAGTTTTTCACAAAACCTCACTAAGAAACTGGACTTGAATAGGAAATTTTAAAAAAAGGAATGTACAAGGACATCTTCCCCAATTTTTTTGATGACACTCATTTTCTCAACTGCAGTAGCAATGCAATAAAATAAAATAGTGTTCTGTTACCATGAGAAAAGTAAAGATCTGCACTGATTATTAATAGAATCTCTGGAAGATTAATAAGCATAATTTTCTTCTAAAAATGCATGCACAGTAAAATTATTTTGAGAATCTTTGACATAAATGTTGTGCAACAGGAACTAGCAGAAAATTTCAAATATATTCCCAGATTTTGTCGATATTGGTTTGTTTATACAATTATTACATGCCTTCAAGTGCAGAGATGCATGTTTTACAGACATACTTGATTCTAGGCTAGGTTTTTCTCCCCATTTTTTCATTAAGGAGTTGATTCCAGCCATGATTGCCTTAGGTTAGAATGAGGTTGACATGGTTTCTGCTAATGTTTTACTTTTATACTTGTATTCATGAGGTATGTTAAAAATAAGATTTGTTCACCAAAAAAGAAAAAAGAAATCTGGCTACTTCACTCCTTGTTTTCATAAGCATCCATAATAGTCTTCTAGAGGATACTTTTTTCCCAGTAGGCCACGTTGTAGTATTGCTTTGATATGTTGTCAGTAACTTTATGTTTTTATTTTCTTCTGTTATGTGAAGGAAGATTTTGAACATAAGCACAATCTTCTTTGATATTGCCTTAAGCAACCGGAGGCTCTTATAGGAGTTAAAAAAAAAAACAAATTCAACAGCAATTCTGTTTCTGTTAAAAAGAAAGGAACATATAGGTAGCAAAATTATAACGGGAAAACAATCCCAACAAACTGTGATGAGATTTAAATCCAAAGAAGAACAGAGATTTCTAGTTTAATTTGAGAATCATGTTAGTAATGGAAGATAAAAAGAAAATTAAAATAATGAAAAATTTCTCTACAAACAGGATGATCAAATATCCACAGATTTGAAAAAAAGATACCAGAGAGCACTGCAAAGACTTGGCATAGATAAAACCAAAAGAATGGGGAAGGAAAAAAAGGATGTTGTGACTACAAGCAATTTAAGTTTGTCTGTTTTGAAGAGTTATTTGGAAACAGCATGTTTCTTTTCTTTCAAAATTATTCTCTTAAAATAATTGTTCAGAATAGTTAAACTGAAAAATTATTCAGAATGATAGTGTAGTTTTGAAAGAGAAAGTTGCAAACCTAGTGAAATAATTAAAATACCCATTTCTAGGTATCTGGGAACGTATGTGTAAAAATTAGTCCAATTAATATATTAAAACTGAGTCAAGACTTGATGCACTTTGCATAGGAGGAGCCAACCTTCCCATCCCTTCTGGACTTGAGCAATAATAGATCCCGGTAACATCTCCCAAGAAATATGTGGGTTTATGTATACATAATTCAAAATGTGTATATATGCTTGTTCAGAACTAGTCATTAGGAGAGGTAATTCAATTGAAGGGATCAATGAAGTTTTATCTATGATTTCAATAGGAGCAATATTAGACTTTTGATAATGAGTACCTCCAAGCAACCAAAGCGTTGGCACACAGAAAGCACGTGAAATTGCCTACCTGACTTAGAGCTTTTCATCTATGGTAGTGGAGTTCTTGCGTGGTACTAGGTAGGCTTGCACATTTTGTAAAGTGCTTTCAAAAATCTCTCCCTGAAGATAAATGGTGAAATCCTCAAGAGAAGGAGATACACACTTTCATATACAAAAAAGGGGGAGGAAAATTCAGAACATAATTACTAAACAAAGATGCTTTTTACAATTTTCCTGCAGATGTGTAAATACTATTATGCAACATTACAAACTTCAAATGATTTTGCAGTGGAACACCTATAATAAAAGGTAGAAATTCTTTCGTTATCATCTCCAAGAAAGAGAACATCACATATATTACACTAATAAAAACAATGAGAAAATGAATCCTGAAATGATTTTATAACTCAGTGCAGTATGAATGCATTTTACAGCATGTACTGTATCTGAAGTATTTGATAAGGGAGAGATAACATGTACTAAAAGAAAAAAAAATAATGTTCACACAAAAAAAAAATCTGAGCAGGAACTTTGTGGCTATGATAAAATTAGATGATTATAAAGAAAATAGAATTATTACCTTAATGCATCACATACCAATGAGATATTATGTATATTTTTCCCTCAGATAAGGACAAACTAATAATTAAAAGGAAATCATCTCTTGGGGAGTGTTGATGGTTGCACAGAATAACATATACATTATTTTTCACATTAAAAGAAACCCAAACAAACAAAACGAAACAAACACAAACAAACAAAACAAAGCAAAAAACCCAACAGGCATTAATATGCTCCTTATCTTGGAGGAAAAAGAGATGAATGAGTGTTGAAAAGATACCAGAAACATCATGTTGGTAAAGCACAACAATGATTATTCTCAGAAGTGTTTTAGTTTAGGAATAGCAAGCAAAGTCATTCTTTATCACACAGGAATTTGACCAGGATATATAAAATAATGACCACTATTTTGGAATGAAAATATTTGTATTTTTAACAACTTTTAATGGAATTGAGATAGCAGCAATTATTCCTCCGACAATCAATGCCTTTAAAACTTGATGAATAAAAGACTATTTCCTCCCACATTCTTCAAACAAAAAAAAAAATCTTCTACAGATTTAACTTAAAATGGTGTATTACTGATGAAAATGAAAAAAACCCCACAATTTGTTTTTCCAAGATAAAAATATGTTTTTCCACCTTTTCACAAAGAATAAATAAATAAACTACCTCATAATATTAAGCTTATTTTGAGACATACATAGCTACAACAGAAGAGGTCATTAGTAATTGTTAAATTTTTAACAACTTTAAAAATAACAATCCACAATAAATATTACTTTCTTTTTATCCTTGAGGGAGGTACAGTCAAACTTCTCTGAGGTATCTATTATGTAAATGTCTTCTTCAGTGAACCACAAATGGCCAAATACAAATAATTGTGAACCACAATTTTTCCCTTGGAGCAATTTCTAATTCAAGACATTGTTTTTCCTGACAATAAGGCATGAGGTAAGACCTTGACTTCACATTTTATCTTCATGATCACAAACCTACTTTGATTTCCTCATTCAGACACAAATACTCTCCCTTTTCAGCTCTTCATTATTTCTGTAAGGTGATTTTCTTTCCCATAAATTCAACTCTTCATTAAATATTTTACTTCTATTAAGCTCTTCAATCATTCACTTCAGCTGCTCAGAAACTTGCAATTTTCCTCAGAAAAACATGCACAATACCCACGAGGTCTCACTTTCTCCCTCATCACTACACTTACTTATCCATTCCTCTTTTTCTTTATCTTAGAGTAATCTATTTTTCCTTTTCCCAGGCTCATTATGTCCCTTTTCAGAGAAAGAACAATACAGAGAATTACAAAATAGTAGAAGCTTCTGAAAACAGAATATATATGTTGAAAGAAAAAAAAAAGTAAAAATTTGACTTTTTTGAGGTAATTTTTTTTTGTTTAGAAGGCTAAAAAAAAATATAAGAGTTTAGCAACTGACATGAAAATATGTATTTTCAGGTACTGGAGAGAAAAAAAAAAAACCACAAGCGTTCGTTGTACCTTTTTTAGTGTCATGATTTTGTGTACTGGTCTTTCTTCACCGACTCCCTTCTGTTAGATACAATACATTAAGCTGGCTCCGTTGAAGTAATAGATAGCTCATTCTACAGCAAATTAAAGATTTTCTAAATTTTTTCTCTTGGCTTGTTTCCTGTTGCAATGAGACTTAATAATCATTACCAGATGATCCCATGCAACATATGTGAGCTACAAAAATATTTCTTATATATGAAATCAAACATCTATTATAGTCCAACTGATATAATAGCAGTCTAATTACTACTGAATTATTATTATCATGGATCCAAATATTATAGAAAAAAAGTACCTTTTCTTAAACATCTTCCTTACGAGGACAGACTGAGGGAACTGGGTCTCTATTTCAGAGAAGAGAAGTCTAAGGGGTGACCTCACTAATGTTTATAAATATGTAAAGGGTGACTGCCAAGATGATAGAGTCAGGCTCTTCTTGGTGATGCCCAATGACAGGACAAGAAGCAATGGATGGAAGCTGAGGCATAAGAAGCTAACTGTGAGGGTGGCAGAACACTGGAACAGGCTGCCCAGGAGGGTTGTTGAGTCTCCTCTGGAGATACTCAAAACCCACCTGGATGCATTCCTGTGTGATCTGGTATAGGTAATCCTGCTCTGGCAGGGGGGGTTTCAGCTGCATAACCGGTTAAACAAACAATTTACTTTTTTTTTTTTCTGCATGCAGCAAATTATTTCTTCATTAATATGGCTTTCCATCATCCAGCCAATTCCAGGTGATTTAAGATTTATTTGCAAATGTGAACATAAACAGATTCTTTTTTGCCATGCTCTCTACAGAAGCAGAAAGATTAGAATAATATTAACTTCTAGCTCAAATATAATAACCCCAAGAGAAATTAATTTCACAGAAGATCCACTTACATAAATCCCTGAAAGTAAAATAATCGTTGGTTGGATTTTATTTTTTCAGGTGGAGTGAAAAGTAACTCTTTGGAGTTTTTAAATGTGGTTATTTTGATTTGGTTTGTTGTTTTGTTTTGCAGCTGCCTACTTATTTTGAGCATAGGTTGAAACATCCTCTTTCTGGCTGGTAATCAACCAGACTTCTTTCAGATCATGACATATGTCTGTGAAGTCTACAGACATCTGAATAAGGATATTTTCTGAGTCATCTGAAGCATGAGTTACTTATGCCTTTGGTATTTGATTTAGCTGACCTCCAGGCATTTCAATGATTGCATAGGATGCTCCATCATAACATGTCTTTCAAGATAAAAGAGACACTGTTCATCCTGTCATTTTATTCCCATAGTGTCAATTAAAAGGTTACTTCCATGAAAGTTATTTTATATCAAACTATCTTAATAATGTGGACTAGTGAGTCATTTTGAGGACTAGTAAGTATTACTGAAGCATTCCTATGAATCTTAATATGATACAGGTCTTTAATTCCTGTATTCCTCAGTGCTAAAACTTGAATTATGCAAGGGAAAAAGCATAAGTTTGGGGCTTTTTTGCTTCTTAATGACTATTTTTTATCAAAGGTTACTTACTTATTTGTGAAAAGCCATGGAGAAGATTTCTAGTTGGTTTAAATTAAGATATAAAATATTTTATCTGGGTTACAAAAGCTGATGAACCAATAATGTTGAAATGCACAACAAATCATTCACGTATCTTGTTCCAATAAAAATCTTGTTATGGGGAAAAAGGAACACACCTATGCAGAATTAAGAATTTGCTATTAATTAAAAATTTAGCAGCATAATCAAAATATATGGTTAATATTTTTGTTCTGGTTACAATGTTATTAAGCCTAACAAACAGAAAAGCCTCATAATTATATAAGCTGATTTTTTACACATGCATTTTCTAGTATCTGTCTGGGTTCTTTGTAGTTATGAACATAATTCAAGTTCTCTCAGTTATGAGATCAACAGGTATAGCATTCCTCAAGAATGGCAGTGTCAGGGAAACGTAGCATACCATCACAGAATCATAGAATCAGTCAGGGTTGGAAGGGACCACAAGGATCACCTAGTTCCAACCCCCCTGTGACAGGCAAGGACACCTCACACTAGATCAGGCTGGACAGAGCCTCATCCAGCCTGGCCTTAAACACCTCCAGGGATGGGGCCTCAACCACCTCCCTGGATAACCCATTCCAGGCTCTCACCACTCTCATGCTGAAGAACTTCTTCCTCACGTCCAGCCTGCATCTCCCCACTTCCAGCTTTGTTCCATTCCCCCTAGTCCTATCACTACCTGATATCCCCAGCTTTCTTGTGGGCCCCCTTCAGATACTGGAAGGCCACAATAAGGTCACCTCGGAGCCTTCTCTGCTCCAGACTGAACAGCCCCAAAACATCATCCTGACTGTTTCACCAGAGGAATATGATTTTGATGTTAGAATTTTCTTTTCCCTTAATCCACTCTATGGGGGTTATTTTGATGCACTTTTCTAATGCAATACACTTTTTTTTCTTTTAACTGATTTTCCTACTAAAGTCTGCTTACATTCATCTATAATACTAGTTTCAAATTACACAATATACTTCTCCAGACAATTAGTGTAACAGAGTAATATGATTTTCTTCTTGATTGAGTACATTTATTTGACTTATGTATTCACATAGTGAAGTTTAAACTAGTCACCTGCATGACAGTTCCCTGATCACTAAAGAGGAAACAGGGAAGGGGCATTTCCTTCTACAAATGAGCAGACTCAAAATTACACAGAAATAACACAACTAATGGAAATATGACATGCAGCAGTTTTATATTGCTTTGATATCTTTTCATGAGTACTTAACAAATATGATGAAATTATTTCTTAGCCATTACTCAGTTCTTTATAAAATAATACATTATTTCTAATGAGTTAAAACATTCAAATAATCAAAATCAAGGTTTCCACAGATAATCTACTCAAGTATAGTGGGAATCCCCTCTCTGACAGCAACACTTTTAATGTAATTTTAAAATATTTATATTTAGATATTCACCTTCTTTGACTTTCTGAAAAGTACATATGAGGTATTTTTTGAGCTTACTCATATAGCAACCTTGTCCAAAAAAGCTGGCATCTCACTGATTAGGCCTGCTTTCTTCACAGCATTTTCAATAGCAGAGAAAGACTGATGATCTCTCTCTTTCCTTAGAGGAAAACTGTATGTGTCTTTCTATTACAGATTTTAGATTTTTCACTCATTTAGTCAATTACCTCCAAAAGTCAAACACAAACCATCTTTTCTCACTGGACCACTAAACTAGACACTTATGTCTCAAATATATGTATGTGTGTGTGTGTGTGTGTATAATATATACACACACACATATATCAAGCAAACCTCCAAATCTTCTCATATAACTGTAGAATACTTCTGTCAGCATTAGGATAAGCTATGAAGTAGTTCAAAATTTTTAGAGAATTTGGCTGGTAAATAGTTAAATAGTGCCTTAGTATCTTACCTCTTAAAATTTTGCTCTGAAATTGCATTTTTTTAGATATATTTACTTCCATTATATACATGCCAATTTTTCCACATGCTCAGTAACCTAAATTTCTTTTATCTTTGTAGCTATGCAAGAGAGAAACAGCAATGAAATTGATGAAAGGCTCCTTGACTGCACATACAGACACACATGCACACTGGCAATTATATACCTCTATAAGCTATAGAACACCCCAAAAATAGTACAACAGTAGTGGGATTCACCTCACTGAACTCTACTATCCTACAGTATTGAAATCCCCACCTGAGCTGGCATTTTACCCTTCCATTTAATTTGGCCTATTTTAGCTATCTATTTTAGGATGATTATTTTAGGCCCTAGTATACTCACTTGAAAGCCAGTTACCTTGAAGAATGTATTAAAGGCACACAAAGAAGCAGACATTCAAATGAGGCACTAAGACTGAAAATTTGGTATGGAAAAATGAGGAATAAGTTAATGAGTTACCTTCAAAGAGCTAGGATGTTAGTTTGTCATGTAGGGTGCCTGAGGTAATATCTTATTTAGTTTTACATAAAAATTGAATTAAATATGCTCCCCCTCTCTTTAAATTTACACCATAACATGTACTTACTCAGATTCCTGTAACTTTGATGAGGACAGATGAGTTTTCAGTCTGTATTTTGTACATTTTTGAGCTTTTTAAATTATTTTTTTTAAAGTATACATAGTAAAGAAAAGTTACAAATAATGTTTGCCTGTACAGGGTAACTGGGGAATACAGGAAATGTCCCAGTTGTCCTGGTTTGTCCAGGGTAATTGGAGAATAGTGGAGGTGTTCTGATACCTCAGAAAAAAGTTTCAAGCATCTCTTTTGCCCTGATTTTTTCATCTCAGGAAGATATTTAACGTCTTTGTTTTCCATATATACATCCAACCCTGGCTCCAGCTCTAAACTTTTGCTTTGTTTTTGATTCATTGCAAAAAGAAATTAAAAACAAACAAACAAACAAACAAAAAACCAAACCACCAACATTATTACCTGCACCATGCTGACAGATGAACAATAATCCTCAGTACTCAGTTCTATGCAGCACATTTCTGACACCTAACACAACAGAAGAATATATATGCTTGATATATGTCTCTTTATAAAAGATGTTTCCATGATTATGGGCTATTGACTAACAAATATGTATCATCATTTTTGTCTGTTTCCTTTCCTTTTGTTAACAGTAGACATATTATGCATTTATGTCATGATCCTACCCAAGAGAATTTAGAAGAATATTGATTATAAAATATTACTATCTTCAGAAAAATCACATTTGGGGACTTGGGAGGGTTAATCTCACTTGATGTTAGCTGGTAAAAGGTGAATTTAGAGTGAGTTGAACTACCTTTCAAAGGTGCTTATCTTTCCCTGTCCACTAGAGACTTACAGCAACTCGCAAAATTCAGTGCATTAGTCCATTAAAATTTGTTTGAAACGAGTTTCTCTGGGATGTTGTTCTTAAATCAATAGGCCAGAATTGTTCCAACTTATGTTTGTGAATTGAAAACCATGCTTTTAATGCAATTTTTGAAATAATTAAAAGGTGTAATATTTCAATATTTTAATATTTGTAGAATAAAAATAAAGATGTATTTGGAAATTTGTATATTTAAATAACATTGTGTTACATTATAGATGAATTACATGCAACTAAAAAATAGTTATTGTTATTTATTGGTTAACATACAAGGATTTCACAGCTGACATATAATTCTATACACAAAAAACCCAAAGAAAATCAAACTGCTTGTGGTGGGTTCATTTTGGCTAAGAGCCAAATTCCCATCCAGCCACTTATTCCCTCCCTTTTCTCATCACAGGGAAGAAAAAAGAATAGGAAAGGTCATGGACAGGGGAGTGCTGGAATAGATAATCTTCAGAGGTCCCTACTAACCCCTATAATTCTTTGATCCTATGATTTTGTATGCTGAAATTGCTTACCAGTTGACCTCTTTGGAAAATTTGACTTGGGGAAAATAAATTTAATTGTCAATTACAGTATATCTGGATAGGGAGAAAAGGGGAAAACAGCATTTATACCTTTACTCTTCAGTCCCGACAGCTCATCTTCGTTCCTTCTCTCTCACCACCTCTCCCAAGAGAGACCACTCTTGCAACCCTCCACCACCACCATCTTCACATCTGCACCCAATATGCTGTCATTTCACTCTCTGCTTGGTTTTCCTGATTTTATTCAGATAAACAAGGTCTTCTGGTAAATGGATCCTGATGTTTTTATTTTAATCTGTACCATATAAAGGACTGTAAACAAAATCTGAAAATAAGAGAAGTATAAAATTGCTTTACTCCTGCTCTTCCACAATTTCTGTTCTTCACTGTGAATTTTATAAAGGTCAGTACTAGCTCCTAATACTGATTCCAGAGTGCATGTGGATATTTAGGAGAGCTTGTGCCTACAAAGAAAGATTTATCCTCCTAAGAAAGAAGTAAAAATTCATATTCCTCTATTTATATTCAAGTGTGAGCGGTGTATGGCAAGTTCACTAATGACAGCCAGTAGTCTGGATACCTGTGGCAGTATATCCAAAACCCTTCCCTCCTCCCCACCCTCCTGAGGATGGGATGGGGGGGAAACAGAGGAGCTGGGATGAAGGGAGCCAGGGGAGATACCTCCCCCTCCCAGGCCTGTGGGTCAGTGAATTCACATGGGCCCTTCCATCAAGCCACATGCCAGGCACAGATCCTGTGCTAGGACAAGTCTGGGCATGTTTTAGGCAGAGAACTGATGGTTATCAGATTTCGGCCTTTTTTCAGCTTTGAGCATGCTTGATGGTAATGCACAACAAAAAATTACCTTGGATGTTATGAAAATGGGTGATCTGCAGACCATAAACTCTTCTCTCTTGGATCTTTGCCCCCCACGCACATGAATTACAAGCAGCAGCAGCAGCAGTTCATGAGGATTTTCTGATAAAAAGAGACAAAAAGAGGAATTCCCACAATTAGCAAGCAGCATGGTAACTGATGCATTCCTAAAGTCTCTGGGAACATCGTTCCTTTTGTTAGTGGGGAATATTTACTGCTTTTGGACTATTCTTTTCCAATACTGTTCTCAAACTATTTGCAACTATTCCTATTGTGAAGGTAATTTCTCAACTGAATACTGAACCTTCATAACCTTTATAACTTATGTGCATAGTTATGGGGGAGGCAGAGCCAAATTAATAAATAAATAATTTATATTTTTATTAATTTCTGGCTTTATCACACTTTATTCATAAAAATACTATTCCCAGAAGTAAGAATGCCTTCCTACACTGCATGTATGGAAAGCAGTACCAGACTGAAACTATTTTCTTAATTCATTCACTTTAGTATTTGAGAGCTGCTGAGATTTTCTGTTAGCCTAACATTTTATTTATTGCTCTGATGTTGTATGTAGTTAGACATCTTTATTATTACCAAGATCCTGGTGCAGTAAAGTCAAGATGAAATAATAGCTCTTAAGTTTGTATTCCCAGTTTAAGATGATGAAGTAGTATAACTTCTATTTCTAGAGCTTAAACTTTTACTGTGTTTTTCATAGTGATGTTGAGGCTACTTATTTCTGTCAAAAAGTCAGGTGGGCTTCGATGTCATATCTGATTTTCAATCATGACCGTAAAGAAACGTAAGGATAACAACAGTCAATATTATCTTAGTTTAAGAAATTATAAACTTCATACACAGTTCTTATAAATAGTATTTTCAAATTAAAAACTACCAATAAATATATTTCTCCATGTTTTACTTCCAGAAATATCTTAGTTATTTCAGGTATTTAGTTGCGAATTCAGAGTCTGTAGTTTTTGGAGGTGCATAGCATGATAGACCTTCATAGGTGATTGAAATCTTAAGGAAGAAGTTCTTCACCATGAGAGTGATGAAATGGATTGTCCAGGGAGGTGGTTGAGGCCCCATCCCTGGAGCTGTTTAAGGCCAGGCTGGATGAAGCTCTGGCCAGTCTGATGTAGTGTGAGGCGTCCCTGCCCATGGCAGGCGGGTTGGAACTAGATGATCCTTGTGGATCCCTTCCAACTAAGTGCCTCATCCAGTCTTCTCTTGAACATCACCAGGGATGGTGACTCCGCCACCTCCCTGGGCAGCCCATTCCAATGGGCAATCACTCTCTCTGTGAAGAACTTTCTCCTAACATCCAGCCTATACCTCCCCTGGCACAACTTGAGACTGTGTCCTCTCATTCTGCTGCTGGTTGCCTGGGAGAAGAGACCAACCCCCACCTGCCTACAACCTCCCCTCAGGTAGTTGTAGTCAGCAATGAGGTCACCCCTGAGCCTCCTCTTCTCCAGGCTAAACAACCCCAGCTCCCTCAGCCTCTCCTCATAGGGTTTGTGTTCCAGGCCCCTCACCAGCTTCATTGCCCTTCTCTGGACACGTTCCAGTACCTCAACATCTCTCTTGAATTGAGGAACCCAGAACTGGGCACAGTACTCAAGGTGTGGCCTGACCAGTGCTGAGTACAGGGGAAGAATAACCTCCCTTGTCCTGCTGGCTACACTATTCCTGATACAGGCCAGGATGCCATTGGCTCTCCTGGCCACCTGGGCACACTGCTGGCTCATGTTCAGCCTACTATCGACCAGCACTCCCAGGTCCCCCTCTGCCTGGCTGCTCCCCAGCTACTCTGTCCCCAGCCTGTAGTGCCACTTGGGGTTGTTGTGGCCAAAGTGTAGAACCCTGCACTTAGCCTTGTTAAATCTCATCCCACTGGCCTCTGCCCACCCAATGAGCCTGTCCAGGTCCCTCTGCAGGGCCCTTCTACCCTCCAACAGATCAACACCTGCTCCTAACTTGGTGTCACCTGCAGACTTACTGATGATGGACTCAATTCCTTCATCCATATCATCAATAAAGATATTGAATAGGATGGGGCCCTATATGAGACATTTCTGGAATATTGTATCAGCTAGGGATTTAAGGTAAGTATAATTATGTGCCATATATATTTAGTTTGATTTAAAATTCACTTTGAAACCAAACTCCCATTAGAGGTTTTCAAAATGGTACTTGATTAAGTTGTTCAGGTCTGGGAAGTTCACAGATTGCTACCAGTGTTTTTAAATTGTGCAGGCAGTAGAAAAATAAAATATAATCTATGTCAATTAGAAATGTGTGAGTATTCATGAAGAAAGCCTGCTCCCTTCTACCTGTCTCCGAGATGAACCTTGAAATTCAAGGAAAAAGGCACAGCTCCCTGGGGGCTGCAGTGAGATATAAGTAGGAAGACTGAAAAAGAAAAACAATCAGTTCGAAATACAAAAGTTTAAAGACATTATTATGTCACCCTTCAAGGTGGGAACATAATTTGCACATGAAATAGGGACACACCTGGAATCAAGTTAATTTAAATATGATGAAATTCACTCAGACAAGTAGAGGAAACAGCAAGGAGAAAGCTCCAGAATGTTTTACTAATTGTAGTTCAGAAAGAAAAAAAAATAATAATGAATTAAATGGGCTGATTTATATTTTACATAAAAGCGTCTTGAGGCTCCAAGGTTAGCTCCCTGAACAGATTCATTTTGTATTCTCTTGGACTGGCTTTAGACACTCAAGCAGACTACCTACAGTATTTAAAAGTTCTTTAGGCAAATATGCTTTGCAGGTTACCACAACATTGAACATAGATGGACTATCCCCAGGCAACCCACAAGTAGTCTGCTGATGAGAAGCAGTCATAGAGATAGGATGTGATCACAAAGCAGGTGCAAATGCTTGAAATACTTACTGCTTTTGGTTTGAAAATTACTATTTGACTGAGCACAACTGTGCTGCTGCTCCTGAGTATGAAATAACGGGACATAAAATAATTATATTTGTCATTCTTTGAATTTAACTGAAAAGGATCTAGGTTTTTGGGGGTTTTTTTGCTACTTTAGAAAAGACAATTCAGTTTTAAATCTGTGCACAATACATCAATACATTTACTGCGTAACAGCATATCATAGGGATTCAGTGCATTGTTGCATACCAGCTATCTGATCATTACACTTGGTAATACGAAAAGCAAAGCTCTCATAATTGGAAGTGTCATCAACTGGTGCCTGACTTTATCTTCTAAAGAATTTACACTGATTTCCAAAGATACTTTTAAATCCCACTAAATTTAAGACATATTATGTTGGTGGTGTTTATGCCCTTTGTCAGTTTATATTATTCCCTGACTCCTTACTATCATGGCTACAATTTCAGTTGGCAGCAATGATGTGTATTTATCACAGAGAACACAAACAATCCAGGAAGATGCACCTTAGGTCAGGTCCTCAGTGCTCTTACTGTGCTCTAATTTTGAAAGTAATCCAAGAAAAAAAAAAATCAGTCAAAATTGACTAAAATACTGTTTTTTAATAGGATAAAACAATATTTCAGCAACCTCTTATATTATGATGACATTTTCATTAGAATACTTGAAAAATTAAAATATTTTAAAACTAAGTATAGATGAGATTCATTTCACCTATTCTTTAAAAAATAAAGTATTTATGGAATAGTCAACTACTTTCAGTATAAAACTCACATTAAAAAAATATCTGTGATGAATAAACAGCACACTCCAGCTTCCTAACGAAAACAGAAAATATCTTCTATACAATTTCTTCCTATGGGATATATCTTAACACTCTGTAGTTTTAACAAAAATATTTTATGATAACAAAACTTGTTTAAAAAGCAATCAGGGATAGTGCTATCCTTAGTAGCTACTTTTTTCTTTTCTTTTTGCCTTTAGATTCTTTTTGTTCACTATTTTATTGGTTTCTGCTGGAATAGAGTTAGCTTTCTTCATTTTTCTGTGGTGTTGGTTTGAATTTGTGACCCATACTGTGTTGGTAACACAGGCATGTTTTAGCTATTGCTGAGTAGTGATTGCACAGCATCAAGGCCTTTTCTGCTCATACTGCTCTGCCAGGCAAGGAGTGCATAAATAGCTGGGAAGGGACACAGTTGGGACAACTGAGCCCAAATGACCAAAAAGATACCCCAAGATCATATGCATGATGTCGTACTCAGTTATAAAAGGTGGGAAAAGAAAGAGGGATGCTTGGAGTTGTCTACCCAGGTAGCTACATCATGTTGATGGAGCCTTGCATTCCTTGGGATGGCTGAACATTTGCCTGCTGATGGGAAGTAGCAAATTAATTCCTTGTTTTGTTTTGCTTGCTTTTGCTTTACCTATCAAACTATCTTTACTTCAACCTGTGAGTTTTCTCACTTTTACCCTTTTGATTGTCTCCCCTCATGCTGCGGAGCAGTGACTGAGAACTTCTGTGGAGCTTAACTGTCTACTAGGATTAAACCACAACAACTAGTTAAGGGTCTAACACAGTTGCCACAAAGGTATTTAAACACTGGCAAAGCTTTGTGACACCAAGGACATAATCTTAGATTATCTATAGTAATAAAATGAGTCTATAGTAATAAATTGCAGCTATGTCTCCACCCACCAATAAGAAGGAAACTCAGACCTTCCTGGGTGTTGTGGGTTTTTGGGGAATGCATATCCCAGATTACAGCCTTATTGTGGAGTCCTCTCTACCAAGTGACTCGAAAGAAGAACAACTGTCAGTGGGAGACTGAGCAGCAACAGGCCTTTGAATGGATCAAACAGGAAAAAAAAAAACAGGTCCTACGGAAACATGGCACCCCAGAAAGAATTGAGTCAGATAATGGGACTCATTTTTGAAACAGCCTTATAGACACTGTACCCAGGAGTAGTGGGTGTATCACATCCCCTCTCACACGCTGGCTGCTGGGAAGGTGAAACATTACAATGATCTACTAAAAACCATCCTGAAAACAAGAGGAGTGACCTTTGAAAATTGGGATGCATAACTAACACAATCCACTGGCTGGTTAACACCAGAGGATCTATTAATCAGGCTGGCCCTGCCCAATCCAAACTGCCACATGCTGTAGAAGGAGACAGAGTTCTCGTGGTGCACTTGAAGAATATTTTAGGGAAAAAGGTCTGGGTTAGTCCTGCTTCAGGCAAACACACCACAGGACTGCTTTTATCCAGGGACCTGGATGCACCTGGTGGGTGATGCAGGAGTATGGAAAAGTCCATTGTGCACTGCAACGTGATCTCATTTTGGGTGAGAATAGACAGTGAAGTTGTATGTTAATTGATGCTGAGCATGGCTTATATGGTATAGAATAACAGGTGGGTAATGTATTGGTTTTAGCTGACTGGTTTCATAAGGAGGGACAGGGATGGGGGACTTTCCCCCTTCTCCCACAGTGGTGCAATCGAAGCCTGCAACTGGTGTTGACTAGCAAGGAGGGGCAGGGCAGAGTGTTAACGAGTTATTCAATACCATGCTCACTGCAAAAAAAAGGGCTGGCTAAGTGAGAATGGCAGTTATGCAAAAGAGATTATCCTATAGCTGATGAAGTTTCCCATTCTGGGTTTTTGTTGCTTTTCCCCCCTGCCAGGATGGGGTGCTTCCCGTTTTCTCCTTGGTTCACTTGTGGCATGCAGTTCACATTTTATCTGTTTCCCTGTATGCTACATACACTGGTATTTTTCTTTGTATAATTTGGTATAATTTCATTAAATTTGTTAGATTTTTCCCCTTATCTCAACTCCCAAGGGTTTTCTGTTATTGTATCTGCCTCCCAGATCCTCTTTCGCTTTGGCGCACCTAGGAGACAGGCGGAAAAGGATTTGTAGTACAGGTTCAGAGAATTGGTCTACACATAACACTTTTTAATTTGGGTTGCTTTTTTTTAAACACACTCTCAGCTGTGAGAGTGGAACTTGTTTAAAGCAGACTTTGTTAAACCAACACAGGTAAATGCACAGTAACCAAAACTAAACCACACAGAGCATTTCAGCTTTTGATATAGATATAACAACCTCATGGAGGAGTTTACACAGCCACCATTTGGCTATAGTGTGATAAACACGGAAGCCAGGGTGTCAGAGAATCTGACAGCTGTATATATATAAACAGGACAGTTATGAAGCTCGAATACTTCAAAATTATAATACTATCTAATGTATTTCACTTAAATAGCTGAATCTGTAAAAGAAACTTGTAATTTTGACACAGAATGCAATCAGTCTGAAAAATCTTGTTTTCCATAAAATAAAGTCCAGTGTCATTATTTATATTAATACTCTATAATTCTTTACTAAATGAATCACTCATCATTTTTTGCCTAGAAACTGACACCACCCTATCCAAGCATTAGCTTGATCTGCTCACTGGGAGTTTTGATTACTAGCACATTGCTAGTGACACATTGTTTCTATTTTGGATCACTTGGCAAGTTTATATACATGATATAGATCATATAGCAAACCCAGGGTCTACTAGTGAAAGACAAAAGATCTTAAATTGCTGAACAGTTCTTTATTCTTTTCTCTTGTTCCTCAATCCACCTTAAGTGACAGAGACATAAGTCAATTCTGAGGACACACTGGGAAGAAGATACAGATTGTCAGTGTCACTGAAAAGAAGTGTCAACAGGTCTATCAGCAGAGGAATCTGCAAGTTTTGTCCTCTGTACCTCTGTTCAACAGTTTTAAGCAATTTGAGGTTTTCTAACTATACCTACATTTACATTTGTCAGAATTTCCTGCTACTCTGAAAGACAAACGCACTTAAGCAGTGTGTGATTCACCTTAGAAAAAAATGGGTATCTGCAATTGAATGTATAGATCTGTGCTGGACACCTTAGACACCATTTATTGCCCTTTTTGAAACAGATGGATGCCCATTAATATTTTCTATGAAAATTAATAATTTGTTTTAAAAGCCCATCATTAAGCCAAACTGCCTGAAAACCACATAAACAGAACATTCACAATGAGGAACATTTAACATTGAAATTACTTCTGTATCAGCATATGGTCACAATTTGTTGCATGTTTCCCAATGCTGGTATGCTTACTTTTAGTTTCCATTTCACTGTCTTATTTTTCTCTCACATGAATAATACAAGTGAGAAACTGACAAGACATCTATTTTGATTCACTACCAATTCCTGAGAATTTGAGTTTCATGTCTGACAGCTTTTAATAGAAGCTGGATTTAATCCAATTTTATACACTTGGAAGAAAAATAGATTTTTTTTTTTAATTTCATAGAGTTAGCACTCAAAAAAGCACTACGGCTAAAATTATTGGCCAATGACTTCTTAATTTTAGCCAGAGATTGAGAAGCAGCATCAGTTCTAATTTTGACATTTGGCTCAGACTACTTATTCTTGTGAGAAAAGACACCAAAAGGTCATAAAACTCAGAGGTGTTGAGCTATCTCAGGGGTATTCAGCACATCGTGTCTTTCATGAAATTGTTAATAGAAATGCTAATTAAAAGAGTGACTCTGTATCAACAAGTCAAATAAATTCCAGGTTATATAACTCCATCCATAACACTTTTCTTTGTCAGCTCCCAAATATTTTAATCTAAAAACTGACTGTGTTGGCTCATCTTTCTCATGGCAGCTCACTCTGTGACAGGTGGTTTGTGAAAAAAAGGCAAAAAAAAAAAAAAGCAGCAAGCTCCAGAGAGCAGAAGTTAGGTGTTTCTACAGATGAAAGTAATATAATTATTACATCGTTTGAAGTTTCTTTATAGCTTTTAAAGATTACATCATAATAAGGCAACTGATGGCAAGGAGTGCATGTAAAATAGTGATAGAAGAACAGAAAATTGTTATGGATAAAGGGGTGCAGGCATGAAGTTAATAAAAATATAAATTATTTTATTAATTTAGAAATCCCACCACCTGCATAACTTATATTCAAATCTAGAAAAATATTATTTACAGGTTTGTTGCTCAGTTGCACAGTATGTCTTGGAGTACAGGAACAGGTACAAATGGTTAAAGATCAGTATCTGGAAAATGATAGGACCCAAGAGCAGTATATTGCCACTATTAACAAGCGAAGGTATTCCCCAGAGACTCAGGCAGGTTCCAACTATACTCACAACGTGGTTCCAGCTGTGGGTAGTCCTCCTAGTGTCTCTGTTTCTTGAGGAATCCTTCTAGACTGTGACGTGTGGTCCACACGTGCCAGGAAGAGCCTCTAGTGCTCTATAGCAAACCCATTTTATATCAGCTCATGGCCAAAATGTCCTGTGTTGCAAATGCCACAGATCATATTCCACATGTCAAAAAAAGGGCAAGAAACTGATCAGCATCAGGTTCTGCATTGTCCAGGCTTGTCAGGGCTCTGCCCCAACATGTGACTTGGGGGAAGGGGCCCAGGTGTCAGCTGACACAGCCTTGAATGTGGGGGAGGTGCCTTCCTCCTTACCCCTCTTCCCAGGCTTCCTGATCTTCACCCTCATCCTGACTCCATAGGGGGGAGGGGTTTTGGATGCATTGCCACAGAAGTGTTCAGAAATACGTTTTTATTGCTGATACAAATGCGGGTTACAGATGTATTTGAAAACCTAGAAGCTGTCTTTGACTACTCATGTCAAGTAAAAAATGTTTTTTTTCAAATACAGACACCAATTAATCGTCTTTCCCTCTCTTCATAAAGAAAGAAAAAGGCAGAAAGAGGGCCAAGACTTAATCCTAGGATCCAAGGCTAACTATCACCATCTAATTGGCATTCACAGTTTTTTCAGCTCTCGTTGCCTCCCGAACTGGCTTTTCCTGGACAGATCTATAAGACAACCAGGTAATAACTGTAAATTGACACAGTCTGTGACTGACAACAATACTTAGCCAGCGTGCAAAAAGTGGCTGTTCACTAAGTGACTTAGTACAAGAACGAAGAAGGACATCTAACTGCACAAGAGGGACAATGAACTGCTACAGCAGGTCCAGATGAGGGCCACGAGGACAATCAGAGCTCTGGAGCACCTCCCTTATGGGGACAGGCTGGGAGCATTGAGGCTGTTCAACCTGGAGGAAAGGTGGCTTTGCAGAGACTTTATAGTAGCTTTCCAGTACCTGAAAGGGACCTGCAAGAAATCTGGGAAGGGACTTTTTAAAATGGCTTGAACTGATAGGATGAGAAGGAATGGCTTTAAGCCTGATAAGCACAGAATTAGACTGGATATTAGGAAGAAATTCTTTACAGTAAGGGTGGTGAGACACTGGAACAGGTTGCCCAGGGAGATTGTAGATGCCCCCTCCCTGGAGGTGTTCAAGGCTAGGTTGAATGAGGCCTTGAGCAACCTGGTCTAGTGGAAGGTGTCCCTGCTCATGGCAGAGGGGTTGGAACTAGATGACCTTTAAGGACCCTGCCAACCTAAACCATTCTTATAAATCTATGACTCTAACTTAGATGTTTAAGTTAGGATCCTAAGAGAAGAGTTTCCACACCTAATTGTCTGGGTACCAAGGACATCACTGAACTTCACTCTCCCTGATGAGCCTAACTTGGGACACCCGTTCTGCCCGAGGCCAGGACTCCATTTCAGCTCAGTAGATCTCCAGCCTGCCCTCCCCCCCCCCCCCAGTGATGATGTGGTGATAACTGTGACCATCCCTGTCTGTAATCCTGCCTCTCACTGGCCTCAATCAGCTTTGTGAGAGAAGTTCAGGCTGAGCTTAGCTTCCAGGCACTGAGGAGCCCTATTACCAACTGTAGCTCATCTCACTGAACTGAGCAGTAGGGAAGAATGCTTTTAAACTGAGAAATTCTTTAGCTTCAGAGTCCTAGAAAGGTATTTATTGTTTTCCCAGATTTAACTGGGAATTGCTTGATTCATAAAAGCAGAGATGGCTTTAGGTCTAACACAAATAGTCACAAAACTGCATTTCTTACCTAGGCACTTGACAGATGCTTGCATTGCTTCTAATAGGTTAACCAAAGCTTCAATGTGACACTAGTTAGACTGAGGTGGTGAATTTCAGCTAACTATGGGGTAAACAATAACATGTTAATTTAGACATGTACAATCACTTTGTCAAATTATCTACTAACTAGAGCATTAAATTGATTTCATAAATCCCATAATAAAGTACCCAACTGAGAGGATTTGTAATAGATTTTCAAATTCAGGGATGCTGAGATAGGGAAAGCAAAAATAACCCAGGCTTTCCATGTCCCACGAGAGTGTTCTACAGACCAGACATAGCATGAAGAGACCACAATGCTCTCTCTCCCCTCTCAAGACTCACAAATGTAATTTATGAGGTAAGGCAGGGAAAGCTGTGTCTGGCTTTGAAGTTTCTGTGAGTATATAGGAGAAAATAGTGATATGCTGATATAATTGTTTCTAGCTGTTTGTTCCCTTGTTTAGACACCTAACTGTCCATTATTCTATCCATTCTCATTGTAACATTTTCTGTTGACTTTCTACAGTTTTATTTTTCCCTCTTTCTGAAATTATACTACCAGGTGCAGAAGGTAGAAATTACTGCTCAGAGGAAAAAACTCCTCAGCAGTGGCAATTTGTGTCTGAAGAATGATCTGGCACATATGACAAGAAAGCCCAATTGTAGAAGAGATTAAACTGACTGGCAGTAAGAAGGACAGAGATAGAAAGGCTCCCAGAAAAGGAGGAAAGTTTCCCTTCGTGAAGAGATAAGGAAGAGGCCCACTATCTATTTGTAGCCATCCTGGAATGGAAGTGCACAGGGGCCAGCAATCTTTGGGCAGCAGAGCTAGTTCTGGGAGTGGGCCCTAGGCCAGACTGAGGGTCTCCATGAAGGACAGAGGATCAGTGCTGCTGTAGGTGTACATAATGAACTGACTTCTGACATGTCTTTAAGTCAGGCTTCTTGTAGAATCATTTATGGCAATAGGACTACGTGAAATGCATTGATTTGGTGGTTTGTGGGTTTTGTTTCTTTGTTTTGTTTTAAAGAAAATATATATTTAAGTACAATTATCCTTTAATTTGTCTCAAGGGTTACATTATAAATTCCCTAGCATGTATCTTTTTCCATTTACCTGAATTTTCCCATTTACTTTCCTCAATCTGATCCTTTCTGAACTTGGATGCTGGAAGCAAGTAATACCTCTTGTTTCAACTTTCCTCAAAGTTAGTTCCATCTTTGAGAAAGTCTAACATTAATCACATACATAACAAGAAATATTTTGCAGGGTGACATTTGAATTCACCTGGAATACTGTGTCCAGTTTTGGGCTCCCGAGTTCAAGAAAGACAGAGAACTGCTGGAGAGAGTCCAAAGGAGAGCCACAAGGATTATTAGGGGCTTTAAGCATCTCCCCTATGAAGGGAGACTGAAAGACCTGGGGCTGTTTAGTCTGGAGAAGAGAAGACTGAGAGGGGATCTCATCAATGTGCATAAATATCTGAGGGGTTACTGTAAAGTGGAGAGGGCCAGGCTCTTGTCAGTGGTGCACAGTAATAAGACAAGGAACAACAGGTTCAAACTTGAACATAGATTTCACCTCAATATGAGGAGAAACTTCTTTACAGTGAGGGTGACAGAGCACTGTAACAGGCTGCCCAGGGGGGCTGTGGAGTCTCCTTCTCTGGAGACTTTCATAACCCACCTGGATGCGTTCCTGTGCGGACTACCCTAAGTGATCCTGCTTTGGCAGGGGGGTTGGACCTGATGATCTCTTGAAGTCCTTTCCAGTGTCTAATATACTGTGATACTGTGAATTTTGACTAAAAAAATAATCTAATTTAAGTACAACATGTTATTAGTTAGATCACTTCATTTGTGGTTTTGTTTCTTAATTTAGGTTTATTTGATTATGAGTCATATGAAATTCTAAAAGGATTATATTAAGAACAGCTAAAGAATTTGTCATGGATTATGCTCCAGAAATAAAAGTCACTCATAGAAACACACAGACTTGTGCTGATTTTGCAAGATTTTTCTCCTTTTCTTCTGCTTTAGTTATAATTCTAGAGAATATTAATATCACTGAATCTATAGACTCTGTTTCTTATGTTTCAAAGATTCATTCACGTTACATAGATTTCCCCCTATGTCTGTTCTTTCATTAATTTTCAAAACATAAAGAAAATTAAAAGTTTCTACATAAGGATACAATCTTTCTCCTAGAGTTGCCCAGTGGAATAATGGTACTAGTTTCCTCAGGAGGGCAAGCATTATAGAATGATGTAGCAAGAGCACTGCAGGCTACCTATTCTCTTGTTTATTTTCTCCTCTCTCTTCCCCCCCCCCCCCCCCCCCCCCCCCCACTTGTTTTGTTTGTTTATTTTCTTTGTTTTGTTGGTTTTTTCCAATGTGTGTGCTTCCTTGGTTTTTTTCTTCTCTTTTTTCTGTGTCTGTGCATGCTTGGTGACAATGACACAGTCAGTCTGAAAGTATAATGGGCATGTTCTGAAGGTATCCTTTTTGGTATATCTGTCATACAGAATATAGACCTGGTTTTGCACTATTGCACTTACAAATAGACAAATTTAACGTAATACATGTTTCACTGAGTAAACATTGAGTTTAATCCAATTACTTCATAAGCAATTAAAAAAAAAACCATATATTGCGTGTTATTTGCACAGGGATAAGCCAGGAAAAAAAATCAAACCGTTTTCTAAAGATATTAAAAATATTTAGTTATTTTTTGTTATTGCAATATTTTGTTAGGTGGTAACAGTAGTTTTAATGCTACCACTTATGCAACCATATTCCACTACCTTTTCTGCTGTATTCAGTTGTCTCAGGCTTTATCATATCTGTTCTGTTTGCTCCTGGACTTTTGTTCAGACCTTCTGAATACTCACAAATTAAAAATCAGCATGCTGTACAATCTGTGGGGACTAGGCATTCTAGTTCTTTCTTCCTTTTGCAGCTGTTCTCCTCAAAATAAGTTCATACACAAAGATTCAGAACATGGACACTTTTCTTGTACTTTCTTTTCTTTAATCATTTCCCAGTTTTATGTTTCCATCTGAGCTTTAAGGGGTTTCAGACAAGAATGTGTTTTCCTAGGATTTTCTTTGACTGTCATCTTGATGTGTATGATAACAGCACTAACAACAGTGATTCTATCTCCTTTTCTGCTGTCACTCATAAACACAGTGGGAAAAATAATAGTTACATATCTGTTTTACTTTTAGCTACATAAGACAATAATGGCTGGAAGAGCATAGATTTATACTTAAATTTATGAAGCTGGATTGATAAAAAATAGCCAGTTATATGGTATTGGTCTTCCTTAAAATCTTAAGGACATTTAATTCCTTGTAATTATTCAAATGTAGGCTTTTGAATGTGTATCTCTTAATTATCACATTAGTTATAGTATATTGTAATTTTCTTATGTGGTTGCAGTCCTTATAGACAACAGAAATGTGGGGCATAGTCAATAAAGGGTTCTACTGCACATTTAGTGAGCTGGAAACAGTAATTTCAAGCTTAATATTTTTCAGAGTCTGCAGCAAATAACAGAAATGTATATTCAGCAGGTTGAGCTTGTCTTTTTGATTTAGCACTTTAAAAGCTCTCTGAATAGCTACACCATAACTTCCTGAAAAATTCTCTTGTTTGTTCAGAATTACCACAATTAAGGAAAGGATTTTATAGCCTACAATATTATCTGAAAGCTGCATTTGGATTAATAGTAATTTGCCTTGGCATTTTCAAATTTGATAGTTGTAGAGCATTTATTTTGTACCGAAGTAGTAACACTGTGTGGTAATTGGTCATTGTTTGTACAATTGTACTTAGAAACTTTTCACTGCTGCTATTATGGTCCTAGTATTTCTGAGGCTGTATAAATTATCCATGAGATTTTGCTTTGGACTAGAACTTGGCATGCAAATTCTGTGCCCATTTTTAGATTGTGAGCTTAAAAAAAAAAATTACTGCCATTAAACCCCCCCTCCCCCACCCACTCCCCCCTTTATACTTTGTAACTAAAAATAAGATAATGCCTGACATTTAGAAAACTGAAGTTATGGATCTGGGACCAAATTCCGTGAAGGGATGCAAATGGAAACTCTGTATTTGCAAGAGGGCATGCATAAAACCATGTGCACTTTTTATTATGTACAGCTCCCACTGTGTGAAAAATAGATGTAATCCATGCATCGTGCTGCATGCAAATGTAACTGGTAAGCATATTAACAGTACTCTGTTTTTTGAAAATTTTGGTCTTTATTTGCAGCACTTTGTAATGCTATCCAGTGAATTTTGGTACCAGTGTTCTCAAAATGCACAGTAGCAAATAATATCAGCAGGATAGTGATGTTAAAAGTCAGTTATGGCAGTGCATTGCAACACATGAAAATTCATACTGATGTTGAATCAGTGACTTTCTAATACAGCATAGATTCTAGGTGTCCTGTTATATCTAATATTCCAGTTTTCTAGGCAAGGTCACAATATGTTCTAAATCCATGTCACAAATGAAGAAAGTGAAAAAGTCAGAATTGCAAAATAAAAAAAAATTATTAAACTACCACAGAGACTTGCATACTGAATTATCCTCCAAACACCAGTGATCTCAATGTAGAATCACTCTGTGGTAGTTCATCTCTTGTACCAAAATCTTTGAAATGCATAAGTATACTCAAAATTGATTAACTTGAAAAAAAAATATCAATCACAGTAAATGCCAACTGCACAATAAAGATAGTAAATATTGGCATAAGGCAAAATAAAGAAGAGGCAGAAATTGAAGCATTCAACCAGTGGTTCTATAAACTTACTGGAGTCTTCTGATTTTGAGTTTCACATTCGGTCTTTAAAAAATGTATTTTATAAATGAGATGTATTTGATTCTCCATTAGCTTTTGGCAGTTGGTATATTTATCTCAAAATGACAGAGAAATCAACTTTTGCAAAGCTCAATTTCCTTGTATTAGAATATCTGTTGACCTTTTCAATGTTGTTTTTTTCAAGTATACACTTAAAAAAATAATTTCTAACTTGTGAAAAAGTAAAGATCAGATTTACCTGTTTAGATAATATCCTCTAAATACATGTCTTGTCTCAAATAGTAACCATAAACAGATGATTAAGGAAGAACACTGATGAGGCAAGCATATATCATAGCAAGTATTCTTCCTGCTTCACAGGAGATGAGTCTAATTACTTGTATCAATGTGAAAATTCACATCAAAGCTCTCTTTAAGCACTTATTCAGTGCCTCCTTGAACCCCTATACATTTTTTTTATCCACATCTTTTGGGAAGAAGTTTCTCTCTTGCATAAGTAATGACTTCCTCTACTAAATCTTACTAACTTGTGTTCTGTGAGAAAATATAAGAAATTTCCCTGTTCACTATCTTCATACCATACTCTACTATATTTATCTTCATTTTTCTTTTCAGTTAGAACTCCCATATACAGTCATTGAGATGCTATTGTCTAGTTTTGAACATTCATTTTGTTCTTCTCTGAACATGCACCAATTCAAATTGTTCTCTTCAAGATGAAGAGATAAAAACTGCATCTAGTATTCTAGATGTGAACAAACCAAGATACAAAACTGCATTTTGTATTACTGATGTTTTGTAAGAAATGGACTTTACGTTAAAGAAAGCCTAAAATGTAAGGTTTGATGAGAAGAGTTGGTGCCACCTATAGGTGACAAGTTTCTTGTTTTTCTTTTTTTATTCTTTTTACTTTCCCATCACTTTTTTTCTAACTAGCAAACACAATATGTGCAAAGCATCTGGCACTGTCTGACACAATATCTTTATCTCTAAAATGGTCGACCACTTGGTGAATCAGGAATTGGATGGTTTTACATAAAAGTTACAGTCAATGGATCAATGTCCAAGTGGAGAACAATGATGGTTGGCATTCCTCAGGGATTCCTATCAGGACCAATATTACTTTACATCTTTGTGAGGGACATGAACAGGGGGATTAAGTGCACCCTTAGTATGTTTGTGGATGACACCAAGCTGTGATAACTTGAGGGAAGGGATGCCAGCCAGAGGGACCTTGACAGGTTAGAGAGGTGAATGAATGTCATGAAATTCAACAAGGCCAACTGCAATGTCCTGCACCTGCGTCAGGGCAATCCCAAGCAGAAACACAGGCTGACGTATGAGTAGATTGAGAGCATCCCTGCAGAGAAGGATTTGGGGGTACTGGTAGATGAAAAAAATGAATATGAAAACTTTCAAGGTGCGCTTGGCACTCAGAAAACTAATCACACGCTGTGTTGCATCAAAACAAACATGACCAGCAGGTCAAGGGAGGTGTTTCTTCCCCTGAACTCTGCTCTCATGAGGCTCCACCTGGAGCATTCAGATCTAAGGCTCCCAAGATATGAAGGAATATGGACCTGTTGAAATGAGTACAGAGAAGGGCCATGAAGATGGTTAAAGGTTGGATCACCTCTTCTATGAGAATAGGCTGGGATTTGGGGTCGTTTAGCTTAGAGAAGAGAAGGCTCTGAGGAGGCCTTACAGCAGCCTTCCAGTTCCTAAAGGCAGCCTACAGGACAGGTGGGGAGGCACAGTGTGATAGGATGAGGGGGCAATGTTTTCAAACTGAAAGAAGGCAGATTTAAACTAGATGTTAGGAAGAAATTTTTTTCTGTGAGGGTACTGAGGCTCTGGAAGAGGTTACCCAAAGCAGCTGTGGATGGTCCCTTCCTAGAAATATTGAAGGCCAGGCTGGATTGGGCTTTCAGTAAACTGATCTAGTGGAAATTGTTCATGACTGTAAGAGGGGAATGGGGAATCATTATTTATAGCCCCTTACAACCCAAACCATTCTGTGATTATAATGAAGTTATGGGCAGTTTTTCAGTTATCTGCTGGATTTAATTTGTCACTTCAGTGAAGCAAATCTTTCCAAAGTATGTAAGGACCTTTCCTTTAAAAGCTACCCAGTAGCTAACGTGCTAGAATTCTGCCAATCTAACATTTAGTTAATTAATTAGCAACAAAGTGCTCCAGTAACTCAAAATCATGTTCTTTAATAAAAGACAATTTTAAATTACTAAATCATCTTATAAACATTATTTTTTTTAAATGATCAAGTTTAAGGATCAAGAAGAAAGATATACTTTTATTATACTGCTTTAAATTTATAGGTATTATGGTGAAAATTAAAGGATCATCGCTGAATCAAAGAATAGGTGAAGCTGGAAGGAACTTTTGAAGATCACCTTGTCCAAGCACACCCTGCTCAAGCAAGATCACCTACAACCTGTTGCCCAGGACCATATCCATACAGCTTTTGGGTATGTTTCAGGATAGAGACTCTACAACTCACTTGGAAATGTGTCCCAGTGCTCAGTTACCCTAACAGATAAAAAGTCTTTCCTGATGTTCACATAGAACCTCCTGTGTTTCACCTTGTGTCCGCTGTCTCTTGTCCTGTCACTGGACAACACTTTAAAAAAGCCTGGCTGTGCCTTCTTTATGCTCTCTCTTCAGGTATTTATACATGCTGATAGATCCCCCTGAGCCTTCTTTTCCCCAGACTATGCAGTCCCAACTGTCTGTCATCTCAGTCTTTCCTCAAAGAAGAGATGCTTCAGTACCTTCATCATCTTAGTGGCAATTTACTGGGGTTTTTTGCAGTATGCCCATATCTCTTTTGCACTAAGGAGCCCAAAACCTGACACAGGACTGTGCATGTGGTCTGAATAAAGGGGAAGAATCACTTCCCTCAATCTGCTGACAACTCTTTCCAGCCCAGGATGCCACTAGCCTCCTATGCTGCAATGTCACATTGCTGGCTCATGTTCAACCTCATGTCCACCAAAGCCTCCATTTCCTCTTCTGTCAAACTGCTTTCCAGCTGGGTATCCCCAGCAGATGTTTGTATTCTTCCCCAGGTACAGGATTTTGCACTTGTTGAGTGAGTTCATGCACCTGAGGTTCTTGTTGGCCATCTCTCCAGCCTTTCAAGATCTTTCTGCATGGTAGCACAACTCTTGTGTAGCAGCCATTCCTAACAATGTGTTATTTACCTACAAACATGCCAGTGCCACACCCCATCATCCAGATCTTTAATGGAGTGCTAAAACAGGACAGAACCTAGTATTGACACCTGGAGTAGACTACTAGTTACCAGCCTCCAGCCAGATTTTTTTCCACTGATTACCACCATCTGGGCCTGGCCATACAGCTTTTTTTCCAATACATCACACTTTCTGCTCATCCAGCCCATACATCAACACCTTCTCTGTGAGAATTTTACTGCAGATTATTCAGGGATTGAAGTGAGGCTGTAGTTCTCTAGGTCCTCCCTCTTGCAGTTCTTTAAGAGTGGCATTTGCTTTATTCCAGTGTTCAGACACTTCTTCATCATGACTGATCAAAGATTATTGAAAGTGGTCTCACGATGATATCTGCAGCTCCCTCAACGCTTGTGGGTGCATTGGTATTGGGTCTGTGGGGTCCAAAAGGGCCTGTGTATGTCCAGTATACTTAAGTATTCCCTGATCTGATCCTCTTCCAACAAAGGGTACACCTTCCTTGCTCCAGAATTTTCCCATGGTTTCTGGGACTTGTGATTCCTAAGTCCTGCTACTAATGACCAGCAAAGGTGGCACGCAGTTCCTCATCCTTTTCCACATCCTGCATAACCAGGTCCTCCATTTTGTTGAGCAATGGACTCAAGTTTTCCCCAGTCTTCCTTTTCTTTCCTATATCCTTGTAGAAACTCTTGCTGTTTCTTTGGGCCTGTTCAAAGAGAATTACTGTATTTAACTACTGGTAAAAGGAAAACAATGAAATGTAGTTTAGAAATAACTTGGAGTTTAGCTATAATTACAGTTGTACTGTCATCATAACACCTAGAACCCCAGTAAAAGATTTGAAGTAAATGATGCTGCTTATACATGAGTAATCTGTGCATCTGTGATTGTAAGGAAAACATTTAAAGTATTACTTCCGTTATAGCTTCTTTTATTGTGTGGTAAAACAGTACAGAAGATGAAATTAATAGCTCATCCTTTCCTCTGGTCATGTATAAGGTGGTGATCAGAGGGTTATATTGTAAAATATTTATTATACTGGGAATACCTAGTATATTACTTCACTCAAAACACATCAGCAATTCCCAAACCAGATTTCAAATTTTTTATTTATTTTTATTTCTTGGAAGAGAAGATTTTGTTTGGTTGGTTTGCTTGTTTCAATGTCCTCAATATTTCTTTGAACAATCGACATTCATAATTGCATAAAAGTGTATTATGCATCATAATATTTAGCTGTAATTATTTTCTTTTAATGTTTCTTCAATGCAACAGACATTTTAAAGACCATTAAGTTGAGGATTTGCCCAACAATCCATGATGATCTATTATTAACAAAATATATACAATCAGGATGCTTTTACAATGCAACATAGATTGGACAAACATATAATTAAGAAGCTATTAATTTTAGCAAGATAGAACCAATAAAGATTTCTGTGCTCAGGCTTTCAAAGCTAGACTTTACAAATAAATGATCACATACACTGAAACAATTGTTCCTACATATTATGCACTAGGTTTTGATAAAAGTCAGTGCAGATTCAAAATATTTACTATAACTGCGTATTCTCTGTAGTCCATCTAAAAATGGAGAGAAAATAAATAAATATTTACTTTTCTGTCTGTCTTTCCTGTTCTGTCTTTTGGCTTTTGACATTCACTTCAGAGGAGGTTATTTCTTGAGCCTACTCCTGATGGTTTATAGGTGGAAATTGTGAATGAACCCACGGTTTCTCACTATGTGCCCTAACTTCAGGACTCTAACATGAAAATTTCAACCTAGTAATAGCTCTGAATATAGATTGTTATAAAACATTGCAGGGGAAATGGGTGATATTACCTGAAGAACAGACTGATTATCTATCTGAACTCTCACTTGTTTATTTTAAGTCTACTGGAGAATATATGTCATGCTGGACAAAACTTGCATGAATGGAGCCTCAATTCACAACTTTTAGACCACATAATTAATCAAATGAGATGATAGATTTTTGTACATTGCAATATATTAACTATCTGGGACATGGTTTAGTGGCCATGGTGGTGTTAAATCAGTGGCTGGACTTGATGATGTTAGAGGTCTTTTCTAACAGAAACAATTCTATTTTTCTATGATTCTATTTTTAAATCATTTAATTCTTTCAGTATGTAATTTTTAGCAGTTTTCCTGTTACTATTATTAATAATTTATACCCCAATACATACTCCCACTCTTTATGTTAAGCCTAATATAGTATCTAAATTATTTGTGAGAGATGTATCTGATTAACTGTTTCACAGAAGTAACAATACTGAGTTAGCTGTGTATTAGCTTAGTGACAGGGCTATAAAAAATGCAGCTGTTACATTTATGGTTACACTTGGGCTTGAAAGTCTTTTATTTATTTTACATTGGATAAGGGCCAAGACATTAAATCCTGCTGGACCAAAATAATCTCCATGCAACATTAGCTGAAAGATGAAAAGCACAGTTAAAGTTCTTGCACTGTGGTCTGTTGTACTTAGAGCTATTAGCTTGAGAGCAGCACAGTAGTAATGCTAGACTGGGTTCATCCTTGTACCAACATAATGATTCCTTCTTGAAGGGTACAGTATGGAGACATCTAAGCAATTCTCTTTGGCTTCTTTGGCTTCTTATGTATAAGAAGTATTGCAGGTGTCAAATCAAAATCAGCTACACTAGGCCCATAACTGCAGCATGTTCCCCAGTATCAGCTGGCTGATTTTATTCTATGGCTACACTTCAGACAATGGAGAATTGACCGTATCGGATTGACTTCGATCGCAGTTCGCATCTTGTTAGTGCAGATTCATCCATTCCAGTCTCTTTCAGCTCTGCACAATGCTTACAATTTGCAGTCATATTTAATGTTGTGTTAAATATCTATGGTAAACAGAATGTAAACAATATTCTCCTACTCTCATAGCTGTAACCATTCTTTGCTCTTAGTAAAATTAGAAGAGAATAATATTAAATGGAAAGTGAATAACAACACAGTAAATAAAACTTTATTCAGTATTTAAATGTATCTCCATATACTTGCAGAAATTAGATCCTATTAACATATAAAGTGGGCAATGAAAAGAAGGTATCTATGACTCTTTTGTAGTGCAGTCCATAGAGAAAACATCCTTTAACTTATTGCAATTCCAGAAAAGGCTGTTTCACAGATATCAAAAGTCAGTTCTGTTCGACTCTTTCTATGTCATAGACCCTCATGAAACAAATCTATACCAAATAGCTGGTGAAGTAGCTTTTATGAGCTTCAATAAGAGAGGTTGTGGAGTCTCCTGCTCTAGAGACTTTCAAGACCCATCTGGATGGGTTCCTGTGTGGCCTGCCCTAAGTGATCACGCTTTGGCAGGGGGAGTTGAACTCAATGGTCTCTGGAGGTCCCTTCCAACCCCTACCAGTCTATGACCTTATGATTCTGTGATATATTAGGTTGTCTAAAGTGAAAGTTGTCATATTTTCTTATTTTCTTTTTTTTTCTTTTTTTTTTTTTTAATAAACATGAGAGAGGATCACTGCTTAAAGGCATGTTTCATTAGAATTGCAGGAAGAGAATAGAGAAAAGACAGGAAAAAAGTAGAATCTTAATCTTCTACAAAGCTAAAAAAATGCAAATGATAAGGTAGTGGATAAAATTCTTTAAAGCAGAAACAGAAACTGTATTTCTGCAGTAACAGACAAGACAGAAATAGCATATTTAAAAGAGAGCATCTGGCATTCCATCCGCTATTGCTGTTGGTCTAAGATATCTATTATGAAAGAAAAAAATGGAGGAAAGAAATACATAGAAAAATGGGAGGGCAAGGAATCACTTTTTACAGATCTAAGACTTTAGGCTTTCAGATCTGCTGCAAATACAGTAAAAATAATAACAAAAAACCCCCAACCAACCAAACAAAAACAACAACAAAAACCAAACCAACAAAACCAAACATCCAAAATCCAAAACAAAATGACAACAACAAGAAAAAAAATACAAAACTACAACAAAACCAGTGTTTGCCTGGGGTTTTGCTACTTGCTGTGTTCTGAGCTATCTTGCCAGCTGTAGCCACATGTCTGCATCTTAGTCAAATTCCCTGGCCACTGCTCTAGATGAGATCTTCACACAGTAATAACAGAAGCAATAATTTCTTGATGGGGAAGAAGAAGGGATAGATGGTACTTTGGGTACCCTCCAAAGTGATGGTACATAAATGATGATTGGAGATATGATTAAAAAACTTACTGTACAGTGCTATTTTGGGAAAGGCTTGGAGAAAACAGCTCCCAATACAAACTTCTAAATGGGCTTCTGTGCAAATACAGGGTTGTTCACAGCAATGTAATCACATATGAGTTATGTTTCTATATCTATGGTTGTCTGAGGGTAATAGCTAAGTCAGACCTTGTAAGAAGTAGTAATATGTTTATTACACTAGATAATATATCTGGAAAAAGCAGAGATGCTTGTCAGTAGCAAGTCCTCCTACAGGTTTTATAAGCGTGTGACATGGATATATACCAAAAGCAAGGCTTTTGTGTATGAAAAATTTCTGCTTTCTCTTATTGGATAACTTGATATAACACAAAACATCACCACTCTCTATAAATCTGACTAATAAAATGACTGACTTCATAACTGAAGAAAATTGTTTCCTCTGTTGCCTGGTAGCCAAAAATGTCTATCAATATACCCCTATAATATTCTGTTTTTTCATATATATTCAATGAGCTACATATAGTTGTAAAATGGTTATTAAACAAGCTTTTTATTTTTTTACAGTACATATTTTGATAAATGAGTTTAAGAAAATAGTAGCTAGATTTAACTCCCCCACAGTTGTAGAAAAAGGAGGACACATTCAAAGGACTGTTCCTCCACCTATCATTATCAGTGACTCATATTGCCATCAAAAGCAGAGCCATATGGAATTTATACTGTGCATAGTGAACACAGTAGAAATAGAGAGCAACACTGAAGCAACTAGGCAACAAAATAACTGAAGAAATATAACCCCTGTCTCTGAGAGCAAAGGAAAATAAGTGTACAGCATTGTTACAGAGAATAGTTGCAATGCTAAGAACTTTGGTTTGACAGCACAAACAGCTGCTCCCTGCTTTTAAAACGATTATATGAAGCTTCAAAGTGGTTAACACCTAGTTATTAGAGCTTCAGGAAAAGAAAAAGAGGAAAAAAAACACAAAAAAAATCAACACAACAAAACATCAACACATTTAAATGCTTCATGTCAGCCATACACGTCACAGATACAGTCACCAATGAAAAAGTTTCACAAGTGAACTTTAATGAGCGCTCGACATGAGAATCCGTGCATGCCAAAAAGAAAATGTACTCCATGGGGTCAAATTCTGCAATTGCAGTCCACAACCTTTCAAATATTTGTGGATTAAAAAAAAAAAAAAATCTACTCAACCAAACAACTCCCAACTTTACAAAAGAGTTTTCATATTTAATTTTTCACACTTCAGAATATTGCCTGGGTACATTTTTTTTTTTTGCACCATTGAGACACATTTTTCACAGATAACAGAAAAAAAAATAATCTCTTTGTATGTCAACAGTGACTTCTGTCTTTTACCAGATTATATTTAGGTACATTGTTAGCTATTTCTAAAACTGTGATATGGCTGGCGGATCTAAATTCAGTTTCTTGAATACTGTTGGTTGTTTCTGGGAACATGTGAATGAAATGCCTAAAAATGTCCTTAAGGAGGCTCTTGCTACAATGTCAAACAAATAAAAAGGAAAAAAAATCAGAAAAATTGTGAAAAAACATGTAAAAAGAGGAAGTATTCTGCTCTATTTCTCTATAGCTGTGGGTAAAAGGAATATGCTGTTATATAAAATATATATATTAACCCTACTCTATCTGAATCCAGAACAGATAATGAAGCACAGAAAATCAATGTCTAGAAAAAAATGACCACATATACAAAGAACATCCATATATACTTATCTAGTTATATTGCTTACATGCATTGCTCTAATTCCTTCTAAAATTATTGTAGTCCAACCAGACTGAGAAGCTGACCAAACAAAATGGAGGAGGTTTCCATTTCACTTGATTTTGATTTCCTTTGGAATTACATACTTACTACTGTTTTGATCAGACCTGGACTACATTCACAGAAGACAATATTTTTCAGGTGTTTTAATACATTCTTAAAATAATCTCCTTATAAAAGGATTGCATGGTTCCAAACAAAACTTTATTTTCTTGAAGTTTTCACTGAAAAAATGAAATAAAGTCAGAGGTCTTCTTAAAACATGACACTACAAGATTATATATAAACGACTTGTCACATTATAAAATCAACCAATGTCTTATATTTAGAGTGTGCTTTTAACTGCTACATAATGACTGCTTTCAAAATTTGATGATCAGGAATTAAATGCCACCAGCTGCCTTCTCAGGGTAAAATACTAAATGTAATGTTTTTAGGCAATAAAAGGAATTAGTTTGTCCTGTAAGAACCTTACCATTGGGATTATGAAGAAATAATAGTTAGGAATTTTTGTTGTTAAACTTTACAATCACTGAGTTTGTAAACTACACTATGCACTAAACGGAATAATCCATCCTACTGCTAAGGTATCAGAATCAGTCACCAAGCTGGATGCCTTCCAAAACCAGGTCTAATCAGACTGCCTGAAGGAAAGCAGGTCAAAGGTGAGGTTATTGAATCTATAAATAACAAATTGCTTGGTTTGCTGAATGTGTAATACAGCAACCTATCTGTACATAAGATGATATATTAAATGCAATAAAACATCTTAATAAAACATTTAGGTTGTAGAGTTATGCACTTAGAAGTCAGGAAACACTTCAATGTCAGTTATAATAATGTCATAGTAATGTCATCTAATCTATTTTCTCCACTGCAGATATATGTATACAAGTATATAAAATTAACAGTATTTTGTAAAATATGTGTACTGTTTAACATACTGGAATCTGGGTCATAGAAATAATGTGTAATATACCCTGAAGAATCATAGTAACCCTGTTTTAACTATGCACAGTTGTAAGATTTTTTCCTTGCTGTGACAACCTATTTCGCACCAGACTGCAACTTGCAGTGAAGCTGATATTTCTGTTGTCTCCTATGAAGTAAGTGTTTAGAAAAAAAAAGAGACAATGGATAGAGTGATGCTAGCCATGATGTTCTTATACTTGCCAGAAAGACATATTTTTTAACTTTTTTTTTAAATCCATACTCTATAATGTGTCATAAGTAAAAACTCCTTATAGAGTTTTATTTGCCTTCTCAAATGCTTTTTCCCAATGTTTCCTTTGTGCTGGCACTGTTATTCTCAAGGTTCTGCTGGGACAAACAGGTAAATATTTATCAGCTAAATAGTTTGGCTGAAAATTAACGTTTTCCCCAACTCCTGTAAAGGATCATTTTTTAGCAGCAGCGTATATTTACATTGAACTATGACTGTGGGATCCAGAGACTCTCAACTGAATGCTTGCAATCACAGTTTAGCTAACACATTTGCAGTGAATAAGTTCCTCTTTTTGCACTACACCATTAAACTCAAATTAAGAAATTTATCCTCACTTTATCAAGTAAATGTAGTGTGTGGGAGAAACAGCACTGGATTATAAAAAAGGAAAACTATTAGGCATTCCAGCTGGCTGCAAAAATATGTTGCAGAATAAAATGTTCTGCTTTATCATCAACGTCAGTACACAAACTCCCTGAAACTTACTCCTTGCTTAGAGCTTTTGCTCTTGGTTGACCTGGACACGTATTAATGCCACTGATTTCATATTCTCAAGTCCCTCATCTGCAGTAGAAAAAATAATGGAAATAAAAGAAATATCCTATTTCATAGTAGAAGATGTTCTGTACACAATGTGTAGGCAAAGCTGAACAGTGAAAAAGTCAACAATGCAGTTACAGTAATTCTTAGCGATAGCTTCCTTTTATACATATAGCGATTTGGAACAAACAAGGACTTTCCATAGATGCTTCTCAATACAGCTGGGGAAAGAATGAATTCAAAGACATAAATCAGTTTCTGTGAAGCACCAAGCATCAGAATCAAACCCACTCAGGAATGGAGCTAGAATATAATTGCTAAATGCCTCTCTAGATTTTCTTCACCCATTATAAGAAGTGCAGCAGTAGCAAATTATAGTGATTTGTTGTGGTTTCAACCCAGCCAGTGGCTGAGTTCCATAAACAGTTGCTCACACAAGACCAAGACTCCCTTGACTGGGAGTCTAAGAAACACAAAAAGCCCTGTGGGTTGAGATTAAGAGAGTTTAATGAAATAATACAATGTACAATACCCTAGACAGTGTATTTTGCAGAGAAGCACAGGGAAAAGTAGAAGCATCGTAGCAGCAGCAGAAGCAAACCAGCCATAAAACTACACACTCTTCCTCTCCCCTACCTGTCCCACCAAGCCTGCAGATGGCATAGCAAGGAGAGAGCCCACACCCCAAGCCCAGAAGCCCTTGGAAACAGGAAGCGTCTTAAGTTACAGTCCAAACTGCAAGCCCCATGACCCTTTGCTCAGGCCAGCACAGCATTTGCTGCTACATCTGGAACAGGAACTGTCACAGGTTACAGTCTGAACTCCAAGCTCTATGATTCTTTGCATTTTCATTATAAAGCAGGCATGACATCCACATGGTATGGAATATTCATCAGCAGATCCAACTGTCTGAACCCCATAACACCTGTGATAATTTTTTTTTTCTGAGCTTCTGGTTCTGGATCACTCCATTGTAGCTCTGTTCTGTAACTTTTGAAATCTTCAGCTATTGGTGCTTTCACATGGAACAGCTCTAAGTAAAAAACAAAAAAAAAATAGAAAAATGTCATGTAGGACCACTTCCACAAACTGAGATCTGCCCTCATGAAATGATTATTGTTCATACAATTTGGTTCAATTCATTTCTGAAGCAGGGCAGTTGCATCCAAACCACTTGTTTCAAAGGATTTCTGACTCAGAGATTCTTTGGGAAAGTTGGGTTAGACAAAATACAGGACATGGACTGCTCTAAGAATTTATCAGTACAGTTTCAGGCCTCTTAATATCCTTTAGCATCACTTACTTTTCTGTATAGCTGTAGCCTCTGGAGAAACCTGTCAGAGCTGAATTTCTTTGGAATTTCAGGAACTCAATGGACAAGCCAATCTATAACAGGAACTCAGCTCCTGGTTAATATCAGAAAGTCTGGAAGCCCCTGAACATCCCCAGGTTCATGATACACAGAGATTCAGGCTCCAAGACAGACTTGCTGTATCTACAGTAAATTTGAAAATTGTTTGACCTCTAAGAATCATCTGGATTTATGTCATCCTTCAAAATGGAGACATCCAAAAACTGCTAAGTCCAGTGGCTCTGCTATTACTCAGTGACACTTTTACTGACATAAATAAACTGTCATAACTGCACCATACAAAGCAGTTACAGTGTAACTTGCAGACATATATTGTAAAGCTGATGCAAACTTTGACAACACTCTAGGTGCAAATTGCTGGAAGATGTGAGACTAAAAAGTGGAAGATTATTTGATACTCTTTCCATATTTATATTTCCTGTTTTCCAGATGGCCTTCTGGTTTTACCTTCTTTAGTTTGGACTTATCACTGCCACTTGAAGAAGCAGGCATGTCAAGATCTCTTGCTTTATTTTACAGTTTAATTTTAGGACTGATCTAACAAAGAGTATGCCAAGTGATAAGGAGTGGATGAACTACTTAAAGACAAGTAATACAGAGCACACACAGCTGCTCAATAAAAAATGTGGACATCTGGATATCTCCATTTTATCTTAAAAATAAAATACTACACACTGTATTTAGAAACAAACCACAATAACAATAATCAAAACCATTTCTCAGCACCTCATTCTCATTCAGTACATTGTAGGAGAAATAAAGCATACAGATTGTTTTATGGAAAATTTCAGTGCTTTTGCTGAGATTCTTTGGAATTTCATATAATCAGATGGTGATGAATAATCATTAGAGTTTCTTCTTTCCAATTGTTTTCATTGAAAAAAAATCCGGAAAAGCCACGTGAATAATCATATCAGTAAGGCAGCATCTCAAATAGTTACTAAAACTACGTTACAGAAAATAGAAGGATTAAGAGAAGATAAGCCAGAGAATTAAAGGATATGTGACAAACAAGAAATTGTCAGTCTGAGCAATAACTTGACATTTTTTTGTGTGTGTGTTCTCCAAATGAAATAGTATATTAATTGTATTTCCTTTCTTTACTCTTAGTTCTTTTCTTTCCAAATGAACAGATGTCCCTTCAAGTTTTTTTGAACTTTTCTCCACATCCTTCCTTTTCACTGAAGAAAAGATGATGACTGAAACTGGCAGCAAAATCTATAGTTAAGACTGCCTAGCTCTTTTCATTACAGAATTCTATTTTCAGCTGCTTACAAGTGTTTCAGACTTTCAGGGCTAAGATTGAATATTTTTTTTTCCAGATATTTGTTTCTCAAGCTCAGTTGTTCCCAAGGAAGAATGTTTAGGTAAATTACAATGCTTTTCATGTGTAATCAATCAATCAATCAATCAATCATATTATCACTTTGTTGAGAAGATTTGTCTTATAGACAGAATAATTAGGAATGAGGTTACTCTCAGGGTTAAAAACCAATGCTTTCTGTCCCTATAAAATATCAATTGATGTCTGACATATTTTCCCAGAGTTTCTTTTTTTTCTTATTACCAGGGTCTGGCATTAATAGCAAGATTACTGTCCTTACACATAAGCTCTCCAAAGCTAGAAATGCAGTGGTAAGCAGAAAAGGAAGAGCAAGAGAGAAAACAATATATCATGGTCTGAGATAATGATATAGTTAACAAATGCAGGAAACACTAGCAAGAGAACAAAACACGACAGTGACTGATCTTCATGTACATGTAAGAGTGACATGGGATTCTCCAAAATCTCAAATACAAAGCACCAAGCATCATCTTGAATTCTCAGTTTGCAGAAAGTAACATTTTTGTAGAGTGTATTTTCTGCTTCATAGAGTATATATTAAATAATAATAAAAAAGCTAATTAGCTATGCAGTTTAGTACCTGAACACTCAATGGCAAGCATTTAAGCATGGGTCTCAGAAACAGTGGTTCATCTTTCTTGGTTGTTTAAAATCAGCACGTCTAATAAAGCTGTTTTTCTAAGCTATCTTTATCCTCCAAAGGAAGGAATAGAAATGCTCAGAAGGAAGCTCACAGTATATCAGAGGCTGGAAGGGACTTCAAAAGATCATCGGGTCCACCCCCCCTGCCAAAGTAGGGTCACTTAGGGTAGTCTGCACAGGAATGCATCCAGGTGGGTTTTGAAAGTCTCCAGAGAAGGAGACTCCACAACCTCCCTGAGCAGCCTGTTCCAGTGCTCTGTCACCCTCACTGTAAAGAAGTTTTTCCTCATGTTGAGGTGAAATCTTCTATGTTCAAGTTTGAACCCATTGTTCCTTGTCTTATTACTGTGCACCACTGAAAAAAGCCTGACCCCATCCACTTGACACTCACCCCTCAGATATTTGTACACATTGATGACATCCTCTCTCACTCTTCTCTTCTCAAAACTAAATAGCCTCAGGGATCTCAGTCTTTCTTCATAGGGGAGATGCTCGAGTCCCCTAATCATCCTTGTGGCTCTCCCTTGGATTCTCTCCAGCAGTTCTCTGTCTTTCTCGAACTTGGGAGCCCAAAACTGGACACACTATTCCAGGCGTGGTCTCACCAGGGCGGAGTAGAGAGGTAGAAGAAACCTCCCTAGACCTGCTGGACACACCCTTCTTGATGCATCCCAGAACACCATTGGCTCTCTTGGCCACAAAAGCACTTTGTTGTTCCATGAAGTTGGTCACTTGAAGTTTTGCAGGCATCTGTATTAGAAGATTCATTACACTTTGAAAATGTATCTGCTCTGCTATGGAGAGTGAGGGAGATGGAGAACTACACTGAAGTTCAGAGGTACCTCATCTAATTGCTGGCATCTAAGTGTTGCAATCTGCATTTACATTAGTTATCTTAGCATTCATGCTGTATAAAGGAGAATGAACATAAAAATGGAGATATTTGTCTGTTCTGTTTAATCTCTTCTGTTTATCTAATCTGTTTAATTGTATTGATTTTGATGAGAAAGCCCATACTTTCCATAAAAATCTTTTTTATTTCGTCAATGCTTGCCAAATCCTTCATCTCAATAGAAGCCTGGATGCTGAAGGTCCATGCCTCCATATCTAACCCGTAGCAAGTCTAAGCATATATTTCCAACAGGCACATACGCAAACACTTGCATGCAACGTAGATAAATATATACAAAGCTACCTATGAAGATCATTTGACACAGAAACATTCAGCATTCAAGGAAACACAAGCAACACTGACAAATTCATCCTGTTTCCCATTCTGGCTCACCAGGATGAATGTCTGGCTAGCAAGAAATATATACATATGGATCCTGCAGTAGCTAAACTTAGACAGTAAGTCTATCCAGGAGCTGGCCCTGGGTCCTTTCGTGTCCAGTTTCCTCACACAGAGACATAAACATGCAGATAAGTCTCTCAATCAACCTTCAAATTTACAGTCCCTCTGGAAGTTGATCTGGAAGCCCTGATCCCTCCAGTAGCCAAGTTATCCATCTGTTTCACTCAGAGATGCACATTTGTCTAGCCCAGACCTATGGCCACCTCAGTATGCCATTCACAAGTAATTTGTTTTGCTTGCTGGCTACTCTGTCTTGATGTTCACTAGTTACCATACGCTGATTTACATAACCTCACTGGCTCTAGCCTCCATCCCTGGAATCACCTGGGCAGCTGTGACCAATGGACTGATCCTCATTACTGACACTTTAAGCTCCATACACAGGCACACGCACAGAGACACATATGCAGAATAGACAGGTCCTTTTCCATGAGAATATTTAGGTCTGGAGTTTAATAAGAAGGCACAACAATCTCTAGTAGCCAGGAAAAGGGTATTAACAAAGAAACAATTGACAGTGCAACTGGCCTCTGTTATTCTCTTGCTCCTCTATTCCCATGCTTGTTCTTCCTGTAAATTATTTGGATCCCTCCCTTTACCTGCCCTAAAGATACTATAATATGCAATCCAAAGATTATACTCCCCTATATACTATGACTTCCATACTCTGGGAAATAGCCTTCCTTAGCCTGGAAGATGATCCAGAATGTTGCTCCTGTTGATTTACCTTTACGATATCACAGAATCACAGAATCACAGAATCAATAAGGTTGGAAAAGACCTCAAGGATCATCAAAGTCCAACCTGTCACCCAAGACCTCATGACTACTAAACCATGTCACCAAGTGCCACGTCCAATCCCCTCTTGAACACCTCCAGGGATGGTGACTCCACCACCTCCCTGGGCAGCACATTCCAACATCTAACAACTCTCTCTGTGAAGAACTCTCTCCTCACTTCGAGTCTAAACCTCCCCTGGTGCAGCTTGAGACTGTGTCCTCTTGTTCTGGTGCTGGTTGCCTGGGAGAAGAGACCAACCCCCTCCTGGCTACAACCTCCCTTCAGGTAGTTGTAGACAGCAATAAGGTCACCCCTGAGCCTCCTCTTCTCCAGGCTAAACGATCCCAGCTCCTCAGCCTCTCCTCGTAGGGTTTTTGCTCGAGACCTCTCACCAGCCTCGTTGCCCTTCTCTGGACACGTTCAAGTATCTCAATGTCCTTCTTAAACTGAGGGGCCCAGAACTGAACACAGTACTCAAGGTGCGGCCTAACCAGTGCATAAACTGTATGGAATTCCTGCCCAAGCAAATTTACCATGAAAAACTCAGCAGAATTTGTTCTACTATTGGCATTCTCAATACCTGCAATTTCATAAGGCATTGTATGAGCAGTAAAAGTAGCTGCTGCACCTTTAGATAGATTCCTTTGAAAAACGTATCATGTTGCTGTTATGCAACAACTGGTTCCAATGACTTTTCTGCACCATCATGTTCAGAGTCTAGTAAACTGTATTCAGTGAAAAAGATATAACACCAGTTTTCAGCACGTAATTAAAAAATAAATGTAACCTTCTTCCCATATGTCAGCAAGGGTATTGACTTCCGAGACCCTATTTGGAAAATGAATGATTACTGGAATGTTTCATCTACACTAACCACACATAAAGATCACTAGATGCACTAAAAGAGCAGTTCAGCCATTATTTTTTCTTTGTTGTAGTCTTTTCTTTAAATAATCATTGGGATCCAAGCCATTTAGACATGGAAATAGCCCACCAATTATTGCCTATCACTCACTTCTGTAGATTTTACAACATTTCCTGTTACTGAATAGATTTGAATGGATTTCTTTTTATTTCTGAAAATGAACTGAGATTTGAACCAGAATTTCTGACAGATCTGAGTTGCAGTAGCTAATAAGAGCTCTTGATAAAATCAGGTCAAGTAAATTAGAGAGACATATGTTCAGTGGGGTTTTTTTTCTTATTTTTCATGTTTTCCTTTATCATGTATGCAAAATGCTAGAAATAGAGTGTATGCTCATCAAGAGCCTTCTCTGCAGTCATGCATGATGAACTTAGATCCTGCACCCCTGGGAGAAAAATTTGAGTACCTAATGTAATGCTGCATGTAACTACAAGAATGTCCAAATCAAAATATTCAAAACTTTCCTGTTTATAAAGCTGTTTCATGTGCCACAATCTGTGTGATATGAAAAGAAAAATGTAAAAGGATATATGGCACAAGACTTAAAACACTGCAGTAAAACCTCCAGGCAGAGAAAATGTTATCAGGACATCAAGAAGCAAAGTGGTGGCAGTGATAAATATGAAATTAAGAAATAAAAAGGAAGCTGTATACTAATTATCTTTCCTGTAACAAATAAGGTACAGTTTGCTACATGAGGAATCTTATTGTGTATATTATATGTAAAGGAAAGTAGCTTACAAAGAGATTAGTCCGAAGAATATAGCACAATTTATGCCATCTAGGAATTAATAGATTATATTTATTTTTTATTGTAATGAAAAGAATTGAAGAAAGAAGAAAAAAACTACACACACACACACAAACCTCACAAAAAAACCCCACAAGAATATATATAAGAAAATATCACAGAATCATGGAATGTTGGAAGGGACCTCAAAAGATCATCTAGTCCAACACCCCTGCCAGAGCAGGATCACCTGGAGTAGGTCACATAGGAATGCATCCAGGTGGGTTTTTAATCTCTCCAGAGAAGGAGACTCCACAACCTCTCTGGGCAGCCTGTTCCAGTGTTATGTCACCCTTACAGTGAAAAAGTTTTTCCTTATGTTCACATGGAACTTCCTGTGCTCCAGCTTGCACCCATTACCCCTTGTCCTATCATTGGACATTACTGAGCATAGCCTGGGTCCATCTTCCTGACACTAGCCCTTCACATATTTATAAAGATTAATGAGGTCACCCCTTATTAATCTCCTCCTTTCCAAGCTAAAGAGACTCAGCCTCCTCAGCCTTTCCTAATGAGATATTCCACTCCCTTATCATCTTTGTGGCTCTGCACTGGACTCTTTCAAGCAGTTCCCTGTCCTTCTTGAACTGGACGGCCCAGAAGTGGACACAGTACTCCAGATGTGGCCTCACCAGGGCAGGTCTGTAAGGTGGTCAGAGCAATGATAATAGGATTTTCCATTCCTGAGAAAATTTCATGAATAGCAGGGGTGCAATCACTAGACATGGGGATATATTTTCTCTCATTTTCTTTAAGCAGCTACAAAACCAAGTTGTTCTGAACTTTTTTCCAGCCACTATATAGAAGACAGCATCAATCAATGATGAAAATATCATCAATCCGAAAGCTGGAAATAGGAGTTACACATTATGTAAACTGGACTTTAAATCGGAGTATGCTAAGGTAATGAGTTATTAAGCAAATTAAACTGGTTGAAAAATGTTGTATTTCTCAGTCTGACCAATTTTCTAATTCTGAAATACAGCAGTAATTTCTTTGTAGATCTTTTGGGGAAAAAATCGGAGACAAATAAAAAAAGGGCCCACAAAATATTTTTCTAGAGCTTCAGTGCTGTGAATTCTTCAGCAGAGGAGGAACTTGTAACCATCAAAAAGGGTCACAGTTCAAGAAAATTGGTATTTGAGTTTCTGTCTTGGAGCTCAGTTATCTGCAGCTTAACTCAGCTATTTTGATCGTAGGCATTTAATGATTTTTTTACACATTCCAGAATAACTTTCTTGGCTTTCTTCTACTGATCATCTCCCAAGATTATGTGATTGTAGGGGAAAAATGAATCTGTCAATGTCTTTTCTGAAAAAGACAAATAGGATTTCAGACTGACACAGAAACAAAGAAAATCCAAGATGCAGTACCTTGTAATACTTTCACTGTCACTTCCCTGATAACATATCTTAGAAAAACGAAGTTAGCCTTCTGTGATTCACATGCATTATTAATACAGCAAGGCAGTAGAATTACTTGCCATTAAAAAATTCTTCAATATGCGTGAAGGAAAAGTGACACATACTATCTCTCAATACTATTGATAGAGAAAACACATTCTGTGTTTGCCAGTCTGTGTATATATAGTCATTTTCCACAATAACTATTCACTCTTTTTCTTTACTGAGGCTTCACCTCAAAGAGGAAGAAAGTCCTGAAATAATGTTTTTATGACAAAGTGTATCATGTGTTAATTAATAAACTGAAACATAAAGCTACTGCTTTAAACCAAACCAAACCAAACCAAACCAAACCAAGAAAAAAAAACAAAACCAAGGCCAACAAACAAAAAAGAGCCTTGCATACATGGTAATGGCATTTTATACATTATTTTACATATTTATGTAAAAGAATATGTACATATTTATATACATACATGAAGTCAGATAAGTGATAAGCTACAAGAAAAAGCAAAGGCATAACAGGCACTTTTTGCTACTTTATGTATTTACAGCTGAATAAAGTGAACAATTATGAGGTGAAACCATGGAATCTAGATTACCATTTGTTATGAAATCAGTAGAAGAAAAATTTCTGGGAGCACTGGACAAATGTAATATAGCTTAAAATAAACCTTAGAGTACTACAAAAAGTTATAGGTCAGTTATGCTCACTGTTCTTCTCAGTCCTAGAAACTATTTTAACAATTCAAATTTGGAAAAATACAGCTTGATTAATGCAACAACTTTGTTGTTTTTTTGTATTTTAACAGTAAAGGTTATATCTTACTAATTCGTTTCTTTCATTGTAAATCAAGCTGCCAGAATGATGGAAAGTTGCAGTAAACATTGCTTGATAAGATTTTTTAAAGATTCATTGTGAGTCCATGTCAAAGACTAATGCTTAATGTGATTAATCATCTTGAAAGAGAAAAAAGGCTCATTGCAATGTGCTATATATTAGCTAAAGCACAGGAAGATGAAATAATTATGAACTAAAATATGTTCAGTAGACCATAAGAAGATAGCATAAGGATGTCAGCATTTAGTTTGCAAAAAGGATGCACAATAAAATTAGTCAATATACTGTTAGTTGTGCAGATCTGCATTATGTCATTTCCAAGGATCAAAATCCTTTTGTGACCATACTGCTGAAGCAACTGCAATACACCTGCTGGCACCTTCATGTCTTTGCCTTATTTCACTTGTCCTTGCCATGATAGACCCTGCACAAATCAAGTCTGCTATATTGTAATTAGTTTCCCATACATTTCTTTCCTTTAAGCATGGCACTGCTTCTAGTTTTTCCACTGCAACAGGGAGAAAGACTGGAAACCCTGAATAGTTGCTTCTGTTTTACCTTACTGCAGCTTTGATTTTTTTTTTTTTCCCCTGGCAAAATGTTGCAACAAAACAGAACACTGTGCAATCTGTGTGCAATCAATAAATATTAGGAGAGGAATTAATCTGTACTGGGATAGAGTTTTTCACACCATAAAGGTTCCCTTTGGGGAGATTTTCGTGCTTCTGTGCAAGAGTCTCCAACATAAGAGTAACAACCCTCAAGGGAAGTTCCAAACTCCTACTCTTGACGAAAGATCATATTATCTCTGCAGAAAAAGGAAAGCAAGCAGGAGAGTGTTAGTAAGAAAGAGGAAGATGTCTTCCCATCTTGCAGTATCCTGAATCCTTCTGATTCATTCTCTAATAGCTTTTATAATATTTTGAAACAAGACAGTATTAGAACATCAAAGACTGACCAATTAATGAAAAACGTAAAAGATGTTGCCCATTGTAGAAAGTATTTCATATACACTAAATGAAGAATTTCTGCTACTGGGGAAAATATCTGGTAATTGATAAGGACTGTTAGAAAGGTTAAATGCAGATACATTTTGCAGCACTAGCTACACGGTTCAAATTATGACAGATTATTTATTAGATTTCGCAACTGTCACAGAAAAATATGTAACAGTCATCGTGAAAGAAATCGAATGTGAGATAGATTTTTTTCCCAGATTTGTGTATTGTTAAATGAAAAAAAAAAATTCTACAATAAAATTACTGAATAGTCTATACTACTTACATTTGAAACTTAGGTGCTACATGTGTAAAAATGCCAATATGTTTGAAGGATTTTATGTACTGGTTAATAAGGTGCAATCTCACATTCAAGAAAAGTAAGCAATCAGCAATTTATTTTCCCTAGACTCTGCTTCAAAGTGGAATTAAATTAGAAACATAAGTGTCAAACTTTGATAACAAATGGATGCTTTAATATCTATTTTCTCTTCTAAAAGTAGAGATGATTCCTGTTAGAATTCTGCCAGTAAAAAAATTAATTCTTCTTTAGGCTAGAAAGGAAGAAAGTTTGTCTGTAATAGCTGATGATGAAAGTTCACAACTGAAACTAAGACTGAACCACACATCTGTAGCTTACATTGAGAAAACAAAATATAAAATTATTTTATTAAATCTGAATGTTTAAGAAATTCAATTTAATTTGGAAAGTGGATCATAATTTCTCTGGTGTGCACAAGGGTTTTTATGAGACCTGAAATAAGGTTTTCTCCCCTCCCCTGTCTCTCTGAAGGTTCTTTCCAATCCTATCATTCTATGACACTAGATTCTATGATCTTCTTTGGACAAAAAAAAAAAAAAAAGTAACCATAACAATTACTTTTAAAGAACTTACTGTGCATCTGTCTTGGTTTAGAGTGAGACAGATTGCTCTTTTACCACTTCCAAAAGGGGCAAAAGAAAAATGCTCACACAAAGGATTGGGATAGAATTGGAAAGTTTAAATGGAAATGCTATTCACAACTACATACAACAGTACACATCATATAAAATACACAAAATCCATAGCCTGGGTTTAAACACAGAACCCCATTAACACAAAGCTTCATACAAACCTCCCTTTAAACTAGACCAACAAACCCAATCCTTCGTGCCCCCCTTCCCCCCTCATATGCCCCATACCAAACCAATTTGATGCAGCAAAAATTCGGCTTGGCAGCTGCTCCAGGCCTAATTCAGAGCATTGCCAAGGCCAACACCAGGCCTCCCCTGCAAGAGATAACAGCCTGTGCATCCTCCTGGGAGGAGAGAGAGAGGGAAAGGGAAGAAAACTGAAATTACAGCCAGTTTTATAGGGATGCAGTACTCATGGGAATGAAATACACTTCCCAGCCCGCCTCCTGGACCTCTCTAACCTCTGGAGGTCTTTAACTTTGTGGTTTCTCAAAGGCATCCAGCCTCAAACTACCACAGCATCAAAGCTAATTGTGCTATAACTTTATGGGATTTGGTTTGGGGTTTTTTTTGTTTGTTTGTTTTTCTTGCCTCTATAGCCTGTTTAACATGTTAGCTGGGATGCTTTCCTAGAAACATTAAAAAAAAATCTTTCATGCAAAACATATTTTTCATAGTATTGGCTGTCGTGGGTTTGTGTTGAACTTCCACCAAATCACAGTCAATATTACACTTGCTATTTAATCTTTTAATATGTAAACATAAAGAGATCTTATTTTACACATGGAAAATACATATTTCATATGAAAATCATATTGGTTTTGAGTACTTTTGGATGCTTAGACAAAGTACTGAGACAGATTCTGTTGTAGATTAAAAAAAATATAAACCAAAACAGACTCAAAACAAAATCCAAACATTCTGATCTTTCCTTCTTTTAACTGGTGATAGATTATCAACAATATTCTGCAGGGTTTTGGATGCATTTTTCACTTATAAAAAGAACAAGAAAACAATGAATGATGTTTATTTGAAAGCTTACTTCTGGCTAGGAACAAAACCAGTATGTGGCAAATTCATCAAGGAGAAAATCAGCTTATCTAACTTCAGGAACCCACAATTCATATGTAGGCTAAGGTAAATGCTTTTCTGCTAGTAAGCAAATAAGGGAGGAAGTGAAAAGAAGTGTGAATTCAGTTGTTTTTTTGGAGTTCCTACAGCAAAGTATAAATTACTCCCTGAATTTTTCTTCTGTTATCTTCAGATGACTAATTAAGTCTAGATGTTTAATTTCTAAGGAATCAACCTACATAAATTGCTCCTGTTCCAGGATTTCTATGCTACGCCTTCCTGTCATATTTGTTGTCCAAAATAGACGTCTCTATTGCCTTATTTACAGTTTCATAGCAATGAAGAATGGTATAATTGAAGAAAAATACAGCTAAGTAAGTTCAATGCTGAAATACCTTACAGTACACTTACATACATACACAAATTTGTATTTAAGTGCAAGACTATTACCACTCCCTGTCCTTATATCAACCTTTGTTACACTTTACTCGCCTCTGCAGTTGAGGAGGATGGATGATAGAGTGGCTGTGGTAGGCACCTGGCATCCAGCCAGTCAACTACCACAAAACATTCCTACACAGCAAAGGTTTTGTAAAACTAATTTTCGTCTATGTTGCTCTTAAAAAGAAGTTGAAAAAAAGAAAACAAAGAAAACTAACCAACCAACCAACAACAAAGTATTCTACATGTACAAGAAATAATTCACCTAATGACTGAGATGCTGCATAGTCTAGTAGTTTCCTATAAAAAAAGGTTGCAATATTTCCTGTTATATAGACAAAAGGTAGTTTAAATTCCTTGTAAAGTAAAAACTGCTTTTGCATTTGCTGTAATACCCTTCTTCATATGTTATTTTTGTGAATGTATTTGTGCAGATTTGAATGAATGCATGTTGAGTACTAATGGACATCATCATAAAGTGATTGAAGGCAAAAGAATAACACCTTTATAGAAAGCTGTTACTTATTCTACCAAATTGGACACCATCACAAAACATGTTTGTAAGAGAAAGAGTTCTTTAACTGCAAAGCTAATGCTCAGATTTAATATATTTCCATTAGATTTATCATGTCCTGTGTGCACCAATAGGCTTTACTTCCATTCAACATTATTATCTGGGACTTCTGCCCACAGCTTCAATATTGAGGAGTGTCAGGCTCCCAGATCTTGCCTGAGCTCTATGATAAATAGTCCAGTTGTCAGTTCTCTCTGTTGCTGTCTCACATTTTCTTGACTTGTTGACTGGACATCCTGAATGAAACCTTGACCTACTTGTTTTCCTCATCCTGTCAAAGATTGCTAGACCACTGGTAGGAACCAACTTTATTTGTATACTCTCTGACTGTGTCGCTTCCAACTCCAGCCATTGCCTTTTCCCTTTATTGTGGTCAGCCTTAGCTACTGTCTTGTTTTCCCTTGTGGAGTAGTCTTATTCCTACTATATCCTCAGAATTCTGTCTCTTTATTTGCCTCATGGTCACATGCTAATATCTTCCCATTATAATCTTTCCATCTAGTCTAGAAGTTGGCACAGCAGTTACATTCAAACTTTCTATTATAAATTACAGTGTTATTTCTTCTCCCCACCTTCATTGTCTGAAAACTCACATAATCTTCAGATTCATCCTCGTTTTCACTCTGACCCTTTAAAAAGTATCCCTAAGGCACCATAAGCATGCACACAGTAGGAATAGACTTAATTTTTCCAGGGTTTTTAATGAAAACACCAGATTTACTATGGCTTGAATCTATCTAAGAGTAACAAAAGTAGATTTAATTTTACATTTCCATTGACATAATTTCTGAAATAACATAGCTGAGATATAGTACAAACATAATTTTAACATGACAATTTTTAACCTGCCTAATTTTTTTTTCTTTTGCCACTCAAAAATACAGCATTGATGTAGTTGTAAGCAAATACTTTGTCAGAAGAGAATTGTTTAAACCAGAGCATTTAAAAAGGAGCAGTTGTTGTGAGGGGAGTCTTATGAATGCCATGTTTGCAAGTTCTAATATTTGCATTGCATTTTAGTACTGTGTGCAGCAATCTGATCATCATATTGTAAACTGAAATTTTATGTTGAATTAAGTTAAGGGATTATATTTCTGCTTCATCACGCTTTCTCAGAGCTAGTATTTTCTCAAACAAATTTATGAGAAGCCTAAAGGTATTATCTAAATTTAGTTTCCTGCTGCATATTGTTTTCAATGGGATTAAAACAAATAAAGTTTATCCTGCAGTTTTTGAACCTTCCACTGAGCAGCAGTCACAGAATGGTAAGAGTTGGAAGGGACCTCTAGAGATCATCTAGTTCCATCCTCCTGATAACACAGGTTCATCTAGAGCAGACTGCACAGGAATGTATCCATCCAGGTGGGTTTTCAGTCTCTCTGGAGAAGGAGACTCCACAACCTCTCTGGGCAGCCTGTTCCAATTCTTTGTCATCTTCAAAGTAAAGAAGTTTGTCCTGATGTTCATATCGTGTCCATCTCCCCTTGTCGTCTCATTGGGCACCACTAAAAAGAGATTGACTCCACCCTCTTGACACCTGCCCTTTAGATACTGATAAGCATTGATAAGACATCTCTCAGTCTTCCCCAGGCTAAATAGCCCTAGATCTCTCAGCTTTCTGTCATAAAACAGATTCTACAGTTCTCTAATCATCTTCATGGCCCTAATAAATCTTGGGTAACAGAATGGACTAGATTGGGATTCACCTTTCCCTTCTCCCCTCCCCAGCCTTTCTTTGAGTTTTGATAATATGCTTTTTACTTTGGATGCGGAAGACTGTCAACAAAATTATCTGTAGTAGTGGCTTATCATTCAGACTTTATTTTTTCCTATGATTTTCCCCATATATTATTTACATGTAAAGTACTGATAGAACGACAGTGAGTTTAAACTTCAATGATTTTTTAATTTATTTGTCTAATTCAAAGTTTAGTGGTATTTAAGTCAAGAAAAGTATTTACCAGTACTGCTTATTTTTTTGACCTACTTTGGGCAGATGGTAGAGGCCACATACACACAATAAACAGAAATCACAACAGAAGAGAAACCAATGACGCTGGAAGAATGGCACTCAAGGGGACACTAAACACAAGCCTGGAATTAGAAGAGCAATGTTTTCATAACAGCAGCTTGTGCTTTCAGGTTTTGTGGTTTGTTGGTTTGGGTTTTTTGTTTTGTTTTGGGTAGGTTTTGTTTGGTTGGTTGGTTTGGTTTGTTTTTACTTACTGGCAACACTGTTAAAATACTAGCTTTAAAAAAAATCCAGGAAGAGTTTAAAACACTAACACACAGACAGAAATTCTTTCTTACTAATTTCACACTTTAAAAAGCTTGAAGAGATTATTTATCTTTTTTATTCTATTCCTTTTCCATTATTTTATCTACAAACTATAGCACTATGGCCTAAAAAAAATTAATAAAAGAAGACTCAGATATAATAATAATAACAACAGTAATAATAATAACATTATTAAAATAAACACACAAAAGAGCAAAAAAAAATACTGATTTTGGTCATTAGGACCAAAATTTTCAGAGAAAGAGTCTTTAGCTGGAGAGGAAAAGATATGCATTGATTTTTTTTTTTTTTTGTTCATATGTGTAAAAATGCACATATAGAGAGATTTAAAGAAAGAAAAAAAATACAAAAAGAAAACACATTAAATTACATCTCAGACAGATTGTGTTCCCTGTACATTTTGACTATATATGCTAGAACATGACTTCCATGTTACTCTTTTGTGCAACACACAACACATGTTGTTTTTCTCAACTATACTTCCACAGTTTAGATGACCCCTATCTTTATTTTCCCAGTGGAGATCACATCACTTGAAATGTCAGTATCTAATGATCAGAAGTATGGTATTTAATAACTGGTATGCCCAGACAAACAGTAGAAATAGAGATCCACATTTCAAAGTTTACTAGATGAGGAAGCAAGGGAGGCTGAGGAGCAGTTTGTTTCTGAGATTGCATAGATACAGCTGTTCCCATTCAATAATAAATTATGGTATTAAAAGCACTTCATCTGTCCTTGATAGAGGTGTAAAAGAAAAAAATCATGTTTCTAGGCATCAGTGCTGTAGAAGATTGAGGATAAGCTGGTATGTTTATTTTGACCTAAATAGCTAAGTGTAGATACATAGTGCATCTTCTGTGTAGATGCAGTATTTAAAAGGAATAAACACTAGGAAATGTCTTCAAACTGTTTAGTAGTAGCTATCAAAAGCAGCCCAGTAAACGGTTTTCTGCTGGTAGTGTTCTCTTAGATTTTTCAGTTAGCATTAGTGGGTACACACAGAGCTTCTTTTGCTGCTTTTATCATGGCTTGCAAATTAGATATAAGAATTATACATCCAGAGGAAACCAAATAATTTTTTTTCTCCAGTTGTCCTAAAACCAGCATAGCTTTGATCCTTCCTTTTTTCCTAATATTTGGGGAAAAAAAGGCTATTTTGTCTTCTTCAGTTAGATATTTGCTTTGCTGAGTATTTCTACTCACCTAGTTACAAGCAGCATATAAAAATATAATAAAAATCCAGCATAAATATGTAGAGAAAACTTTAATCTCAGACATGCTGTTCGCCATAGATTATCAAGTGATAGCTCTAATAAATCCAACTAAACATTGATGCTAATCAAAAGGCTCTTTGAAATGAATTCCTTTATTCACAGAACACCATATAGGCTGCTTCTGGGGCCTTAAGGAGTTATTCTATAAAATTATTCTGAAGGTATTTTCCATCTGACATTTTGGAGTTGGATAAGAAACAGTTTTCCTTCAAATGAGGGGTTTTGTTTGGTCTTTTGGGTTTTTTTTGGTTTGGGGTTTTTTTTTGTTTGGTTGATTGTTTAGTTTTGGCTGGGCTTTGTTTTAGTTTCTGTGGGGTTTTTTGGTTGATGTTTTGTTGTTGTTGGGTTTTTTAAACTTCTGTAATCTTCCAGAGAAGATAATATTTTATAGTATCTTCCACAGAAAGCAAGTAAGAACATAGATAATCCAGTAGCTTGTAGATTAGAGTACTAGGTCTTAATTGCTGAGGTACTAGTCTGACTACATGCACTTCACCTAATGCATTTTGTTGAGAATTTTCCACCTTCTGCAAGTAGTAAAATATTGTCTTTCCCTAGCTTTCCCTAGGCTGCTAGCAGGCTGTTCAAGGTTGAAACTTCCCCCATACCAAACAGGAGATAAGGGATCCGTGTTAGGAAGGGAGCAGGGAGATGAGAATAGGCTGGACAGCTTATGCTGTTCCTTTATAAAGGGGAGATGCATGCATTATGGAAATGAAATGACAAAATATTACACTTTCTGGTCTATCTCCTGGATCTATTTAGCCTCTGGAGGCCTGTACTCTATGGTTCTGAAAGGCACCCTGCCTCAAACCATGACAAATATTAACTGGACAAATGTTAGCACTTGTGTTTTCTGCAGCTAGAGTAAATATCATGTCTATCAGGGTTTCTTCGAAATGGATACCATTCCTATGAAGGAAGACTGAGACAGCTTGGGCTGCTTAGTCTTGAGAAGAGGCAGCTTACAGGGGATCTTATTAATGCCTATAAATATCTGAAGGGTGGGTGTCAAGACGAAGAAGACAGTCTCTTTTCAGTGGTGCCCAGTAATAGGACAAATAACAAAGGATATAAACTGGAATACAGGAAGACCCACAACAACATGAGGAGAAACTTCTTTATTGTGAGGGTGACAGAGAACTGGAACAGGCTGCCCAGAGATGTCTCCTTCCCTTGAGAGACTTTCAAAACCCACCTGGATGCATCCCTGTGTGGCCTGCCATAGGTGACATGCTTTGGCATGGGGGTTGCACTTGATGATCTCTAGAGGTCTTTTCCAAACCGTAGCATTTTATGATTCCATGGATAGTTCTAATGAAAATAGATGTCATGGGCATTGACAATTTCTAAAGTAGCTCAAAACTTTATGTAAAACATGCTTGTGTATTTACCAATAGAGGCCAAATTTTTACTTCAGGAAACATGTATATCTAGAAATAATTGACTTGCATGAAGATTGTATTATTTATTTATTTTTATTTACAGTAGCAATCCACTCTATTTACACTACACCGATGAAAGTCTGGAGTAGTGAGAAGTGCAGTCATGACCAATCTGGGCTTTGCATACTCTTTATTAGACATGTTTCCTACAGGGTGTTCAGTGTCTGAAGGTAGCCAAAAGCAACCCCCAACATTACTGCTGTTATCAACAACAGCAAAGTAGCAATATTTCATTATTAACGATGTGGGGAGAAAAACCCAAAATCAAAAGAACCTAAGCATATGCAAGAGCTACTTTAATATGTCCATGGGTAAAATAGAGATGTAACTGTTACAAAGACAAGTCAAGTATCTTGGAAAAGAAACTAAGCACACGTGAAATAGATGATTTGTTAAAAAGAAAATAATCAAGAAAATGAGGATGTAGCCAAAGTAAAAAAATACATGGTTTCAATCTGTGAGGAGATATTTCTCACAGATGTTACTGCTTACATGTATAACACAAGCATATTTGTTTAGCAGTTTTCATCATATATAGTGTTATGAATAGTAGAGATAAACAAAACATTGTTATATTGTAGCACCATGATATAAAATTAGTGCTAACATTAAAACAAACTTTTTTTGCTGAGTTTTAGAATTAGAAAAGAATTCTAAAGATTTAACTATGCAATATTATTTTAGAAAATAATTATAAAACTAAAGCCTTTCACAGACACATAATCCTGAAGAAGAGGTGAAAAAAAAGCAACATTTGTCCTTTTCTTTAAGAGTTTAGAGAGATAAAATATGAATAAAATGTGCTTAAGAAATACGTTATGAGAAGTGCATAAGTTGCATGTATTTTTCACAGATTTGCAATAAAATCATTATTTGAAGAAAATATATTGTTTTGCTGTAAAATAACTCAGTGCTTTAATAAGAACCCTTGGTGCCATGTAACACATGATGTAAATGTCTCTGAAGCAAGGACATTCTCTAAAGGACAACTGTACAGAGAGTTTGCTTGAAAGTGATTTGGGTGCAATCTTTCTTTGAGGCAGGTATTTATACAAATGTGTAAATGATTAAAAATACATATAAAACAGTATGTCTTCTGTTTGAAAAAACTATGTCTTACTACCTGTAAGTGGTAAGAGTGATATTTCACTTAACATTAATTTTCACTTCCTCTTTTGGTTATAACCTTCTGATGCTGGAAGCAATTTTCTAGTAGCATAGTGTGTATAACAAGTGTCTAACGTCAGCATTGCTCCCTGGGTTTTAACGTAAATCCAGTGTGCTTTAAGGATAAGAGAATACGTGTGGTGCAATTTTAGGTGCAGCTGAAAAAGAAATACATGGAAATCAAAATGATTCCATAAATAATGAAGACCACCAAATGACCAAGGCTGAAAGAAGGCATATTTGTGTTCTTTACTCTTACACACATGATGTAAATTGTGCTTAATAGTCTATGATCAACACAGTTCATTGCTCCAGAAACTTGACTTTCTTTTACTTCAACAAAGACACTCTAATTGAGTCATTCTGGTAATATCTGAAGCATATAGATTCACTTATAATAATGGCAATTTTCATCATTGTTAGAAGTACTCTGATTACAATAGGGCTAACAAAAGGAAAATCTTCCTGGAAAAAAATACTAAAAAGAAAGAGATAACAATGTTCCTTTCAAATTCTCATTCTTGAAAGGAATAAAAAAGTAGCAAAATAACCTGTCTGAACTGTCAACATTAATAAAAGAAATTTTGTATTCTGTTACAGCTGTTTCAGGACAGCCACTGAAGAACAGCAAAACCTTTCGGAAAGTTTTTCATAACACTGACAGTAATGTCACTTACATGAACTGGAAAAGAAATAAATATTTAGGTTCAAATTCAGAACTTTTTCTAACTATAATTAGCTTGCTGATCCAAGGATTTTTGATGTTGGATGTCTGATATTTCTAAGAATAACTGGAAATCTTTGGTAGATAGTGAACACACTAAATATATCTTTCCTTGATAGGTAACACACTAAACAAAGTATAAATTGCTTCAATACAGGCCAAAGACTTCAACTAAACTATTAAAAAATATATACTCTTTTCAGTGTCATCCAAATTATATTGAGAATATATTTTTTCCTTATTTTTGTTACTACTGCTGTTACTACAACAGTGAAATATCTAGAGTTAAAATATATCAAATAATATATGTTTTTTAAAAAAGTAATCAATACAATGCACAATAAATTCCATTATTGAGTGTAAAATTTTGAGAAAAAATAATAATAAAAAAATGAAAGTAAATATGTGATCTTAGAAACACAGTAATACGCAAGTGGTTATTACTCAGTCCAATAAAAGCTGTTTATATCTGATGATACTTACAGGTTTACTTCTTTGAGCATTTTAAATAGGTTTTGCCTGTTTTTTCTCATATCCCTATCAAATGCAAAATATTGTTTAACTAGTGTCAAAAAGCATATTAGTCGTCTTCCAGTTTTATATAATGAACTCTGATGCAGTTGAGAGTTACCAAGCTATTGTCAACCAGGTTTCTGAGAAAATTACAAGGTTAAGGGATCCTCCAAGTTTCTGAATAAATCATTCCTGTTTTGCTAAGTATGATAGAAAAAATATAAAAGAAAAAAAACAATCTCAACTTACAGGAAACAGAAAATTCAGGAAATAGACTACAGTGATATATATAACTGTACACAAATTTATAATTCCTGCATCTTAACATTAAGAGTTAACTTCATTAAGAAGGCTAAATACCAGGCTGCTCATCAAGCATAAATTAGCATATCAGAACCTGCATCTGCAGATACAGCAAAGATGTGTTTTACAGCATGACTTAGCCCTTTCAATATCTTCAGTAATACTCAAAATCTAAGTGTATTTGTCTACAATGCAATGTTTATATATAAGTTGCCTTAATTCAGTTGCCAAAACTTAATTATGCAAAACCATCTGAAATGTTCTATGACATTTAGAGCATCCACACAGGTCTGGAAAATATCAGATGGGGCATTTTTTCCCTTGCTCCAAGACACCAGACTAAGAACAAGAGGATAAGTCAATTTTCCTACTGCATCTCCAATATTCCTAAAAAATTGTGTTCTGGCAATTTGTGTCGGTGTGAGCTGAAATTCCCCCCCCACCGACAATAACCAGGCTAGCTCAGTCTGGAAGCAAATGAAAAACTGTATTTACAAGCAAAGTCTAAAATCTACAATGAAATGCAATGAATATGTACAAATATACAAAATTCACGACATTCACAAACATATATATAATCAACAGAAAAAGCACAATCGATCTCCCTTTGCTTCCCCCCAAGGGGACCCTTCCCAAAGGGGCCTCTCTCTCTCCCAGGAGCTTCCCCCCAGGCCCCCTGGACAGAGAAGCACAGTTAGTTAAGCAGAAAGTTGTTAACTTAGCTGCCAAGGTCAGTACGTGTTATCTTCAGCCAGAAGAGAAGAAGAAACAGCAGCCAGACAGCCCAGCAACTGCCCCCACTGCCGAACGCAGAATGTGCAGAATGCCTACTTTGTTTTGGGTAATAGTTCTTAAACATTTCTATCTATCCAATGGAAGTGTTTAGAACAATCGTTATTTTGCTTTCTTACACCCAATAGCGACTTATTTACACTCTTTCACTTTCTCTGTTCTGAACTTTGCAAGGAAAAATTAAAAAGTTTCAAACCATCACACAATTGAATTAAGTTTCTGATGAATATAGCAAACAATGTGTAGAGGAATTGTCATTCAACCAAATAAAAGTGTCTAATCTAAAGGTAAGGTAAGGAAAGGTACTCTGACTTGCATGAATGAGCTGAATGGATCTCTGACTTTGTGAGAACTTAGACTTCCGTGTAAACACCTACATGCAGATGCTTGGACTTAATATCTCATTTTGAAGACAAATACTACTTTTTGTAGGAGCTGATATAGAGAAATCTTGTGGTTTGAACCCCTGAATTTGACAAGAGCAGAAGTAAACCTTTTTTTTTCCCTTAAATGTCTACTACAGATATACTGCTTTTTTATTTTTTTCTTACAGAACTTGAGCTGTAATTATAGCCATAGCTTTCAGAATAGTTCCCAAATTCTACAACAGTAAATCTAATTGAATTCCTCACTGCAAAATCTGTTTAAGAAATTTTCACCTCCTCTCACTTCATTTTCTCAGCTCCCTATTTCTACAAATGCATTGACATTTGCTATTGGTGTAACTGCTGGAGTCATACTGTAAACCAGCTCCGTGATATGGTCTTCATTATAAAATAAGAAAGTAAAAATCATTTTCATTTCAGAGTAGAAAATTAATGTGAGACTGTATTATCAGTTATATTGTTCTGATGATTGTTCTTTTGTCTGTTATCTCTACTGCACAATGGTAACAGACAGTATGAAATTCCTTTCCTATAGTGACTTAGTTAAGCAGGCAGCAAATAAAAGAAAACATGCTGATCCCAAACTGTACACATTACTAATTAGTGTTCTGAGACAGAGAGCAAGCAAGGGAGCAGCTCCATTTATTTTTGTGTTCCTAACCTGAACCCAGAATGTATATGTTTAACCTAAATCAACCATTTCAACAAGTTTTATTACCATTAAATGTGTTCATTGGATAGAGTTAGTGATCTAAATAGACAGTTCAGACACTGGTCTGGGGGAGACATTAAAATACAAATATTTCAGTAACACAGAGTAGTGTGAAAGGGGGAAATATTAAGAAAATTATAGGCTCAGTGGTATGAAAAGTGAAAGAAGCAATGACTTTGAAAGCACAAGTGTGGAGTGAAACTGACAAGACGTTGTGGGAGAAGAGACATGAGAGCAGTGAACCACTCCTTACTGGCCAGGGAAGCCTTATTGGCTTCAGGCTGGCATGCTCTTTCCCAAGTGTGTCTTTCCATATACAATCCAGTGGACAACATTTGTTTCACCAACCATCCACCTTTCCCTTGCAGCTGGACACAGCAAAACGTTCTTGTATACGATTTGATTGCTTCAGTGAAGTGATCAAAGACAGCCAACATGGCTTCACTAAGGGCAAGTCCTTCCTGATGAACCTAGTGGCTTTCTATGATGGAGTGACTACATCAGTGGACAAGGGATGACCTATGAATGTCATCAATCTGGACATCTACAAGGCCTTTGACACAGTCCCCCACAATATCCTACTTGCCAAGACAGAGAGATACGGATTTGACTATTGAACTGTTCAGTGGCTAAAGAATTGTCTGGATTGTCTCATCCAGATAGTAGTGGTCAATGGCTTGAAGTCCAGATGGAGAACAGTGACAAGTGGTGTCCCTAATGGGTCTGTACTGGGACCTGTGCTGTTTAATATTCTTATCAATGATATAGACAGTGGGATCGAGTGCACCATCAGCAAGTTTGCAGATGACACCAAGCTGAGTGGTGCTGTTGATAGGCTAGAGGGACATCCCTCTGGACATCATCCAGAGGGACCTGGACAAGCTAGAGAGATGGGCCTAGGTAATCTCATGAGATTTGACAAGATCATGTGCAGGGTTCTGCACCTGCATAGGAACAGTCCTCGCTATCCATACAGGATGGGGATGAGGTGACAGAAAGCAGCCACACAGAAAAAGGACTTGGTAGTTCTGGTGGATAAGAAGCTGGACATGAGCCAACAGTGTGCCATTGCAGGCAGATCAAGAGAGGTGATTCTGCCACTTCACTCTGCTCTGGTAAGACTTCACCTGGAGAACTGCACCCAGCTCTGGTGCCCCCACCACGAGAATGACATGGACTTGATGGAGCAGGTCTGGAGAAGGGCCACAAAAATGATCAGGGGGCTAAAACACCTCTCCTATGAGAACAGGCTGAGGAAGCTGAGGTTGTTCAGTGTAGAGAAGACTCCAGGAAGACCTAATAGCAGCCCTTTAGTACCTGATGGGCATCTATAAGAAGGCTGGGAAGTGACTGTTTATAAAGGCCTGTAGTGATAGGATGAAGGGCAGTGGTTTGAAGTAAGACAAGAGTAGATTTAGGTTGGACATTAAAAGGAAGTTCTTCACTGTGAGGGCAGTGGAACACTGGAACATGGTTGCCCAGGGAGGTGGTTGAGGCCCCATCCTTGGAGGTATTCAAGGTCAGTCTTGACAGGGCTCTGGGCAACCTTGTCTAACAGAATATGTCCCTGCTTACTTCAGGGTGGTTGAACTAGATGGCCTCTGGAGGTTTCTTCCAACCCAAACAATTCCATGAATCTACAATATTCATTCTCACACACATGACCTTCAATAAACTGGGAAAAAAAGCCTCACCCTCATCTCACCCTACATGCTCATCTAGTTGGATGGGGCTGTTTTGGTGTATCTGATTTTTCTATTGGTGATTCAGGAGCAAGTAGGAGCAGAACATCTCACACTCATCTTGTAGGAAAACCTGCTCAAACATGTTTCTAGGCTTAATTACATTGTTGCCATCTTGGTGAAAAGCTCTTTTTCATGTGTGACAAAAAGGGAAAGGGACAGAGGTAGTGTCAGATGACTGAAAGCATATACAGAAACTGTCTGTGGTAATACTCTGTCTTTTTTTTTCCTTATGTATGTATTTCAATACACAAGTTCTTTTTTTGTTTTGTTTTTTAAAGAAGGAGATATAGAAAGGGCAATAAATCGTATAATGTGATGCTATATATAATTTAAACAGAGTCTTGTGTGTATTGAAGAATGATCCAAGACTTACTCATGAATTTTACTTTAACCTAATTAGTGTGAGTTTTATAATAGTTGGAGCAGATAAAGATTTTGTACTTTACATGAACATTCAAAGTACAAAATGGCTATATACTTCTTTAGATTTATGAAATGTAGGCTTATATGTTGTAATTCAGTAGAAGTTTTTAATGTTTCTTGTGAAAACATAAGTGGCTGAATACATTGAAGAATTTATTAACTGAGACTGATTCTCAGAAGACTTCGATCAGTAAGATCTACCAATGGAGCTGACAAATCTGTTCTGACATATTGCACAAACTTTTTCCTGGAATACACTAAGACTTGCTTTCAAAGCTTCTTGTAACATACAAGCTGACAAAATTTAAAAGGCCTAAGAACTCTACGAGATGGTCAGTTCTCATTTAAATGAACTACTTCATTCTATCCTTTTCTTATAATCATAATAAATCATGATTACTGTTAATAAACTGTTTAAAGCACTGTAGAAAATCACTGTTGTGCTATTCTTGTACTGCTCCTTTGCAGTAGAAGGTCCATTGTGAATTTTTTTTTCCGATAATTTTTTGTCATTGCTATCTGTGGAATAAAACATATCAAACACAATCTTCAGATGGACAGCATAGGAAATGGAAGGCCGTGGCAGGTGTTAGCTGAAAGACGGCTTTGGGACAGGAGAGAAGGTGTGTTTGGTTTCCCTATACTTTGTAATACCACTTTTCCAATTCAGAGCCAAGAATTAATTAGTTATTGTACTAGCACAAAATGGAAGAAAAGTGTCCTGATTTTGCTGGTACAGAATCACATGCCAGCCATGGGCTACAGGCCATTAGCAGTTCTGAGTCAGCCAGGACAGCTGACTTGAGTTAGCTCACAAGTGTATCCCATACTATGAACTTCATAATGAGTATAATGGAGGAACTTTGATGAGGAGATGGGAGGCTTCTGCTTGGGCTTCTCCTTATCCTATTCCTGAGGACTGCCTTCCTGAATATTGTGGCTGCTGCACTTTTGTTGGGCTGAATGTAAACGTATATATCTCATACTAACATTGGTACCAAATCAGCTATTTCATTAAATCTGTTTCACTTTGATCTGTGGCTCTTCTCTCCTTTTCCTGATTCCCCTTCTCTGCTAGGAAGGGGCCACTGAGTGATAGAATAACTGCTCTAGTTTAACTCCAGATATGGGGTAAATATAGAAAAAAAAAGGTAGCTGAGAATTTCCTATTCAGCCTTGATGTGCTAGGGTTGATCATAACAAAAATTCCTTCTTGGAATACTACTCTGGGGCTACTATCTGTTCTTTAGTAATCAATAGCAAAACATAAATAATAAAAACTTGCATTCAAGTACACTCCTGCAGTTGTAAGGACCTCCACAGGGCTCCTTATGAAGCAGTGGGTTTGTAATTCAACAATGTATTTCATAAATAATAAGTGGAAACTTTTCCATAGGGATGTCTACCTTAAGGCAAAAGACAAAAACATCTTAGAGTTTCCTATCTGACATTTCAGTCTGTATTGGCTTTAGTACTCAAATCCTTCCACTTCTACTGCTATTATAGAGCCACCTCTGCAGTGCTTAGTCATCAGCAGAAGACGTGAGTAGATCTGTAAGGGTAGTTTTCTGTAGCCTTAACACTCCAAATGTGCAGACTTACAAACAGTTTTCCAAGTAGATATGCCAGCTCTTAGCACTTTTCATCTCCAATCTTCTTCTGTCGTGTTTTTGTTGTAATGCATTCACCCTTTGAAATAAGCTGCAAGAATCACATTCAGAGTGTCAAGAAGAATAAGCAAACTTTCAGGCTTCACAATAATTGTATTTTCTATGACAGGCTTTGATGTCTTCTGAATTCACACCTATCTCTAATAAACACATCTAAGTAATAATAACCAAAAATAAATCTTACTCTTTCTTCTACTCGACATATTCTTTTTATCAGTCTAAAGTGGTATAAATATATTGATATTAATTCTCAGTTAAGGAAAGTACACAGGAAAAACAAAAACACAGAAGTGCAACATGGTTTTCTATCTTTGAAGAGCAAATTTCAAAAGGTAATAGAGAACCTAACTAATAAATCAACAATATGAAACAATGAAGACTTCTGCACAATTTGTTGAAAGAATTACCATGACAAGTATAGATAACATGTTGGAGAAATAGTGATAATAATAAATTTGCTGATGTCACATGCTGCAACAACTCAAAAAAATTTGCAATTAGAATCGATACTCAGTACAAAGTCCTGATTTTAACTTTTCTTTAGAATGCTCCTCTATTTTCACATATGAGAACTTTCACTAAGTATGGTTGTTACTTTACATATTTTCTCAGCATGCCTGTCATTTGCACCCCAGCCCTCCACAGCCTATCTGGGTAGTCTCATCCAGTGTTCCAGCACCCACCCTCATGGGAAAGAAGTTTTTCCTCATGTTCAGATGGAAATATTTTTTTGAGTCTAGACCAGTTTTTTTTTTTTTTTCTCCTAAAGTTTAGCATTATGGTATTTTATTTACTTTACAGATAATAAAGGCTTGCCCCAGGAAATGGTTTCAAAGACCTAAGGAAATGTTATTAAAGAAGGGCATAAAGATAAAATGTGCTATGAAAAAGGTAGGCAGGAACTACAAATAGTTTTCTACTTACTGTAAGGAGAAGAGTTTGAAATAGGTTTAAATTATAGTAAAAAAGGAAAAAATAAGACAAAAAATAAAATAAACAAACCACAACACCCCCAACACAAACAAAAATAAACACACACCCCCCCCAAAAAAAAAAAACCCAAACAAACAAACAAACAAACAAAAAACAAACAGAGGAAAATATTAAATGCTTCTTTCCCTGGAAGGATTTAAAAGATGTGTAGATCTGGTGCTGAGGGACATGGTTTAATGGTGACCTGGCAGTGCTGGGTTAATGGTTGTACTTGATCTTAAAGGTCTCTTCCAACCAAAATGATTCTATGATTCTATACACTCTGAAAATAAAAGTGCACCACTGTCTGTATTTTCAGGAAGAAAGAGTTAGTCATTTCCTCTAATGATGAACCCCCTCCTGAAAATACTTATTGTTAAATGTACAGTGTCTTTCTCTGAATTGGGCCACATGGTAGCATGCACGTGCATTCAGAAACATACGGTCTCTATTGCATGGACAATTCAAACAGGAAGAATCAATAATCCTGAATCAAACTAATGGAGAGTTCTGCCAAACATTATGCAAGCCTTGTTGAAGACTGTCCTCTGAGGACACCCTTTTACATTTTTTGTGAGGGAGTGTTGGTGTGAAAATGTCAGACATACTGTCGAGGAATAATCAAGAATGATTAGACTATAAAAGTGGTTCTAAAACTCTCTCTTTACCCTCTCAGCCGTGTGCCACATGGTGTACCTTTAAGGAATCTATAATCTAGATATTCTGCTGAAGGAAATTGCTAAACTGATAGTAAAAAAGCAAACCCCCTCCGTTCTATAGTGAGAAGAGAGCATCTTTATTAAGTATAAATGTATCTATAAAAGGAGATGATTCCTCCTAATAGCTGTAAATATTTTTAGATACCTACATAAAAATGCATTTCCTGAGATCCATTTACTGCTTAAACCTAGGTTTCTAGCACCATTTAAGACACTTAGGTAGTCCTCATGGCTTCTCTTCTGCCTTTTCAAAATCGTGTGTTTCTGAGTCTTATTTGCCAATCTTGGGCAGATGTCCTGGAGACTCTAATGTGCATTAGAAAGCTCAATGTGCCTACCTGAAGACAACTGAATTAAGCCTCTATGTGCCATATAGCCATGTGACGAGATGTAGTTGACTCCAAGAATGGACATTTCTCTTTATTAGTGAAAATCAAAGCCAAGAATGACCACACACAGTCATCCTTACTGGAGAAGTATTTTTTTAAAAAATAGGTATAAGTACTCTTAAAGAAAACCAAAACTTCCTCTGTTACTTATAAAATATTACTAGTAAAAATGAAAGTAATATGAAATGGAAATATAAATTAAACCACAAATGCACATTTATTCTTTACTCAAAATTAACAATCACGTATAGCCCTAAGGTAACGTCATTTGGAATGATGTAAGTTTAAAAGTGCATTTTAGTGGACTTGCTAACACAGAAAAATCTCTTCTTCTTTCTACACACAGATATCTACTAAATATGTTTGCTAAATGTAGGTTTGGATAAATGATGTGTCATAAATAGAAGTACAGTATAAAATCATTTAGGTGTACTATATCTTAACAAAGGTCACTTTAAAAGCTTTCAAGATAAAGAAGTAGTTCTCCAGTTTTGATCATAGTGAGGTAGTGGCTACTGCATTGACAAGTTTAGGAGGACTCTGAAGGAAAATCTTTGTGTCACAGTCTATGTATAATTTATATTCACAGATGGCAAGATGTGTGGTGTGACAAGTAGAAATAATCACTCTGTCATATTCACTAAGCCTATTCTTACAGATGTGATATGCACAATACATTTTTCAGCATTGTAAGGAAACAAAGGCTTTTTTTTTTTTTCCCTTCTCCTACTTTTGAAGAGAAACTTTGTCTGGTTTGCATTATAGATTCATCTTGCATTAGGAACTGAACTTTTTTGCTCCTTCTTGTTATGCCAGTGTTTTATTATTCAAATAAATTCTTGGTTTTCAGTCTCACAAATACTACTCTGTCTTAGACTTCTCCACAAAGGGCTGTCATCTACCAGCAGAAGAAAGACCTCTCCTTCAGAGAGGTGACCTCTGTGCTTGTACACACTGTACTTAAAACATGTTCTTCAAACATGTTCTTCACTATTCCTTGCATACACACAGCAAGTGTGAGGTTTGGTTTTTTTTTCAATTTTCATTTCATACACATACAGCAACTATTTTAAAGCTTCTTAACCTGTTACTTTCAGAGGCTAATGTTGTATCTCCATTATTTCTGAGAGTTGTAACAATGTCTGATTTTCCTTTGCCAAAATTTTGTCTTTTACCAGTAGAATTCATCTGCCTCCAGTCATACTACAACTACTGCAATAATAATTTAAAAATCTTATAATCTATTTGGCACTGACTAGTGCTGTATTTAGTGAGGTATAGTCAGCTGATACAAACTCAAATGGCTATAATCAGATGTAATATGATACAGGAGGGAACCTGGAGGAATAAAAACATCTTCATATTCAAGTGTCCTGGTTTAGAGCCAGACAGATCCTCTATTTCCCCAAAAGGGATAAAAGACACTTACACAAATGGATTGAAGAGTGATGGAATGTTAAAATGGAAAAGCAATTAGTGTGGTACAGAAAACTACAAGCATAGTGGCAAAGATATCCCAAAGTGTACAGAGTACCTTACACAATACCCAAAGGCTTCCCAACTCTTCCCTTCTCCCCACCTGAGGGTCTACTCAAAACCCCCAGGGCTCTTTCTTCACACCCCCCCACCCCCCCACCCCCCAGGCTAGTCTCAGGCTGGCCAGGTCTGAGACTGCCCCCACCTCCGTTCTCCTCCTGGCATTAGTCCTAGACAGGCCTAAGAGGCCTTGAGATACTCCCCCACCGTTAGCTGATAGAGAGCATCTCCCACAGGAGCAGAGAGGGAAGAAAGAAGAAGAGAATGACTTTGCAGATGGATTTATAGGGTGCAGGATTTATGGGTAGAAATACGCCGTTTCCTGTGTCCACCTTATTGGGCTGGACACTCAGGACACCAGAGGTGTAACTTATGTGGACGTAATAGGAGGCACCCAGCCTGAACTGCCACACCAAGTCAAACAATTAGCAAAACGTTCAGGTTTATCCGATAGTATTTAGACAATTGTGACATTCTTTGATTTCAGAAAAAGAACAATTTCTTAATATGAATTGTAGATTAGAAAGATCCACTTTACTTAAATATTTACAGCTCTACAAGTGATTTCACTGATTCATAAAAAATAAATAGGCAAGTTTTCAAAAGGTTTAGGCAATGGTCAGTCATCAAACAACGATCAAATCTTCTATGAAGTTATGAAACACTGGCCTGACAGACTACAGAGAACAATAAATATTTCTGGTTATTATAATAATACTTATATGCTACATAAAACATAAGAAGTTTTAGGTTTTAGCTACCGATGCTTTTTAGTTGCTCTATATTAATACTTAAATGCTGTTTGGGTAATTAATATCTAAACTGTCAAGAAATGGAGGAAAATGTCATAAGCCAGCAAACATTGCCATAGAAGTATATGCCCATAGGTTTGCCTGCCATTAACCAAAGTACTGCCCTCAGATCTCCACATTGCAAACATAGATAATCACCATAAAATAGTCTTTTGTGTTTACATTACTATATACTGTAGTATGCTCACTCAGAAGACTATTAACTGACTAGTGAATCATATCATATTGCATTATACTAATAAATTGCTCTTATGCATCCATCTTTTATCCACACATAGAAGTTGTTAGACATCCAGAAACATAATAAAGGCACACTGAGCCTTCATACACTGAAAAATAGTTGTATATACACACTGGAAAGTAGCAAAAATAGCATACTGCTATACTTCTTGGGACTCCAAATCAGGTTACATATTAATATTTATTGTTTTCATGACTATATTTTTTCTAATGAAATATGTATTTACTTCCTACTTTTGTATAACTTCAGTTTTCAACAGCTAGTGCTATTTGATATGTAATTTTTGATTTCTTATGACATGCAATAGTAGCAAATATAAACAGTTAAATACAATTTGAATGTCCTTCAATGTGTTTGATCTTCCTTATTTATAAATAGATCTGCTGCTAATTTCCCTGGAGACTTTCAAAACTCAACTGGACACATTCCTGAGCAAACCTGCTTTCACAGCGGGGTTGGACTAGATGATCCTAGAGGTCCCTTCCAATCCCTACCATTCTGTGATTCTATGATTCTGTAATTTCATTCTCTTATTAAATACTCAAAGATGAGCTATATAAATTTGCTTTCAGACAGGTAATTTAATTTGCTTTTCTATTATTGACCATTTTATTTCAATAGCATGACATTTTTTCCCCAGTTAATTTATGGTATTCTTTGTATTAAGATAATATAAAGATAATAGTTCATTTAATTAAACTGTTGTTTTGCAACTATTGGAATGCTATTTAAAAAGTCACATTTATTGTCTATATAATTTATTGACTTAATTTCTGATATAATAACTCTGTCTTTGACAGAAGCAGAAAAATGTCTGTAACACTGGATATAACTATTTATGAGTATTACAAAACTCAGAGCTGCCAATGATCTGGATGAAAAATGATGGTTCACGGTTCAAATCTTGTGTGTAGGAGGAAAAAAAGAGAAATACACTATTTCCACATAACACATGAAAATGCATTTTAATAGCAGGAATATATCAGGAGTGACAATGGAGTATTTGATTCTGTCCCAACAAAAGGGAAGGAGACATGAATCTCTCTAGGAGACAGAAGGAGGAATAGGAAACTCTGTGATGGGAGACCTAGAAGACCTTTGCTCCTGAGCCTAGAAGCACAGTCCAGTCCCATGTAAGCTGTATACAACAGACCTTCTACCTTTTTCTCCACCATTTAATGTTTTGGTAAATTTAGAAGAGATTCAACTACTATTCTGAAATGAATTAAAAAAAAAAATATTCAGACTAAAACACATATTCTGCTAACAGTAACTTTAGACAAGGAATCTGCTCACAGGCAGACTGAAACACACACACACACAAAAAAAAAAGTCTGACTGGCTTGCTGGAAGCCTTTTCTACCCTGGATTTCAGCCTAAGCTGTTATAACATTCTTATCCTTTTGCTTCTCAGAATAGGCATTGAATATATAATTTTCTTTACCAGATGCCTGCAGGTAGTGTGATAATCATAGAAGCAGTACATTGCCAGGTTGAAAAAGTGAGTGCACAGTGCAACTTACTGAGCTGGAGCAATGATCTTCACTGCTGCAAACACACATGCGATGAAGCTTGTGTTTAGCTATTTCATGAATACTTCCACCAACAGAAGCAGGTAAAGTTAGGCAATATGATTATACATTCTCTGATCCTTGCTGGAGGAAACAGGGCTTCTCTATGTATTTGTTGCATCATCAAAAGGTTTCAGTAAACTTGTGTCAAACATACAAGGCCATAGGTCAAGTGGTAGAAATGTAAAATAGAAAGCATGAGACTACTGAAAGTACTGAAACATGCCAACGGCTTTAGATTTCGACAGAGAATTTGCATTTTTATTAGTATCCAGTGAGCCAAAGTGAACAATGACTTTGGCAAATACACTGACTTTTGACAGCCAGTAATTCAGAGGAACAGAAGGCACCTGATGTAATGTTTAAGTATTTGCATTTTTTATGTACCTGTTTCTTTTATGGAACATAATGATGTTATGTGTCCTGCTGCAAAGAAAGATCAAGCAATGCTTTTAATACATCCAGAACCAGGTATTCTTTGTGCTGAAAAGTATCTTTCGGTCTAAAGATTACAGAGAAGCTCACTTTGAATGATTGGTATTTTTGCTTAAGCCAAATAGCATTAGCCACATTGGACTTAATCACCTAAAATTCAGTAAACATTGTAAAACCAGACCAGTTCAAGACTGTCTAAACATGTACTAAATTTATTAAGCACGTGATCATTCTACACACATAAGCACATGATCCTTTTCTTCTACACCATTAAAGTGTCTGTTCTAAGAAGGCAGGAGTCTATGTCCCTCTCTTTTCAGAAAATGGAGCATATGTAGATAGGTACATGAACTCTGCTCAAGGGTGATAGTGACTTTTTATATAAAACTAAGTGCCTAGATCATGGAATCGTAGAATGGTAGGGATTGGAAGAGACTTCTGGAGATCATCTAGTCAAACTCCCTTGTTAATGCAGGAATGCATACAGCAGGATGCACAGGACCATGTCCAGATGGTTTTTGAAAGCCATTAGAGAAGAAGACTAAACAAAACTATAAAGTGGGATTCTTCCTGTCTTGTGGTCTATGCTCTTTTTTCATTCAGAACATCTTTTTCAAACTTATCCAAGCTACCGTTAGCTTGGACCACAAGACCTTCTGTTTCTGAAGTGAGATCTGTAACTGCTAAACTGTTATTTTGAAATGGTAGTGATTGAAGCTGAGAATACTTCTGACTGTTCCCTTACATCATCAGTTCAGGAGAGTACATTGCCCACAGACTGTTACGTCTTGTATCTTCAGAGGGGAAAGATTATCCTTTAAAATAGCTACATGGGATTGACCTCAAAATTCTATGTATCTCTCTGCACACATACACCATGTCAAGGTAGAGGCCAGTGAGAAGTGGAGTCTCTCAGGGATCAGTGCTGGGACCAGTCTTGTTTAACATCTTTGTTGGTGACATAGACAGAGGCATTGAGTGCACCCTCAGCAAGTTTGCTGATGACACCAAGCTGTGTGGTGTAGCAGACATGCTGGAGGGAAGGGATGTCATCCAGAGGGACCCTGACAGGCTGGAGAGCTGGGCCCATGACAACCTCATGAGGTTCAACAAGACCAAATGCAAGGTCCTGCATCTGGGTCGGGGCAATCCCAAGCACCAATATAGGCTGGGCAGTGACTGGCTTGAGAGCAGCCCTGAAGAAAGGGACTTGGGGGTGCTGGTGGACGAGCAGCTTAACATGAGCCACCAGTGTGCACTTGCAGCCCAGAAAGCCAACCAGATCCTGAGCTGCATCAAGAGAAGCATAACCAGCAGGTCAAGGGAAGTGATTCTCCCCCTCTACACTGCTCTGGTGAGACCCCACCTTGAGTACTGCATCCAGTTCTGGAGCCCCTATTACAAGAAGGATCTGGAGGTGCTGGAACATGTCCAGAGAAGGGCCACCAGGATGATCAGAGGGCTGGAACACCTCTCCTATGGAGACAGACTGAGAGAGTTGGGGCTGTTCAGTCTGGAGAAGAGAAGGCTCCAAGGAGACCTTCTTGTGGCCTTCCAGTATCTGAAGGGGGCCTACAAGAAAGCTGGGGAGGGACTTTTTGGGATATCAGGTAGTGATAGGACTAGGGGAAATGGAACAAAAATAGAAGTGGGTAGATTCAGATTGGATGTTAAGAAGAAGTTTTACACCATGAGGGTGGTGAGACACTGGAAGAGGTTGCCCAGGGAGGTGGTGGAAGCCTCATCCCTGGAGGTTTTTAAGGCCAGGCTGGATGTGACTCTTGGCAACCTGATCTAGTGTGAGGTGTCCCTGCCCATGGCAGGGGAGTTGGAATTAGATGATCCTTGAGGTTCCTTCCAACCCTAACAACTCTATGATTCAACTTTCTAATGTCAGCTCTTACCTGCCATTTACTCTTCTGGGTTTCAAATTCACACCTTTTTTCTCCTATATCTTGTCACTTTTGAGGTACTGGATTTGATTCTCCAAATCTCATTGCTGTTGTTCCTCCCAGAGTCATATTCACCATATAATCCCTGATCTCTAGCTTAAAAAAGAATTTCCTCTTCAACAAAATAATTCTACACTGTGACAAGATAGGAAAATGCATTGTATCACAGACTTAAGGTCAAAAGGAACCATTAGATCCTTTGACTTGATCTCCTACATAGCAGAGGTTATTTCATTGTGTTGTGTTTTCCTTCTGTGGATATTTTCTTAGTTTTATAAACTTCAGCCCTAATCTTCATGTCTCTATAATGTTTGGTGTTTTGTTTTTTTTTTAACATGCTTTACCTGGTGCAAAATCTTCAAACGGTCTATTATTTTTCACTTGTTTTATCCATAAAAGTGTAAGTGTGGAATTGGCAGATTTTTTTTATTGTGCTCATTTGTCTGTAGAGGTTTCAAAAGTTTAGTAATCTACACTACTCTTTGAAACCTTGTCCTGGTTTTGGCTGTAATTTTCCTTCTTAGTAGCTAGGATAGTTCCATGGTTTGGATTCAGTATCAGAAGAACATATAATATATACTAATGCTTTCAGTCATTGCTAGGAAACCAGGGATTTTTTGCTTCCCATGTTTTACTAGTGTGCAGGAGCGCAAGAAGCTGGTGAGAGGGAACACAGCCAGGACGGCTGACATGAACTTGTTAAAGGGGTATTCCACACCATATAATGCTATGCCCAGTGTATAAATGGGGGAAGATGGTGGGGAGGGCTTGATCACTGCTTAGGCATTGGTCAGTGAGTAAGTATGTCACTTGTCTTTTCTTGGGTTTTTATTCCTCTCTCTCTTTTTGTTATCTTTCCATTGTAATTATTGCTATAAAATACTTTACTACTATCATTATTTATTTTATTTAATTGCATCTTTATTTTGTCTTACCTTTCTTATCTCAACCCAGAGATTTTAGAGTTTTTTTTCCAGTTCTTCTCCCCATCTCACTAGGAGAGCGAAGGACTGAGCAAGTGGCTGTGTGGTGTTTACTTTCTGGCTGAGGTTAAACCACAACACAGTTAAAGGACAAAATTCTAATCAATAGAATCTTTCCTTGGGTGCTAGGCATAAAGGACATATTGAGAAATAACTGAAAAAGAAATCCACAGTTTTAAAGTCAGAAGGAATAAAGCAGCTAATCACTTTTTTCTTTCAGTCCACCCACACAATATCTAAAGACAGCTATAACAGTAAATGTCTGCAAGCTTTTCAGATGAGTTATAAAACAACTGTGAACAGTAAGGAAGGCTTTTGTAATATTTCTGTTCTTTTCAATGCTACAATAGCATTAGTAAAAATATGGAGAAAAATATAATTTTGAAACTCTTCACAGGATCACAGGATGTTAGGAGCTGGAAGGGACCTCCAAAGATCATCAAGTCCAACCCTCCCTGCCAGAGCAGGACCATAGAATCCAGCACAGGTCACACAGGAACACATCCAGATGGGTCTGGAAAGTCTCCAGAGAAGGAGACTCCACAACCTCCCCAGGCAGCCTGTTCCAGTGCTCTGTGACCCTAACAGTAAAGAAGTTCCCCCTCATGCTGAGGTGAAACCCCTGGTGCTGTTGTTTATATCCATTACCTCTAGTCCTATCGCAGGGTGCAACAGAGAAGAGCCTGTCCCTCCCTCTTGACACCCAGCCCTCAGATATTTATAAACATTTATCACCTGTTTTTGAGTTCTTTCCCATAATATATTGATTGCAAAGTACATATTTCATACCTTCAGAGTGCAAAGTGCCATTGTTTTATAAATGTATGTAGTCAGAAATACTTTCATATTAACAGGACTCTAGCATATGCTTTAACTTATATTTTAACACATAATCCAATTAACATGAGTGAATGTGGTAGTAATGTACTATGAGCTGAGAACAAGTAAAACAAAATTAGACTTTTTTCTAACTCTCAAAATTTAACATATTGAAAACACTAGTTCCAGAAAATGTATATGGATTTTCTAGAATTAAATCAATATGCATGCATAGCATATATGCATAAAGTGAAGTTTCTAAACATATTCATGTAATAAAGACTATAGGATTATGTCGTCTGTAAACACACATTCTTGAAACAGGAATGATATCTATCATAAACCAAAAATAATACAATAGTCTTTTAATAGTCTTTTATCACATGGTAGCTTTTGTAATATTATATGGAAGGGACTTTTTAGGGTGTCAGGTAGTGATAGAACTGGGGGAATGGAGCAAAAATAGAATGGGTAGATTCAGATTGGATGTTAGGAAGAAATCTAGCACAGGTCACACAGGAACACATCCAGATGGATCTGGAAAGTCTCCAGAGAAGGAGACTCCACAACCTCCCCAGGCAGCCTGTTCCAGTGCTCTGTGACCCTCACAGTAAAGAAGTTCCCTCTCATGCTGAGGTGAAACCCCTGGTGATGTTGTTTATATCCATTACCCCTAGTCCTATCGCAGGGTGCAACAGAGAAGAGCCTGTCCCTCCCTCTTGACACACAGCCCAGGGAGGTGGTAGAAGCCCCATCCCTGGAGATTTTTAAGGCCAGGGAACCTGATCTAGAGGGAGGTGTCCCTTCCCATGGCAGGGAGGTTGGAATTAGATGATCCTTGAGGTCCCTTCCAATCCTAACAATTCTATGATTCTATGATATTCCTATTTTTTGGCAGCAAATGCTGCTTTGCATCCTGGTCTGGACAAAACAGAAACAGATTTTGTAGCTCAGTGATATAAAACTTCAAAATTCTTAAAATATGTATGGTGAAATACACCTAGAAATTACTGTGGATTTGGTATAATAAATGCTGGAATGGGTCATTAGATTTTTTTCTATACTTGAGCAGTCATCAAGCAAACAATCACATTTCTAAGCAAGTGTTTCAAGTCAGTGTTTCAATTTGACTTTAGTCTTCTTGCTTTCAAATGAAGAATTTTAAATCAAGGATTCTAAGTGCTTCAGTTGTATGTCTGTGTAGTGCTTTATTAAATAAGGACTTAAGAAACTGTATTTTGACCTTTTCACATTTGCTTCTCTAAATATATTCAGGAATTTAAGGGAAATCACATTTAATAGTCACAGGTTCTAGGAAGCAAGTCTTGGTGTCTGAGTAATTTTGTATCTTAGTATTTAATGTAGTAGTGTCTTATGTTTCACTGCTGGATAATGGTGAATCGTCCCTACCAAGCATTATGAGAGACAAGCCATCATTTTGAATCTGTATCTCACATAAAAAGAATGAAGAATGTTATCCCTTTTACTCAGAAATTACATTTGTGAGAGTTTTGTGGAGTACCTTTATGTCAATAAAGAAAACAAGCTTGTTTTGGTGTTTTGTGTTTGTGTGTGTGGTCAGGTTTTTTTTCCAGCTACATTTCATGGTATCCTGAGGAAGAAATTGGAAATTATTCAGGCAAGTCTTTGAATTGTTTGCTTTTTTTCTGTTTTCTAAGAGGAACCCAAAGGATTGCTAAAGGATTACTGTTAGTCATCTGGAGTTAACTGAGTGGATTCACCTCTGATTGCTGTTCTTCATATTCAGTAATCATTTTCAAACACAAATTTGACATTGGACTATTAATCCACTCTTGCGTTTATATTTGACAGAGGTGCTGGAATAACTTCTTATCAAGATGGTAAGGTTCTACTAATGCAAATAGTTCAAGATAAAATGATGAGGTTGTCTTCCTTTTGCCTGGATTCATTTGCAGCTATGTAAGACTAATTTGCAGGAACATCACAAGAAAGTTGATTTTCGTATCTATAAGAATCTCTCAGAACTATACCCATGGTCAAGAAAGTTCAAAATATACAAAGAAAATATAAGGAAAAAGGAACAGGTGTAAGAGAAAAAAAATATATATATATTTCTCTGGATCTTTATAGTTAGGTAACCAACCATAACTGTGACCATACTTCAGTGAAAGGCAAATATATGGAGAATTCCAAGGGGTTTTCATGTGCTGAACACAAACACACATATATAGACCCTTTGATATCTTTTAATATATATTCCTTTAAGACTAAGGAGATATGGAAGGATACATTCAAACTGGTATCCAATGCAGAAACTGACTTGATACATAGAGGATGCTAAAGATGATTAAGAGAAATTCTAAAAGACACACATACAGAAGAGGGGAAAAAAAATATCCAGGTCAAACAAAACTAAACAACATTTATTTTATTTTTTTCATTTTCACTTTTTTTCTTTTATTTTCTATCATTTTTAGTAGACACAAAAGTTATTGTAGTCTTTTAAAAATCATCAGAAAACTGAGAAATGACTTGGTAGACTCAACAACTTTTTCACTGGATAGCTACTCATAAGTATGCATGAAAGCAACAAAGGAAAGACATGGTCACAACAGCTTTGGAAAAATACAGCCACAGCAACTTAGGTGAAAGGTTATGCAGACGCAAGTGAAAAACAAATCATTGAATTGCAAATAGCATGGTCCTTAGCATTACAGAGATTAAGGCATCTGTGACACTGGGCAACAATCCACCACTTGATTTTCCCCAAGAAGTCACTGTTGTTCAGGATACTGGTCACAGAAACTGTTCTCACAGGACATAGAGTTGCAACCCAGGCTGTCATCCAGGCCACTCTGTGTAATGTGCTCTAGGCCACTTCAGGGGTGAGAGATCACTTTGGATGTATTGCAGGCTCTTTATGCTGTTACCAACACACAACAACACAAATATAAATATACAAAAACTAACACTGTAGCAGATATAAACAGTATTAAAATAGGATGTGATGCTAAACATAATAGTCAAGTAGATGATGGCAGCCATCTGACAAAGATGCAATAACAATGGGTGATGTACATAAGGGGAGCTATGTATGTGCTATTTACTAAATTAGTGTTTGTGCAGGTAGTCATTCCAGCATGATGGATGACTTGATATATGATTATACACTGCTGCTACAATTCATTCATCAACTTCTGTGACACTTGCCAGGAAGAAGAATTTTGAGTACACATTCCTACACAGCTCCCACTTGTTCAAGAAAGTCCCATTGTATTCTGCTCCTAATTACTGATGGATTCTGTTGTTCTATGGTTTCAATAAAGCATCTGATTATTATCTACCACCACTCTACTGACATTCTCACAGTCCATGTGTAGGGTAAGCTAAAATTACACCTGTAGGCAATGCACCTGTAGAGCTGCTACCATTATTAAGTGCTGCTGTGGAATATTCTAAGAGTTCACATGCACGTTATTACTAGGGCACAGTCCTCATAGCTTGACAATGGGTAGGTGACACATCCATTGCCATGGCTGACATTTTTCACACCCTTCATGCCTATTAAAGGGCCAGAACTATCTGATCACTTTCTTATTGTGTGGCTTGCCAACCTCCTGATATATTATATAGGGAAAAATAATATCTATAAATAATATCTGTGCAGATTGGTATGGGGAGATCTGTTACTTTATTTCTCATATTTGTTTCCTTCCTGGCAGTGATGCCTCCAATCTATTCTGTATAAGGTTGCTCACATTTTCTGCTTCTCTGTGCATTTTCAATGCCTTGCTCGCATTGACCTCACAAGTTTTATCTATTCTAGGCAATTAAAGTGTCTTCAGCCATGCTCTTACATCTTGAGGTGAAGCCAATGAATTTATCTTACTTTTTGGCAACAATATATTATTTATTTCTTGTTATTCTGTCGATTTTCAGTGAGAATAATGAATCATTTTTGTACTTCATAGCATATGCTTTTTCCTCAACTCCACACCCTCTGGAATGTCCTTTCTGATTCCTTAGTACAAGACGTGCTGAACTTCTTCAAAGCTGAGAACGTCTTGTAGAGTATCAAACTTGTAATATGAAATATGGCTGAGAAGTATGGTCTAGCTTCAGGGACAAAGATGAGGGAGGGAGGGCAGAAAAGACAGAAAATAGAGGACAGGTGACTTTTCACACCATTTGATTAAAAGGAGGCTTATTATTCTTGATACCACATATGGAAAATTAATCACCCTTACAGTTACAAGTGATGTGTTGGGACAGACCTCAGAATTGACAGCTATGATAAAGACATTTCAAAATTCATTTAGCACAAATATAGTGAGGTCATAGGATGTAATTTCAGACAGTAGTAGCTTATACTAGTTTTTATCTTTTTTTCAGAGAAGTCCTTGCAATTCCTCTTTTTGCTTATTCCCAGTGGTTCAGTTTGTTATGTCTCAGTTTTTATTAGCAAGACCAGCCTTCAGGAATATCATATGCCAGAGAGCATAGGAAAATGCTCGAGCAAGGAAGATGTGCCCTTGTTGGAAGTGGATTAAGTTGGAAAAGCAAACTGGACATTAATACTTAAGCAAAACAAGTTGATGAGCCCTGATGAAATACAACCACAAGTGCCAAAGGGGCTCGCAGATATTGTGAGGCTACTTTCAGTAGTCTTTGCACAATCACAGTGACTGCAAAAAATGCATGAAGACTGGAGGAAAGAAATACTATTTCTGTCTTCAAGAATGGTGAAAAGGAGGACCCAAGGAACTACAAGCCAATCAGCCCTACCTTGACCCTTAGAGTGATGGTATTGCAGCTAATTCTGGAACTCATTTCCAGGCACATTAAGGACAAGAAAGTCATCAGGAGCAGTAAGCATGGCCCTATGGTTAACACTTGATCAACCTGATAAATTTCTGTGATTAAATGGCTTGCCTGATATATGAGAAGAGAGCAGTGGATATTGTCTACCAAGATTTCAGTAAGGCCTATGACACTGGACTCTATAAGATCCTCACAGAGAAGGTGTTGATGTACAGATGGATGAGCAGACACTGTGATGCATAGAAAACTGGATAAATAGCTTTGCCCAAAGGGTGGTGATCAGTAGAACAAAGTCTAGTTGGAGGCCAGTAACAAGTAGTGTACTCCAGAAGTCTGTGATCCAGTCCTGTTTAACTTCCAACTTCACTGTTCTGTGATATTTAACATAATTATTCAATCAGAAATCCAAGGATGTTTGCTTCCAAACTCAAACATTTTGCAGAATCACTAGATATGTTGAGATAGTTTGCAGTTAAAGTGAATAAAAAAACCCCAACAATGCAACAAGAAGACAAAAAAAAACCCCACCAAAACAATCCAAACAAAACCCAACCAACCAAAAAATGCAAACCAAACCAAAACCCAAAAGAACCCCTTCATTATACAGAAGCTTATACAGAGCATTGTGTAATAGGTATTCTTCTTAATTTGACATTTCATTAACTGATTACTTCATCACTTGACATTATGCAAGACAGCCTTAAGAGGGTTTTCTGAAAGCTCATAGTTGTTTTCTCCATCATAAAATGTTCCAGTCAGTAACTTCTATGGTTGCTTAAATTTTTTATAATCCAATACTTCACTCCTAATTATATGTAACAGCAAAGCAAAGAAAACAAGGGTAGCAGAAGCGTGAACTAAATAAGGAAATTCACATGAATCACACTATGAAGCTGTCATATACATTTTCTAAGTTAGAAAATACTTAGTTTGGGTTCAACTTTATGATAATGTACAAAGTAAATCTGACATACCATGAAGTGACTCCATTTCTTGTAATTTTTATTTTTGTTTTTGTTTGTTTGTTTTTAGTGAGGGTTGAGTAATAATAATTGCAATAATTGTGGGGTTTGTATTTCTTAGTGCTTTCACCAGAGGCTTTCAGAAGTTTTAGTGACTGTTGATTAATACACTTTTTAGGAAACTACTATCTCATTTTGCAGATGGAGGAATTATGGTCCAGAGTGTTTTGCTTTTTAAGACTTATACAGAAAATCTGTGAAAATGCTATGAACAAAATTCAGATGCTCTTGGTGAAACTAACTTAGCCTTTTGTAGTAAAATATAAACATCTTGTAAAACTTGGTTGGTTGGATCAAAATTTCAAACTCCAACTGCTAAAACTGTACTTTCACCAAGTTAATTTTTCAGTACATATATATATACACAAAATAGAAATTCAGCTCTTAATGGTAGCATTAAAACATCAGAATTCAGGACTCAATCCCTAAATTTTATGTGTTGAAATACATACTAATATCTGCAACAAGAGTGAATCTGCTTGTTCCTGGAAGGAGTAAGCTGAAAAAGGATCCATACTCAGAAGCAGTCAAAAATACCAGATGGAGTAATAGAAGTGATAAGGAAAGGACTTGGAGAATATTGTTATGCCACTATACATATTTGTGGTTAGCCATATTTTGCTTACAGAAAGCAGACCTACTCTCTTTCTCCTCTTTCTATAGCTGAAGAATGCATATAAGATTTGGAAAAGGTGCACAGAAAAACAAGTATTACCTAAGAGAGATAAAAAAAAAAGAGAAAAAAAAGAGATGTCTTTAAAACGGTGTATGGCATGAGGAAGACAGTTGTTTACTGCCTTTCCCAAATTCCAAATTAGGAAACATTGAATGAAACTAGGAGATGGTATATACAAAATAAACGTAAGGAAGTGACTCTATGAAATGTACACTTCAATGACATAACTTCTTCCCACGGCAACCTGATGAGTTTCAAAAAGCTTAATGGACTTTCAGAAAATGATGGACTAGTCTGAGTAAAAGTAATCCACCACGAGATACTAAAAACTTTTAAAGTTTTCTTTGATGAGTTCTTCAAAAGCAGATTTTTGGAAGCTGGGAAACTATTTGTGAGAAGTATCACCAAGTGCTTATCTTATCCTTATACTCAGTTCATATATACTCCTATCCCTGTTATGGTCACTTTTGGAGATGGGACTAAACTAGACAAACCTTTGGAAGGATCTCTTATGTCCATTCTTAAGCTATGGTGTACTTTTCTGCTCTTAAGCTTGAACATTGAACTGTTTGATAAACAAACACAGAATATGGCAACACCACAGTGATGGTAACTCTTACCACAGTGTCTTCAAAATCTAAAAAGGTTTAAATTCGTGTTTTTAAATACTGTATTTTTTTGTATTCTGATAAGATTTTTAAAACTTTGTGAGAAATAGCCTCATGATGTTTGGATTTAATTTATAATTGTATGAGATAAACTCACGTTTTTAATAATTAACATTTCATAAAGACTACACATAAATATCTCAAAACACCTTTATAAGAATTTTTTTTAATGCAAATCATTAAATCCATCCTGCAACATAGAAAAAAAGAGACACAGAAATTTTCATTTGCACATGATCACAGAGGAAATACAATAAAAATGGAAAATTTGAGAAATGAGTAGTTCTCTTTTATTTAAAACAGATAAATAAATAAATAAAACCCATTAACAAACAGACACAATTTTCCCTGAAGAGTTTAAATACTGATCCTAGAAAAATGCAGATCATCCTTACAGTGCAAATCAGATTCAGTGATGACAATATTTTTACTATTTTGAAGTACTTCAGAATGCTTAAATGTGTAGCAGTAGCTGTGGATTATACTGTTGTTATGATGATAATGATGATGATTATTATTATGATTATCATTATTACCGTTGAAATTATTTTATGAAGGAAAATATACTGAATGTGAATATTTCTGCAATGATACTAAATTGCCCAGAATTTAAAAGAATTTTTACAATTACTATTGTGAGAATGTAAAAGCACTATCTGTGCACTTTGGAGGTGCACTTTTATTTCTGGGTGCTTGTATGAAAGCAGATTTCTCTGAATCTCCTCATTTGTTCCCAGGATGGCCAGCAGGATTAATTAATAATAGAGTGACATACCTGACCCTCAAACTGCCTCACCAAGGAGTATTTCAGACTACAGGGTTCATTTAACTTTAAAAGTCTTTTGATCATTTTCATTGTTTTTGTTAATTCAGAAACTCTTGAGATGAAATTTTGATTTTTTAAATTTTTTTTTTGTTTTAATTTACATGTGCTTCTGCTTCTCTTTCTAATGGTCAATTTGCTCTATTTCTGAGGCCAGAAAGTCTTTGATGCTACTTTAATTTGTGTGTGTGTTTGTATATGTGTTTGGGTTTTGTTTGTTTGTTTGTTTTGTTGGTGATATTTGTTTCATTTAGATTTGGTTTGGTTTGAGGATTTTCATGATTAACATATAAGTCACAATTCGTTGCCCAACTTAAACCCCACAAATGTTGGGTAAATAATAAAAAACACTTCCCTGCAGCCCTAATAAGGTAATTTATACTATCACAATGTAACCCATCCTACCTGTCTTAGATACCTATTTTTGAAAGTGATTAATTAAATTTTGGATGTAATTACTTGTCTCTATTGATTATTGAGGAAGCTTGGTGACTAGATGTGATGAGTAGAATTAATTTCATTTGATTTTAATCATCTGTACTATATATGTTTACATCTGAGGTAACCTTTGGAAATTCCTTTGTGATAAGTGAAATTAAAGAAACATTTTTAGGGAAAGTTCACCTGTCAGTTTAATTATCTGTAGTGGGTTTCACTGTAATAGAATTAATGTTCATCATAGCGGCTAGTATGCAGCTTTGTCTTAGATTTGAGACCAAAACAATGTTGAAAACACACCCATGCTTTAGCTATTGCTGAGCAATTCTTACCCAGCATCAAGGCTTTTGCTGTTTCCCACAACCACCAGTGAGAAGGATGGGGATGCACAGAAAGTTGAGACGAGACACATCTGGGACAGCTGACCCCAGAGGACCAAAGGGATATCACAAAACCTCTCATGATTTTTATATCATATCCCAGGTTGCCCCTGCCTGCTAAGTGACATTTGGCATGGGAGGAAAGTTGAGTAATGGAGGCATATATGTTTAACATGTACTTGATTTTCCTCATTAGCATATTGGGGGGAGAGCGGATCAACTTTACTATTAACATTGCAGTTAATTAAGCAAAGGTCCTCATTCTGGGACCCTGACCTTCCAAATCTGCTTTGAAGGTGGGTGTTTATGTTACTTTAGCCCTGCTTCATCAGTTTTAGACAGAAGAAGGTCATCTTATCTTCATAAGGCTTCCTTCTTTGGCAGGCCAGCTTCGTGGATATTCATTTAACGGAAATACCTGCTGATTGTAAATTACCTTGGTCCCAAAGCATACTAAACCAACTTGCCTCCCTGTCCCATGTCAAGCTAGGGGATTTTCCCACACCATCTTTTTTTATTCCCATTTTAAACACAACAGAAAAATGCTCTAGATGGATGTTCACCTACACTAACAATAGAAAGATGCTAGGAGAGTAGATAGGTAGCATAACTGACCATGTTTTTCTTTTAAAATGACTTCATTTAGGGAGTAAATATCCTTATTAAATTCTTCATATAAATGAAATTAGGAGTTGAGTGAAAACTGGTATTTTCCTACATTACATACTAAATCTCATACTTTTGTCTTTAATCACCTTGAGAGTATTCTGAAATTTCTTAAATCAGAATCCAATCAATTAATCCTCAATGTTTTTAGTGCAAATGGTTGGTCATATCATATACTAATCACATGACAAATACTGTGACTGAAGAAAATATCAGTGAAATTACTATCTTATTGTATTCTTTAAAAAAAAATACCCTCCCTGTACCTGTCTATCATACAATGGTGCAGGCATCACATGTAAAAAAATAGTTCATTATGTGCAGTATAAGGAAAAAATACCCTTGCTATAACATCATCTACTACTTTCATTAGTTCGAAGTCCTCTAATAGTGTAAGTTCAAGGCAAAATATGCATTTAGATTTAGGAAATTCTCTGCCTAGAGTGGAAGAAAGGAAAGATAAATCCTGGTGAAAGGCATAATGCTACCTATTAATTATGCATTTTCAAGCTAAATGAAGCTGAGTGCACCTGACCTTTCCCATTTTAATACCAGAATGTCTTCAATGAGTTACAGAGATGAGCAAAGAGAGACCAAAGGTTGGTTCAAGAGAAGAGAATAGAAAATTCCCAGAGCAGGAAAAGGCAAGCATAAAAGATATAGAGATCCCATTAAGAAGACTAAGTAATCCTTACAAGACAAATGGAGAAAAATCAGTAAGAAAGAGTGAAACTGACACAGGAGACAGAGTAAAATAAGAAGAGAAGTAGAAGATACAAGAATGAACTTATATTAAATGTGAAGAAAACAGAGTATGTGAGAGATTCATCCAAGAGGTATATTTATACAATGGTTGAGGTTCCTGTTCTTTAAGCTGGATGTTATCACTGGCGATGGCAAGAGGTTTTTTCAATGGAAGTTTAAGTCACTAAACACAGTAAAGAACAAAATAAAACAAACCATACTTCTGAGAAATTCGTAAAAAAAAAACCAAAACCTGAAAAAATTTATATATTCAAATCAGTTTATAACTGACTTGATAAATATAGAGCACTGCATTCATTGCTTCTTCTTGTTCTGTATGTTTGTGATCAAAACTGCTAGACATCCTACTTTTATGATCAAGTCAGTTTTCAGAGTAAGACAATTTTTTGTGTATCTGGTAGAGAAACAGATGAATTAAAATGTAAATACAAGTTTCATGATGAAATACACTAAGATGGCTGCAAAATAAATTGCTTATTTTTAAGTCTTCATTCTTTGAAGATTATTCTTTTCCGTCTTCAAAACCTGAAGGCTTAGCAATGTTCAATTACTCTGAAAGAACTTTTGTTTAAACAAACTAGCAGTAATCTTCTGCCTCGGAGATAATTTCAGATTACTGCTATTTAACTCTTTGTCTTCCTTTCAGTATTTTCTCAAAAAAAGAGAAGCTAACATTAGGCTTTTCCAATAAATGTGAAACCTTATTACTTACCATTTTGCAGACAATGAAGAAGAAAATACAAATTATATTTTTTGGCAACTTCCTGAGTTCCAGATACCATTCTTCTTGCCTCTGTTAGGGAAAATATCTTCATCAGTCACCTAGACAATGAGATGACATACACCAGCAGCAATTTTGTGATTGATACTAAATCAGAGGGAAATTGTAGTATGTTGGGGGTCAGGGTTACCATTCAGACAGTTCATTAAGTTCAGCAACAAAAAATGTAAAGTCCTACTTCAGTTAAAATAAGCTCATGACTCAGTATAGACTCAGAACTGATTGTATAGAAAGCATAAAAGGATCTTTGTGTCCTCACATAGTTCTAGTTGAACATTAGCCAGCAGAGCACCTGGGCAGCAAGAAGACTAACTGGTCTACCTTAGCAAGAGTCCATCCAACAGATCAAGGAAATTATTATTCTGCTCTATTTGACACTCATGAGATTGCCTCTGGAATGGTACATTCACTTTTGTACTCCTCAGTACAAGGAAGATGTCAGTGAATGGGAGTCAATTCAGCTGAGACAGCAAGGTGGTCAGGGTCTGAAGCATACGATGTATGAAGAGAGGTGGAGAGAACTTGACCTGTCCAGCCTGAAGAAAAGACTAGAGTGGGTTGCTCACATTATTCTACCACATCTTAAGGGGGTGTTGTAGATCTCATGGAGTCAGACACTCATCCTATGTGCACAGCAAAAGGACAAGAGGTAAAAAAAAAAGGGTTTGCAAGAAGGGGAATTCCTACTGGCTACAGACATTCTTCACAGTGAGAGGTTAAGCACTGGAACAGCTTACTTCGAGAGCTTACAGAATTTCTCTGTCTTTGAAGATGTTCAAAACTCACCTAGATAAGGCCATGAACAACCTGAACTAATATTGAAGTTGCTCCTGCTTTGAGCAAGAAGTGTGACTAAGTGACCTTTGGAGGTCCCTCTCAACATTCTCTTCTTTCTATAATTTTATGATTCTTTCCATTTTTAGTGTAGTTTACCTTTTTTTTCATTAAAGTAACCAGTTTGAGAGTCTTATCTGTATATATCTATATATATGTGTTTGGATACCTGTAATTGTATATATAAATGTACATTACATATACATACATAAACTTCATACAAGAAAATATCTGCCAAATCACACAACTCTCATTAAGCCAATTTCTCCAAATTAATTTGTGATGACTGAATGTAAGATGAATTGAGGACCTTAAATTGCATAGAAATGTGGATTATTCATTATTAATTTTCACAAATTCTGTTCTGAAATGGTTATTTACAGTTGTACAGAGAGAGGATAGAGTACTTAAGTCATCCTTCCCACAAATGCAGGGACATACAAAACCTCTACTATCACATGTAAAATGAATAAGGAAAGTGACTTCAATCATCAACCAAAGCAAGGACAGGGGTTATTTTCTTCAAGGTATGATAATATACTGTGGACATGTAGGGCATAAATAACTAACTCTAGACATGTCAAATTTAAACATACAAATTTGGTTCCTATTTCACTGCATGTGTTTAAAAAAAGTGAATTCAGCCATATTAGGCCAGC